>NC_042619.1:297496322-297809267 GCF_901001135.1 Rhinatrema bivittatum
CAGGCAGCAGCAATGCAAACTTCCCTCATTTACACACACTTGCTGCCCCAGCATAGAACAGCACTATGTTAGAGGTTTTTAAGATCCTATACATATTTCTTTTTAGAGCAAAAATTAATTTCTTTTGAAATTTATTTCAAATAGGTAAACAAGAGTACAGCCGTTGATACAGTACTCGTACATAACAGAGTATAATTTTGATGAATGTCAGCCCATTTCATGCTCGGTTGAACTGTTCCTCTCTGAAGGCATTTTTTTTTGCAGAAGCCAAGGCTTCCCAGCGGAGCAGGCAGCCGGCGATAGCCATCACAGCCAACAAATCAAGTCATGCAGTCTCTCCTCTCTGCTGAATGAACGTGTCTCGGTCTTATCGCTATCCGCTGGGCTGGAGGTCATTTTCCACTTGCCCTGCTTCTGTATTAAATGTTTCTGCACCAGCTATATATGTCAGAAGATTAACTGCTCAAAAAAAAAAAAAAAAAAAAAGAATCAGCGCTACACTTGAAATGGAATCCACGTGGAGAGTGGCTTATCTCTGCAAGAGCGAGATATGCAGGCCAGCATCTGTCTGGCCTAAGGAAGCGCACTCCACTGACTCTTGGCGTGACAAGCGGTTTTCAGCTTGCAGAAAAAGTGGAAGGAAAGAGATTTCAGTTTACTCAATTGATCACTGTTCCCTCCATGTTTTTTCCCCACTGGATTAGCTACTACTCCTGTAAATTGTTAGCCTACTGGAAGCAGGCGGGGTCAACTAAAATATGACTCATCACACTGTGGTTTGGAGGGGGGGTTTTTGGCTGTTATGATGAGATTAATTAAGGCAACAGCACGAGCTGGACTGCTCCAAACATCTTGGCTCTCTTGCCTTTTTCCTTTGGGCCTTAATTCTAGGCCTTTGCTATATTTTATTTCACACTTTATAGTCTATTCCCCAGCTGTCAGGACCTGCGGATTACCATTGTTTGAGTGAATGCTGAGACCAACCACATTTACTTACAATCTGGAAATTACTAAGGGTCCTGTTGCTTCCTGCTGGTCTCAGTCAGGGAAGGACCCAGAGCTTGGCTGGTCCGAGACAGGGCAAAACAAAGCAGTATATGACAGCTCCACCATTTTCCTGCTTTACGTGTGTTAGTGTGATGTCTGCATGGGGCTCTGATCATGATCCCCTCTTCAGATGTCTGTGCTGTCTTCATACTTTTGCACGGAGAGGGTGGTGGATGCCTGGAATGCCCTTCCAGAAGAGGCGGTGAGGAAAAAACAGTAAACAAATTCAAAAGGGCATGGGATAAACATTGTGAATCCTTAAAGGCTACAGGTTGGAAATGAAGAAAAGGGTTCATGGGGGTAAACTGTATGGAGTGGCAGAAGGCACAGGGATTACTACCTTTAACCAATTAGTCTGATGTTTGTGACACAATTGCAATAAGGGGAAGAAAGGAGGAATTAGATTCAGATGACAGCCAACGCTGGGCCCTGGCTTTTACGGGCCGGGATACTGATATGCAGACAGTAGGGATAAAGCACAGGACTGCTTCTATTACCAAGTCCAAAAAGCAAAGAGGGAGGGAAGAATTCAAGCAACATTGTCTAAGTTATGAAGGCTACTCACCCTGTAAAAATAATTTTGTAATGAGTTTCACAGTCGCTTGGTTTTGATTGTAAATATATTGCTATCCCTAATATAAGGCTTGGGGGTAATCTGCACGGAGCGGCAGTTACTATGATAAGAAACTTGCTGGGCAGACTGGATGGACCATTTGGTCTTTTTCTGCTGTCACTATTATGTTACATACCAAAGGCTCATCAAGCCTAGCATTCTGCTTCCAACAGTGGTCAATCCAGATAGTTGTGACCTGGACCAGCCACTGTTGGAACAGGATGCTGGGCTTGATGGACAGCGAGTCTTACTGTTTCAGTGTGACATCTGCATGGAGTTCTGACCAAGATTATATCATTTTACTATCAAATTACTGTTTTCTCTGTTTAAATTTGTGTAACTCTGGAAGCAGCCACATTTTGGAAGAGTGTCAAACTGCATCGCATGTACAAAACAGAGGCCAATGCACACAAGCGTGGTGCTGTTCACAACACATTAACAAGCGCTAAATAAGTAAATGATGCATGCTAGTCTGTTTGTTGTTTTATCACAGATTATTTAGCTACTGTGAACATGTGTTATCATGGCAGTTATCATGGTTAGTGCAGTTAATATAGCTGTGTTTAAAAAAGGATTGGATAAGTTCTTGGAGGAGAAGTCCATTACCTGCTATTAAGTTCACTTAGAGAATAGCCACTGCCATTAGCAATGGTAACATGGAATAGACTTAGTTTTTGGGTACTTGCCAGATTCTTGTGGCCTGGATTGGCCACTGTTGGAAACAGGATGCTGGGCTTGATGGACCCTTGGTCTGACCCAGTATGGCATTTTCTTATGTTCTTCTTATGTTCTTCTTTCTTATGGCATACCTATCTATCTATCTATATATTTAGATATATAAATGGTGGCCCTTATCTTACAAACATTTACGCAAAATCTATGCAAATAGTTAATGGGGTGCATACGTATTTAAATCAGCTCATTCAGTTAAAACCATTAATTAAAATACATGAATGTGGATGCACAGTCATTATTGCTGGAAACTTAATTACACCTTAAGGAAGTGTAGTTAAATTTTCCATGTTAATGACCACATTATCATGTGAAAGTTAACACGTGCTGTTTTGCTTCAAATTCCTTTGAATACAATTAATATGGCCCATTTTATCGCATTTTATCACTTTAGTCTCCTAGTATCTATCAGATACCAGTGTGAGTCACATGACTTTACCAAACATGGCTGTTCCACTTAGCAGCCTACTGGTAAAATACCTACCATATATACTTGTGTGTAAGTTGAAAAATGTTAGTCCAAAAATCGATCCTTAAAATCGCAGTTGCCTTATCCATGGGTCAATCCACACTAATAATTCAAGATGATTGATTGAATTGTTTACACGCTTCCCCTCCTGATGGTTTAACTCACCTGCTGCTATCAGGACGACGGCACTTGCAATTGCTCAGGAACGTTCTCCCTTCTCCATTGCACTCCCTCTTGATCCCTTAACTCACCCTATTGCTATCAGAACAATGACAGGGCTTGTGCTTGCTCAGGCACATCCTCCCTCCTCCAAAGTCAGGGCCTGACTGGTGCACTTAGCACCATGTGGTTCAAAGCCTGCCACTAGGACCTTGCAGGGGAGGGAAGATGCGCCTGAGCTACCACAAGTTCATTGTCGTCCTCATAGCAGCACTGAGCAGTTGAGTTAAGGGATCCACAGGAATTGTGGGGGAGAAGCTGTCCTACCACCACACTGGGACTCCGCATGGGAGGATGGAGAACAGCAGGGAGAGCCATGGGGGAGGGAGGAAAGGATTCAAACTGCAGGGAGAGCCATGGGGGGGGGGGGGGGGGGGGAAGGATTCAAACTGCAGGGAGAGCCATGGAGGAGGGAGGGAAGGATTCAAACAGCAGGGAGAGCCATGGAGGAGGGAGGAAAGGATTCAAACTGCAGGGAGAGCCATGGGGGAGGGAGGGAAGGATTCAAACAGCAGGGAGAGCCATGGAGGAGGGAGGAAAGGATTCAAACTGCAGGGAGAGCCATGGGGAGGGAGGAAAGGATTCAAACAGCAGGGGGAGAGCCATGGGGGAGGGAGGGAAGGATTCAAACAGCAGGGAGAGCCATGGGGGAGGGAGGGAAGGATTCAAACAGCAGGGAGAGCCATGGGGGAGGGAGGGAAGGATTCAAACTGCAGGGAGAGCCATGGGGGAGGGAGGAAAGGATTCAAACAGCAGGGAGAGCCATGGGGGAGAGAGGGAAGGATTCAAACAGCAGGGAGAGCCATGGGGGGGGGGGGAGGGAAGGATTCAAACAGCAGGGAGAGCCATGGGGGAGGGAGGGAAGGATTCAAACTGCAGGGAGAGCCATGGGGGAGGGAGGGAAGGATTCAAACAGCAGGGAGAGCCATGGGGGAGGGAGGGAAGGATTCAAACAGCAGGGAGAGCCATGGGGGAGGGAGGGAAGGTTTCAAACAGCAGGGAGAGCCATGGGGGAGGGAGGGAAGGATTCAAACTGCAGGGAAAGCCTTGGAGGAGGGAGGGAAGGATTCAAACTGCAGGGAAAGCCATTATAATAATGACTTCTTACACTGAAGAAAATGAGCTCTGAAAAGACAAAGAGAGCATCTTACACTGCATCGCTGAAACTGACCGTGCAAAGGATGACAATAATTGAGTAACTGCAAGAGAATTCGACTTTAGTGAAAAACTCGTCAGAGTTTGGAGAAAAAAATGAGGAAAAGCTGCAAGAAATGCCAAAGTCAAAGAAAGCCTTACATTTCAAAATCACGCCTTTCGATGGACTGGAAAAGGATTTGAATGATTGGCTAACAGACCGTCCCGTCCCTTATTGGTGTGGGATATGTTCCGTGCACATATTACAGAGGATGTGAAGGATGATGTAAAGAAAATGGCAATCACATCAGCAGTGATTCCAGGAAGGCTGACATCAATGCTCCCGCCATTAAATGTCTGTCTCAACAAGACTTTCAAGGACCAATCGCACCATATGTGGCAACAACGGATGTGTTCTGATTAAGCAAAGTTAACGAAAGGAAGGAACCTGATGAAACCAGACATTGCTTTAGTAGCAAAATGGGTACAGGATGCCTGGGAGTCAATTCCACTACAAATGGTCAAGAAGTCATTTCCGAAATGCGGAATTAGCAATGCTATGGATGGATCAGAAGACAATAGGGAGGAAAGGATTCAAACAGCAGGGAGAGCCATGGGGGAGGGAAGGATTCAAACAGCAGGGAGAGCCATGTTGAAAAACAAAGATGAATTAGCATCGGATGATGATTCAACAAATGGAGATAGCAAAGACAACATTTACGCTGATGACATCACCAAAGAACAGTTCCACGATTTATTTGGACATTCCGAAGATGAAGAATCAGACTTGGAAGGATTTGAATGAGGCACTTCATTTAATAACTACCGGTAAATAAAAGATTTTCTTAAGTTGTTAAATGATAATGTTTCTTATGAGTCTCCTTATTCTTCTTTTAATAAACAAATACAAGCGCTTTTTTAAAGTTATGTTTCTTACTATTTCGCCTTCATTTCATAAGCCTCCTGACTAGGGTCACAGAAATTTCTTACGTTTTTGGCAAAAAATTACCCTCGACTTATACAAAGGATCAACATACACAAGTATATACGGTAATGGCAATGGCACGGTTTCCAAAACTTGCCCTGGTGACCCCCAGCCAGTCAGGTTTTCAGGATATCCACAATGATTATGCATGAGACACATTTGCACATGCCTGGTCCCCAGTGTACTTAAATGTATTCCATACACATACATTGTAAATATTCTGAAAATCTAGGCTAAGGAGTAAATAGCTTTACTTGCCTGGACACTTTTGGCACACTATCGTGCTTAGTGGACTGAGGGCTTAAAGTGTTATGTGCCCTGTCTGTGGGACCGCTCACCTTCGGGGTCACCCAGCTGATCCCGGTCCTGTCTCCCTTGTGGCCCTCACAAGCCCGGCTAGGCCCCAGCGTCCTGCGGCGGCGGTCGCCGGACCTTCACTTGCACGCCAGGCCCCACGCCGGGCCTCGGCGTCTCAACAACCAGCCATGCCCCTACGCGCGCGCGGACCAGCCGCCCTGATATGGGTTCGAGGGCAGGTCCTAGTTCCGCACGCACCCTGATTGAAGGGATCATAAAAGGAAGTTCCTGGCCTCACTTCCTTGCCTTGGCAATCGGGTCGGTTTGTTCCTGAGATTGCCCTTGCTCGTGTATCTGCTTGCCTGTTCCTAGTCTCGTTCCAGGATTCTTCTGTTCCAGTTCCGTTCCAGCTTGTTTCTGCTTCCATGCCCTGCGTGTTCCTGTCTTCATTGTTCGTCTTCCCTCTCTTACCTCGGACTGCCTTTCTGGTAAAGACCACAGCCTGTTCCTGTCCTGTCTGCCTGCCTGCCGCCTGCCAAAGACCACAGCTTGTTCCTGACTCATCTGCCTGCCTGCCTCCTGCCAAAGACCACAGCTTGTTCCTGACTCATCTGCCTGCCTGCTGCATGCCAAGGTCCACGGCTTTTTCCTGACCTGCCTGCCTGCCTGTCTACGACCTCAGCCTGTTTTGGCCTTGCTTGACCTCTGGATCTTGACCCTTGCTTCGTTGACCACTCCTCGGACTGATCCCTGAACTTTGACCTTGCCCGTTTGACCTTGCTTGATTCTGGCTCTGTCCCTAGCCTTGTCATCTCCAACACTCTTCTGGTTTGCCTATCTCCAACCTGTTTCCAGCCTCGAACCTGATAGCGCTCTTCCTGCCTCTGTGGGCACGCCGGACTCTGACACTCCCAGGAGACCCTGCGAGGCCCACGTAAGTCCCAGCAGCCCGGGTCCCTACGGGCTCCTCCCGGGGGTCCACGGGCTTCCAGTGGTGTAGATCAACACTGCCTCTGTCTCCTCTTCTGCTCCGACCCCCTGTAGTCGGTTCTCGCACTGCCACAGACCAGGGGTCCACCCCCGAGTGCAACAGGTTGCCAAAGCCATGGACTTGGCGGAGTCTCCCACCTCCAGGGCCCTACCAGGACTGGCCGCTACAATAAAGCAACATCACCAAGCATTGGAGATGCTGGCTTCCTCTGTAGAGGAGTTACACTCCCAGCTTCAAGAGACTGCTATGGCCAACCCTATGGGCCTTCCGGCCACTATGCTTCCTAGAGCAACTCTGGCACTTCCTGCACCTCCTCCTAGATATAATGGAGACCCACGCTCCTGTCGTGGTTTTCTTAACCAGTGTTTTATGCAATTTGCCCTCCAGCCTTCCTTGTTTCTGAAGGAGATCACGAAGGTGACCTTCATCCTGTCCCAGTTGGAAGGGAAGGCCCTGGCATGGGCCTCTCCCTTATGGGAACGCTCTGATCCTATCCTCTCCAAGATGTCTGAGTTTCATGCTCTCTTCAAACACCTTTGGAGATCCTGGTTGGATGGCTATCGCCGGCCACAGTCTACTCCACCTTCGTCAAGGGGCAAGGACCCTCTCGGAATATACGGTGGAGTTCTGAACCTTAGCCACAGAGCTTGACTGGCAAGAGAATTGCCTAAGAGCCATCTTCTTGAATGGACTCTCGTCTGCTCTCAAGGATGAGCTCTCGGTCCGGAGACTCCCACGTCTCTAGAGGACTTAATCTCACTTGCCGGAAGGATCGATCATCATCTCTGACAAAAACGCCTAGAAGTAAAGGTTCCATGCCCTTCTCCAGTTCGACCTACTAGTGTACCCTGCACTCCTGCAAAGAACGTAACACCTTCAGTTGCCTCCACGGTGGAACCCATGGAGGTGAATCAGGGACGGTTGTTTCCCAATGAACATCTCCATCGGAGGAAGGAAGGGCTCTGCCTTTACTGTGGCACTTCTGGACATCGTCTGCAGTGCTGCCTGGGGTCCCGAGCTTGGGCGCAACTGTTTCTGGCCCTCAACTCTTGCTTCCAGTATCCTTGGGTATCAAGACCCACACATTCGGTACCACTGCCCTCATTGATACCGGAGCGAGTAGCAGTTTCATTATGGACGATATCGTCAAGATAATGGGAATACCTCCTCAACCATTGGAGGTGAGCCTCCGTATAGCCTCCATCCAAGGAGAACATCTTCCCAGCCTAATCACCCATCGGACCGTGGCCATTCATCTATCAGTAGGCACACTACACAAAAAAGAAATTGCCTTCTACATATTAAAACGCTCAATGCACCTGGTAATCCTGGGGTTGCCTTGGCTCCAGACTCACGAACCCCAGTTCGACTGGCAGTCCCTGCAGTTGTATGGTGGGGTCCGAAATGCCAAGCCACCTGTCTCCAGCTGGTATCTCCCGAGATCCCGGTCTTGAAGTCCACAACACTTCCTGGTCTGCCGCCGCAGTATGCGGAATTCAGCGATGTATTCTCCAAGCAAAAAGGAGACACCTTGCCTCCATTACGTAAGTTCAACTGTCCCATTGAGTTTCTGCTGGGCACGATGCCTCTTAAAGGCAGAACCTATCCCTTGTCACAGCCTGAGACACAGGCTGTGACAAGGGATGTCAGAGTATATAAAAGAAAACTTGGGAAAGAGTTTTATCCAACCATCTGATTCACCCGCAGGAGCGGGATTCTTCTTTGTGAAGAAAAAAGATGGCGGGCTCCGCCCTTGCATTGACTATCAGGGTTTAAACGCTATCATGCGTAAAGACTGTTACCCACTCCCTCTCATAAGCGAGTTATTTGATTGCCTCGAAGGCGCTAAAGTGTTTACCAAGTTGGTTCTGAGAGGTACGTATAATTTAGTATGCATTCAACCTGAGGACATCTGGAAGACAGCTTTTAATATTAGGCATGGTGATTATGAATACGTGATTATGCCCTTTGGGCTATGCAACGCCCCAGCCATCTTCCAGCGTCTCATGAATGAGATCTTCAGGGACCTCCTTTACAAATTTGTTGTCATCTACCTTGACAACATTCTGATATTCTCCAAGGACATTGAAAGTCACCAGGTACATGTTTGTACTGTCCTCCAGCGATTACGAGAGAATCATCTCTACACGAAATTGGAGAAATGTCTTTTTGACCGAGAAGGTCCAAGGAATCCGAGACTGGCCCCAGCCAGTGGTGCTTCGAGTCTTAACGATTCCTGGGCTTCACTAACTATTAACGAAGCTTCATTGCTAACTACTCCTCTATGGTCGCCCCACTTATATCGATGACGAAGAAGGGGGCTAATACCCGAGTCTGGACACCGAAAGCCATTGCGACCTTCCAGAGACTCAAGGATGCCTTTAGCTCTGGTCCGTGTCTCCACCACCCGGATCCCAAGCGTCCATTTATAGTCGAAGTAGACGCCTCAGCTATCGGAGCCCGGGCTGTCTTGTCAGTACTTGTCCACAGGCAAATTAACTCTGTGTTCCTTCTATCCGCACAAGTTCATGCCCACGGAACAATGATACACTGTGGGAGATCATGAACTATTGACAGTGAAGTTGGCCCTTCAAGAATGGCGCCCCTGGTTGGAAGGGGTGCAGTATAAATTCACTATATTCACGGATCACAAAAACTTAGAATACCTCAAGGAGGCCCAGCTGCTAAACCCCTGGCAGGCCTGCTGGGCCCTATTCTTCAAGAGATTTGATTATGCCCCGGTTCCAAAAATCAGCGAGCTGACGTGCTGTCTCGCTCCTTTGAACCCAAAGACTTACCAGAAATTCCTAGCTATATTATTGATCCTGCCTGTATTTCCATAGCAGCGACCACTACTGTCCCAGTCGGGAAGACGGTAGTTCCTCGTCGACTCCGTGAGCGGGTCTTAAGATGGGCCCATGATTCGAAACTAGCCGGCCATCCGGGCCGAGCCAGGACACTGGAGATGCTACGCTGCCACTACTTGAGGCCCACTATGGTACAGGCCTCTTAGAAATACGTGGACTCCTGTCCCACCTACGCACAACAAAAGCTGCCTACAGGAAAGCCCTGGGGGTTGCTACAACCACTCCCAGCGTCTACCGAACCCTGGTCTAGTATTTCAACTGATTTCATCACGGATCTTCCTCCCTCACAAGGCAATATGATAATTTGGGTCGTAATCGACCGCTTTTCAAAGATGGGGCACTTCATCCCATTACCGGGCCTCCTGTCAGCCCCGGAACTTGCAAAATTGTTTCTGTGAAATATCTTCCGACTTCATGGGCTCCCCAAGGAGATTGTCTCTGATTGGGGACCACAGTTTGCCATCAAGTATTGGTGCTCTCTATGTCAGAAATTTTATATTTCCTTGAGTTATACCTCGGTCTACCACCCTCAAGCCAATGGGCAGGCCGAAAGGACAAATCGGACCTATGCCTCATATGTCAATGATCAACAAAATGATTGGTCAGATCTCCTCCCTTGGGCTGAGCTGTCTCATAAAACACATCTCGCAGCAGCCACCAATGTGTCTCCCTTCTCAGTAGTCTTCGGAAGGCAGCCCCGTCTGCCTCTTCCTGTTCCTGTTCCGTCTCCTGCAGCACAATCCATGGCTCAAACCATCCACCAAGCATGGACCCAAGTAAGAGAACTCACAGGCTGCTGAATGCGTCAAGCGCACTTCAGATCTTCATCGAAGACCTGCTCCACTCTTCAGACCCGGCCAGAAAGTTTGGCTAAGTGCCCGCCATATTTGTCTCTGACTTCCATCCCATCAGCTGGCCCCAAAGTATATTGGTCCTTTCCCAGTCATCAGAAGAGTGGGGGCTGTTTCCTATCAGCTCCAGCTACCCCGGTCCATGGGCATCACGTTTCACGTGTCCCTGCTGAAGCCTCTTGTTTTATCCTGGACCTCTCGCAAAGACCCTCCAGTTCCACACGTCTCAGCAGACCCTGATACTTCTCTGCAGGTAAGAGAAGTCCTAGCTGTCCGACGACATCAGGGTAAATGGGAGTATCTCCTCGTCTGGGAGGGCTATGGGGCCGAGGAGAAATCGTGGGAACCCTCTCAGAATATCCTTGACAAAGATCTCCTTAAAACTTTCTATAGACAGAATCCTGAGAAAGCCCAGCTGCGTAGGGGGAGGCCTAGAAGAGGTGGTACTGTTACGCACCCTGCGGGACCACTCACCTTCGGGGGTCACCAAGCTGGTCCCGGTCCTGTCTCCCTTGCAGCCCTCGCAAGCCCGGCTAGGCCCCGGCGTCCCGTGGCGGCGCTCGTCGGGCCTTCACTCGCACGCCAGGCCCCATGCCAGGCCTCAGTGTCTCAAAAGCTAGCCACACCCCAACGCACGTGCACGCGGACCAGCTGCCCTGATATGGGTTCAAGGGCGGGTACTAGTTCCGCGGCGCACCCTGATTGAAGGGATGTTAAAAGGAAGTTCCTGGCCTCATTTCCTTCCCTTGGCAATCGGGTCAGTTTGTTCCTGAGATTGCCCTTGCTCAGGTATCTGCTTGCCTGTTCCTAGTCTCATTCCAGGATCCTTCTGTTCCAGTTCCGTTCCAGCTTGTTCCTGTCTTCATTGTTCGTCTTCCCGGTCTTACCTCTGATTGCGTTTCTGGTAAAGACCACAGCCTGTTCCTGACTCGTCTGCCTGCCTGTCGCCTGCCAAAGACCACAGCTTGTTCCTGACTCGTCTGCCTGCCTGCCGCCTGCCAAAGACCACAGCTTGTTCCTGACCTGCCTGCTGCCTGCCTACGACCTCAGCCTGTTCTTGACCTTGCTTGATCTCTCCTCGGCCTGATTCCTGGCCTTTGACCTTGCTCGTCTGACTTTGCTTGATTCTGGCTCTGTCCCTAGCCTCGTCATCTCCAACGCTCTTCTGGTTTGCCTATCTCCAACCTCGAACCCGATAGCGCTCTTCCTGCCTCTGTGGGCACGCCAGACTCTGACACTCCCAGGAGACCCTGCGAGGCCCACCTAAGTCCCAGTGGCCCGGGTCCCTATGGGCTCCTCCTGGGGGGACCACGTGCTTCCAGTGGTGAAGATCAACACTGCCTCTGCCTCCTCTCATGCTCCGCCCCCTTTGGTCAGTTCCCGCACAGCCACAGGCCAGGGGTCCACCCCCGAGCGCAACATAAAGGAAGTTCTAGAACCAGAGGTCATGGTATGAAGCTAAACAGAGGTAGAATTAGGAATACCTCTGGGCAATATTTCTTCAAAGAGAGGGTGGTGGATGTATAAGACAACCTTCCTAGTAGAGGGGATGGAGCCAATACAGTAACATAATTCAAAAAATGCCTGAAATAAGCACAGAAGATCCATAGGTGCAAGGATACGAGGGTATAGTCTGAGATCATGTGGCATTGTATCAGAAATGGGCAGACTAGAGAGGCCTTTTGTTCCTTATTTGCCATTATTGAAGCCTTCCCCATTTTGCCATTATTGAAGCCTTCCATTTTGTTCAATTTTACCAAATTCATCCTTGGTTTTCAGCACCACAGTATGGGGCTGACATGGATTGTCAGCTAGAAGTAAATACATCCATGCCTTACAGATACAGTCTAATGAGATGGTCACAGTGATGGCACCACTGCTTAACCTTCATTAGATGTTAAGAAGAGTTTCACCAGAGAGAACAGATAAGGGAAACTCTTTTGAAAAGTAGATCTTCCAGGCCCCTGGATATGTAAATCCATTAACTATAATTTGCACCTTCTGTTGGTTTTATGTGAAGCAGGTATGTCTTCCGAACCTCCAACTGGGACATAAAAGAATTTCTTGCCTGCAAGGTCAGCTCTTCTCATTTAATAACACTATCTATGTGACCTAGGGCAATCTCACCGTTTTACTTTGTGTCCTCACTAACTCCAGCTATAAATGTGTTCCTTCTCCCTGCAGCCCTCTGGAGACCATCCTGCAGTCTGGGTACCAGGAACCTGTTGCCAAGACTATGCACCCCAGAGATGGCTGCATGTACAGCTCTGCAGTATTAAATTCAAGGAAGCTGGGATCCTGGTCAGGTAAAAGGCATTAGAGACAAGTGCCAATCACAATGTGTCAAAAAAACCTGAAAACCTTAATTGACTATAGATGTTTTAACTTGAGTGTTCCACCCTCCCCAAACAAAAAAAAAAATGATATGGATTTGTACTCAGATTTGAAGTTTTTAAATAAACAGGGGATAATTTCCTGAAAACCAAAACTGAAGTGTCTAGTCAAGCTGCATAAGCATAATAACATTTCACATGACATTTCCAGACTGCGAGAGAACTATTCTGAAATGCCTGTAATCAGCACACTGATTGGAAGTAAAAACTATTTTTACATCTTATTTGCATAACAGAATTCGTTAATAACTGAGCAAGTGCAGGACTTGATATACTTGAGATTTGTTTTGCTTTTTCGGTTGATTTGTTGTTTGCCGCCTTCTTGGTGGAGTGCTCTAGGTATCCGAGTTATACTAAGAATGCTTTGCAGAAGGCTGAAACACTGGATGGAGCCTCTTAAGACAGAGCCTGTTCCACCCCCCCAAAATTTCCAAGGTGTCTGACTGAAGCCCAAACTTCAGTTCTGTAAAGGTGCTTCTTTTTTACTTTATGTGTACTCAAAAGTTGAATGTGCTTGCAAAAGCATAAGGTTAATTAGCCTTTTCCTGGGCACACGGAAGACAACTTTTAGTAGCAATTTTGTAAGCTGTTCCTTTAAATCAGCTGGCATGGCCACGGAAGGACTATAATGTACATTTTTTGCTGTGCATGCTGAAACTGAATGTCCTTTTAAGCCTACAGAAGAATCTTCCCTCTCTTTCGTCCCCCTTTCCTACTGCCCAAGATGTTTTCCGCATGCTTGGCTAGGAGTTTGTATTTTTCTCCTTTTTATTTCAAAAAAACAATTCATGGCGCTCATCATTCTTCCTCTCTATTTCTGCTTGGCAATGTCTGAAAGCCAACCAAGATCCTATGCGTGATCCCTTGCATTGGATGCAATGAAGTACATGAGCTGACAATGGGGCTAGGGCCATTTAAAACTAATCGGAGAAAGTTCTTTTTTACTCAACGCACAATTAAACTCTGGAATTTGTTGCCAGAGAATGTGGTTCGTGCAGTTAGTATAGCTGTGTTTAAAAAAGGATTGGATAAGTTCTTGGAGGCGAAGTCCATTACCTGCTATTAAGTTCACTTAGAGAATAGCCACTGCCATTAGCAATGGTTACATGGAATAGACTTAGTTTTTGGGTACTTGCCCGGTTCTTGTGGCCTGGTTTGGCCTCTGTTGGAAACAGGATGCTGGGCTTGATGGACCCTTGGTCTGACCCAGTATGGCATTTTCTTATGTTCTTATGGCCCTTCTTCAGAAGGTATCCAAAGGCAGGACCTACACGGCCTCAGAAAGTCCAGTGTAATTTTACTTCTGGACAATTCTTGGGTTGGTCCTAGAAATGGTGGCACAACTCGCACGGAATCCACTTTTTTTTTTCCACGGCCCATTCAGCTAGCAGCAATCCATACTTCAGGTCATTACCGAGTCAGGAAAAAGATCTTACCAAGCGCTGTTAAAGTTGGCCCGACATGAAATCAGGATGGGACACCGCTGTTTTCAAATGGGATCATTATTGAAATAGCAGGCTGAAAACGGAATGTATAAACAATTACTGTTCTTGTCGAGTTTTTGTTTGTTCTTTCTGCTCGACGTGCTTTCTCTAGGACTTGAATGTATTAATACGGCTGAAGGATTATTAGCTGCCTTTGTAAGAGGTAGAACAAGCGGCGTTCCAGTCACTAGTCACAGATTACAGAAATGAAATTACATCTCACGTGTGTGGTTATTTTTTTTTTTTTTTTTAATATACGCTGTTAAGAGGCGATGTTAAAGCCTGTTTTTGTCAGAATACGTTCAGGCTTTGGTAATTCACTAAGTGGTTTCAGAGATACTCACATCAAATCCTTGGCATGCTCCACTCAGGTGCACCGGCTTGCTCAGAATTAAAGGGTACTTATTGTCTGACCAGTCATAATCTACCCCCGTTCCCGTCCTGTCCCTCACTAAGTTGGACACCACGATTAGCTTTAGAGCTGTCTATAAAAAGGGGCTTCCCTGCTGCTGCTGCTGCTGTTGGTATACATGGACCCTTGCTCTCTTATGGCTGAGCTGACATCACAGATTTTGCCTCTGCTCTGAGTAGAGGTATGTGAGGATATTCATGGCAAAAAAAAAAATCCCCATGCTTTCCAACTTTGTGGAAAAATATGCAAAATATGTCTATTACCACCATTTGTTTTTTTAACTTATGTAACCCAACCAGCCTGTCGGGCTACCATTAAGGCCTGGGTGAGCCTTCGGTTAATAAGAGTGCAAGTTAATGTAAAGGGGGGGGAGGGGGCACCATTCAAATGCAGCCCCTCCCTTTAAGGGGGTCTGGAATGACCGTCCCCCTGAGAGACGATATAGCGGCTCCCTACAGCGAGCTCGGCGGGCAGTCCCTTATGGTCTGCTGAGAGTTAGGGGGTAGTGAGCAGGTTTGTTTAAGTTGGTTTTTCAGGTCCAGTCAGAGGAGCCGGGCAAACCCTGGGTCGGGAGGGATTGCCTTACGCAGTCCACTCCCTGGCTGGTTAGGATTTTCCCTCTGGGTTTAAGATCTTAAGTGGTAGGAGCCCCGTGAGAGCCTGTACCCCACCTGGGCTCTGTGTCTGTGCAGGTCAGGGAAGACCTGCCCTCCATACCCTCCATGAGGAAGGAGGTGTCAGTGACCCCCTGCAAGGTTAAGGGGAAAAGACTGATTCTAAGATCGAAGAGGAAGTTTTGGCTGCCCTCTCCTACCTGTTTGAAACAAAGAGAGTGTTGTGATAGTGGACCCTTAGACCGGCACGAGTGATGACACCCACCTGAGGACACAGGCAACTCGTCTCCGGCAGGTGGAGTTCTGCAACTGATCTCGAAGGCGTCCTCCGAGTGAAGGCGGGTACTCAATCCGAATCCAGGCAAGAATCCAGGCAGGCGGCAAACAACTCAGTCCAGTATCCAGGCAAGGGTCAAGGCAGGCGGCAAACAACTCAGTCCAGTATCCAGGCAAGGGTCAAGGCAGGCGGCAACAACTCAGTCCAGTATCCAATCCGAATCAGCCAAAAACGAAGAACCAGGGAACACCACATCCACAGGAACCTGTTGCAAAGGCGTCCACTCTACCTCTGAGGGAGTTTAAATCTCCCTGGCTGATGACGTCATCTTCCGGGGCCGGCCTGGTCTTCGCGCGGCTGCCCCTTTAAGAGGCGGGGTTTCCCGCGTCTTCCCCGATGCTGCTCCCCGACGTCCAGGAACCATGCTGCCGAGGCCCGTGGACTGCGGGCTGCCCTGATCGCGTCCCCGTGCCGGCAGCCCGTGCAAGGTAGGGGGTCCTGGCCGCGGTGAGCGCGGCCGGGAACCACACAGAGAGCTGCTTGCCTCAAGGGGATCCCTTCCATCAGGGATGCAGAAAGAAGAAATAAAGAGACTGTGTAAGAACCAAAGAGATCCAGAAGATCTGCCAACTGTAAGGGAAATCACAAATTACTGGGGACACTCATTTGGTGTTTTCACCACCTCGGGGAGAGAGATTTTCTCTCTGTGCCACTGACTCTTTACCATTTTAACAGACTGGAAGAGATTTTTGACCTGGGAATGCCACGTAAACCAACCCTGGCCGGGTACGTGAGTCTTGCTCAGACAGAGGGAAAGAGACTGTAAAAGAGGGAAAGAAGAGAATCCTGTGGTGCTGTAGTGTGAGTTATTGCGCCATCCATCAACGTTGCTTGAACAGCAAACGACTTTAATTTTGCACACTAACACAGTGACTCCCGAGTATTTCTTTCGCACTCACTGCACCCACTTCGAGGACATGTCCCCTCTCCCAAGGGAACACAAAGGAAAAGGGAATGTGTAACAAGGACACCCCTGTCACACTGGGCCCTGAAAGTAAATCCTTCCTCCACCTACAAAGGATCCGGCCCTGGAAGTAAGAGAGATTGTGAAAGAAGTAGCCGGTGAGTGGTTCCGCCCCGAAGAGAAACACATTCTTTTATGGCCCCACCAGAGCAGGATGGGCACACCGGGGAAACATTTTGGCGAAAGCAGAAAAAGAATAGCGAAACCCTGCCTGACTAGTGAATTTTGTCTTTTTTTTTACCCTGTGTGCAGGGTGGGTGCAGAAGTTCTCCCCTTTAGTTCTGTGCAGGGCAAACAGTTTGGATAATGTGCAGATTTTATATCCTTTTGGCTGCCAGCACAAGATGGCCGCACTCAGCAAGATGCAATTTCTCCAGGCAAGCTGACTCCCAAACCAATTGTTCAACCATTTGACTGGATGAAAAAACAAAACATAGAAGGTGCTGGCAGAAAGAGATCGCTTGGTCCACCCAGTCTGCCCATTTGCGCCTGTCTGTTGTGCTGCTGCTGCAGGTCTCACTCCATCGGTGATCTCCTCCCTCCCTCCTGCCACTAAGGTCTCTTGTGTCCATCCCTTGTATACATGCATTCCACCAGAACTTCGGCTCCTATGACCTTCGCTGTAAATCCAGCACCTTCTCAATGAAAACATTTGTTCAAGTTCCTTTTGAACTTCATATGATGGCCCCCTGCCTGGGTTTATTCTATGGAAAATGTTTCCTTCTGGTATTCTACTGAATACTGCTAGGTAGTTGAATGCTTGTATCATACCCACCCCCCTTATTCCTTCTTTCTTTTGGAAAGTACATCTTTAGCTTCTAATGTCCATGCATTATTTTGGAGGCCTTCTTTTGAATTTCCTCCATCTTATCAATGTTCTTTTGTAGATGACCTTTTTCAAGCATGTGATCTCCAGAAAAGGGCACAGTAGGCCAAAATACATAGCTTTAGGCTTCCTGTATAAGAGCTCCTCTTTATTGTGACCAAAATGTACTTATTTTTATTTTAATGGAAATGCTACTCCAATCATGGTGACGTGCCTTGGATCATTAAACAGTGTTATGCATTTATAATTTTGAAGCATCTCATCTCTCTGCAAAGCAGTTTTCCTCATTGAGAGACAGTTGGACACAAGCAATAGGATCTTTCAGAAACCTGCAGCACCTCATTATCAATGCAAACAAATTCCTAATATAGAAAACAAAATAAAACCTGGAGAAGTGCACACTACTGCACCGCACAAATTAGATGTGCTTCATGGCATCCTTCCCTCCTCAGCTAATGGGCTTAGCTGTGGACTGTGCCAGGGCCTGACTGCAGTGTAACAAGGCTGTCAACAGCTTCCCAGCACATGTGGGTACTGGGTGTGCTTTCTGTGGACTGATTTGGATGAAATTCTGCAGGAGAGCTGGAATCTCAGTAAGAGTCTCTTCTTTCAATATTTCAGACAAATCTGTCCCTTTTAAATTTGTACAGGCATATAGAGGCCAATATTCAAAGAGCCTAGAATGGCTAACTTATCTGGCTAGCCAGGTAAGTTATCTTAGATATTCAGCATGATAAAATTTCCACTCAGTATACCCGAATACACGTATCCAGCTATCTTTAGTCAGATAACTTTCAATCTAATCTAAATATAGTTGAATATAGCAGGATAAGCGGACAGAGAAAAAAAAAATTTCTGTGCGAGCCTGTAGCCTGATTCCCATAACCAATATGTTAAAAATGTGCCCTGGCGGGCCGGGCCAGGCCACACCTGCCCACCCCGTTCAAAACCCATCCAGGAGCATTTTAAAAAGAAACGTGGCCGGGGTCTGCTGGATGGCCTCCCCCACTCCCTATCTGATTGCAGTTGGAATAGCAATGCTGGCAGGGTCCATTTTTTTACATATTGGGTGGGGATAAGGACCCTGGTTTAACCCAGTTAACTGGGTTAAACTGGTTTAACTGGTTTAACCAATTAACTGGTTAAACCAGTGGTTAACTGGTTAAACCAGTTAACCACTATTTAATGGTTAACTGGTTAAACCAGTTAACCATTAAATAGTGGTTAACTGGTTTAACTATTAACCAGTTAACCACTATTTAACTGGTTAATAGTTAAATAGTGCCATTTAACTATTAACCAGTTAAATGGCACTATTTAACTGGTTAATAGAACCAGTTAAATAGTGCCATTTAACTGGTTCTATTATTTTGAATGTAGCCAGTTAAGTCTAAAGTTAGCCATGAACATGACCCCAGGGGATGGCTAGAGTTAGATGCAAAACGTTTTTGGCTAACTCCTCATATCGGAGTTAGCTGGATAAGTTTCCTGGCTAACTTGTCCCTGGGTCTGGAATGCCCCCCCAAATGCCCATTACTTACCAGGTTAATATTTAGCTTGATAATGACTTACCTGGCTGTAAGTTAGCCGGATAAATATCAGGGATACTGAAAGCTCAGCATTCAGCCAGACAACTTGTGAGTTATCTAAATGCCTTTGAATATTGGCCTCAAGGGCAGTAAATACCACAGGCATATTTGATTGATGAAAGATGCCTTAGAACATCACTTGGTTTCAAGATGAACATGCACATTACCACAAACTTCTCAAAAAGGACACATTTCTTGATAGTAGATAATGTAGCTCACTGAGAAGAGCCAGCAGAGAGCCTCATAGGATACAATAAAACGTCTCAGAGCCAGCACTCCATGCAACACGACAGCCCCAGCGCATAGACACTGAAATGAGAAACACGCAGGCTGAGCAGCTTCTGTTGCTCTCAGCAGTTCTCATTTCTCCTATTTTGTAAAAAGGCTCCTGTGTTTACATCGGTACAGGGTTCTGCGCGGGCTGCGATACCTTTTATTGGATCATGACCAGAGAGCTGTTGCACTTGAATTTTCAAGACCATAAAGGTTCCTTTCGTAGATTATTTACAAAACATTTTTCGCCTTTAAATTCTGGTGTTTTTCCGTGGTTTCTAACCTTCTGCGGATCTTGTTTCGTCTGTAATGTCTTCCCTGGGGTGGGGCTGCAGAACCTGGGTCCATTCAGAAAATTTCGTTGGTGGTGGTAGGGGGGGGAGATTCTGTTGGGGAGGGGGCTAGAAATGAATAATTTATTCCTGATTTTCGGGTGACAGCCGAGAGAACTTCAAGGTTGTCACTAATTAGTTAGCAGGCACTGCAGAAGCTGCTAATGAGTGCCTGTCTCATGCAGGCATGCAGAGCTAAACATCTTCAGTAACAAAAGAAAGCACCAATTACAGTTTTGTCTTGTTGCAGAGACAGAAGCAAAACAGAACTAGCTTTTTAAAGTAGTTTCTGGCCAGAGAACAGAGAATAAATGTGAGGGGAAGACGGAGCTTGGGAATTTTCCATCACAGCAGGTCCAACCGGTCCACATGGTCTCCTGCCCAGGGCCAGCGACTTCTGAAAGCTCTAGTAAAACACGCGATTCAATCCTCTTTCCCACCCCCATCCATTTAGGGATAAACTAGGGCAGTGTTCTCCAGGTTTTGGGAATATCGGTAAAGAATATGCACGAGAGTATATTTACATACGTTGGAGGCTTAGACGGTACCTTTCAAACTGCCGCGCGTGCGTAAATGTGCACGCATTTGCCAGCGCGTGCACATGGATGAGCCAATGTTATAAGATCGGCTACCCGCGGGTACATGCACACGATTTTATCTCCACGCGCGCATGTGTGCCCGAATCCAGTCGAGTGCGTAAAGCGGGAATTTTAGTGGGTATGCGCAGTGATGCAATAGGCCTATTTCCCAGTTCACCCCAGTAAAGGAACAGACTTCCTAAACCCCCTACCTAACTTGTCTCCCTCTTACCTTACTAGCCCCGACCCCTAAAACCTGGCTGACTACACTTTTTTAAAAAAAAAAACCTATTTACACGCTGTCCTTTGCAGAAGCAAGTTATGAGGTTGTGGGATCCCGGCGCTCGCTAATGCGTGTCACTGACTTCATGGGTGCAGTCCCAGTCCACCCATGCCACACCCAGACCATGCCCCTTTCCGCCAAACCTTTTTTATCCGCATATTTGGAGATATGTGCGTGGCTGCGGGCCTCTTAAAATCTGCACGGCCTGCGCTTGCCCCAGTCACGCGCGTTTCTCCCGCATTTGCCGCTCGTAGGGCTTTTAAAATATGCCTTTTTCATACATATTTACTATGGCTATCTTGAAAACCATGACGGCTAGTGTGCCTCTAGAAACAGTCCTACTGGTCCTACAGTACGTTTTTATGGAAAATACAGCACCATTAAGGCTAGAATATATAGAGTTAAAGAGGGCCCAGATGGGTCAAGATCAATAGGGCCAGGCTGAGAAGTCCGGATTTAGAACTCTCATCTCCCCGAATGCAGAGTTTTGTGTGCGTCTTTTAGGGAAATCAGAGTTATAAAAAATTACAGGACAGGTAGACATTGCTAGCTATGGGCATACAGGGCTCATGCCCTGAATCTATTGGCTATTGCTTGGAGTCTTAGGCAGTTGTTTTATTCTTCTCTACGGTGTCCGCTCCAGCATCACCCACTCCTCTCCTGTTTCAACAGGCAGCACCTGGGAGAGAAGAAGGGGGAAAGAACTACAGCAAAAACAGCCACAGCTACAGCCACAGCCTGTGATCAGAAACTCTTAGTTTTTGGGTAATTGCCAGGTTCTTGTGGCCTGGTTTGGCCTCTGTTGGAAACAGGATGCTGGGCTTGATGGACCCTTGGTCTGACCCAGCATGGCAAGTTCTTATGTTCTTGTGACAGAGTGGGGGAGGGAAGAAGGCGGATACCCTGGTGCCCAAATGGTTAACGGGGAGGGGGACGAGGTAAATGATGAAAAGTAAAGTGAGGTGAAGAGGTGCGAATGCTGGCCATGGAGGGGGGAAGAATGTAGTGGAGGACATGAGGAGTAGTAAATGCTTGGGTGGGGGGAGTGATACAAGAGAGAGAGTTAATGTTGGTGGAGGGGAGGGAATGCTGGGGGAGGCATGTGAAGGGACACTTAATGCAGTTTTCTTCCCCATCTCCCTGAAATCCTCAATGAAAGCTTGGGTTATCTAAGGTGATGAGAGAGAGTCAGGGTAAGGGGTGCATGAGAACCATGTGGGAGAGTGCAGGGACATAAGACCTGGGGTGGGTGTGCAAAAGAGCTGGTAGAAACCCAGGTAGGGGGTGCAAGAGAGAGCCGGGAGGGGGAGGGCCTGCGTGAAAGAAAGTCAGAGATATTGATGGGGCTGAAAAGGGCCAGAGCCGGTGTTGGGGTGGGAGTGGGGCAGGAGGGTATATGTGAGAGAGAACCAGAAGTTGTGAAATGGGGATGATGGGTGACAGAGCCAGATGTAATGAAATGGGGATGGTGGCAGAGAGCTAGAGGTGGTGATGGGGGGGGGGGGGGCAAGAGCCAGATATAGTGATTGGGAGGAGGAAGGGTTTGAGAGAGAGAGATTCAAGGTAATGGGGGTCGATATGTGAAAGCAGAAGGGGTAATGAGGGGGTTTGTATGAAAGAGAGTCCGAGAGAACGTTGATGGTGGCTTTGGGGTTGGGGGCTGGAAGGGGAGAGTACGCAAGGGGATGACTGGTGGTGAGAGTGAATCAGAGAGAGGATGATGGGGAAGCATGAGAAGAAATAATTGGGCTAAGGGAATCATAGTGGGGATGATGAGTTGAAGGAGTCACACTGAAAGAGTTGGGAGAACATGAAAAGCAGTGAGTGAAATTAAATCACTGAGAAAGTCAGAGTGGGGATGATGGGGATTTGTGAGAAAGAGAGAGGAGAAGGGAACCAGACAGCACGAAACTGATCGGTGGAGCAACCAGTGAGAGACAGAGGGCTGAGATGGGGGATGGAGAGGAGAACTGGGGAGGAGAACTGGAGGGTGAGAGATGGTGAAGAATAGCAAGAAGGGAAAAGGAGGTCCAGGTGTGAGGGGATAGAGAGAGTGACATGATGGTGAGTTAACAGAGAGATTTAAAGGCAGCAAGGAGAGAAATGAAGGGAAAGGAAAGGAAAAGAAATGTGGGAGAGGGGAGGAAGTGATAAAAACAGGAGAAAGAAGAAAACTAAAATGGAAAGGAGAGCCTGAAAAAGAAGTTAGGAAGAAATCATAAAAAAGAGACCAAGACCAATGCAAAACCCCCTCTCAGATCTCAAAGACAGAAAAAAGTGTATGGAGACATGTAATTATTGGTGCAGCCTTTGTGAGTCTGATGAGCATACAGAAGGCTCTGGGTGGGGGAGACCCTGGGAATTATCAAAATATCTGCTTTATGGAAAATGTTTAAATGTCTGTGCCCACTGGATGGCGCGCGCGCATGTTATAAAATGCGATTCCAGTGCGCACATGCACGCTGGATTTTAATGTCCGCCGGTGCATGTGCGGGCGGGTGGCCTCCTCCATGCACGGGGGGGGGTGGGATTTTAAAAGAATCGCACAGCAACGTGTTCAGGCCTTTGCCGAGTTCTTCCCAGTCCACTCGTGGACTGGGAGGGAACTTCCCTAACCCTAATCCTATTCTTCCTCCCTCTTCCCCTCTCCTCCCCAACCCCTAAACCTACCCTAGCTATCCCCCGTTTTTTTTTGTTTTTATACTTGCCGCTCCTTCGGAGCAGAAGTAAACTCCACATGCCGGCTGGTTGCCGGCGCGCTCTTCCCCTGGACAACATCTAATGGCGATGTCCTGGCCCGCACCCCCAACTCCGCCTCGCCCCTCCCCTTTCTTCAGGCCTGGCACTTCTGCGTGTATCGGGAGTAACGCGCGTGGACGAGCCCTTTTTAAAATGCGCTCGGCGCGCAGGGCCCGGCCACGCATGTAACCCCCGGTTATTTGCGCGTGCGGGCCATTTGAAATCAACTTGTTTATGAATAAATGTTACAATCTTAACATGAACTCTGAGGAGCCAATGTAACCCTTTATGTTTTCGTATAATCCCTTCAATAAGGCCTGAACCCGTAATCAGCTGGTGCAAAACCCAGCTAGGTTAACCTAGATAAAGAGAATTCGAGCAGTCCCATTTACTTAGCACTAAGGCTTGTATGACTATTCTGAAATCTTCATGAGAGATGTAGACACCCTAGTTGTTTTATCATTCTAAGTTTAAAGAAACATGGCTTGGCTACCATTGTAATCTGTGATTTTGAAGTAAATTGAGAGTCTACATGCATTTCTAAATCTCAAACTTCAGACACGAGGGGATCCAAGATGGCGGATGCCGCCACGCCAGTGCTGCCCTGAGCCATACTGCTCTTTCCTGATGCTGATATGTTTGATTTACTTATTCACCTTTGATGGAGCAGATTCAAAACATATTTGAAGGCCCGCAGCAGGTTACTGCTGACTCTAAAGCCCATGAAACTGATATAGTGATGTAAAGAAGTATGGGGAGAATCGGGAATAACAAGTCAAGGAAAATCAAGGGAATTCATTGATGTTGATTAAACATAGTTCACTTCTACTTAATGAAATAGAGTCCCATAACTTGTGCCTCCATCAGCTTTCCCAGGATTTGTACAGTTACTGCAGCTGATTTGTTTAAAAGATATTTATTGGAAATTGTAAAAGTACTGCCCGAGTCAGTTCACCAGTCTCCAGGGACTATTATTTATCACCTTCAAAAAGAGATTCAGAAGGACAGTCGCCTTCTTTGCAAGTCAGAGGATTGTCTAGATTTAACAACTACCCTGGAGACCTTGGAGGCTGATCAGGTGACATCTGCTGCCTTAATTCTGAATCTCGCTCTTGGTTTAGATAGAGAATGGCTTTTACGATTGCCTTATAAAGATGTGCTCTTTTTAAACTGTAAAGTCAGGATGTGTCCCAATGTGGCCAAGACTATGCAAAGGAAGAAGAAACTAATTTTGATTACGAGGCGCAAGGTTTTGCAACTGGGTGCTTCATTTATATTACATTTTGCATGTAAATGTGCTGCTACTTATCAAACTGTGAGATATATATACAGGGGCGGCGAGGGATGGGACTGCACAGGTCATATCATCGAGAGGGTCATGGGAGGCAGAGTCCCCTTGGAGTCTGGCCCTTCTGGTGACTGGAAACGCTACAGAAGGGGAAAGCAAGGGTCATAATTCCCAAAGAAATGGCAGACAGTGCATCACTGATGATATTTCTTGGAAGCTGGCAACCCTGTAACACTCCCAGGAACCCTATAATCTACCTCCCATATTTCCGCAACATTTGACCCCTGGAGAAGTGGAAAATGGGTGGTTTGTGTGTGGTGAGGGGGTCGGTGTGTGGCACACTCTCTCCAGGTCGGTGCAAGGATATCAGGTGCACTAGGCAAATTTTACACACTAACCCTTACCACACACAGTTAAAAACTGCATTTATAATAACAGATTGTACATGAAACAAGATATTCATAGCCCTCAGAGGTAAAAATATCACAGCAACATGTATATTATTTTTACATGCACTGTACTGGTGCCAACCAGAAAACTCTGCAAAAAAGACCTTTGTTATTAGGCCTATTGTAAAATACATTGATGTGGGGTTTAGCCCCCAGAAAGCCATGAGTAAGCTGAATAACAATGATAATATAGTAAGCCTATTATGATGTATTTTATGTTTGCTTTGTAATCTTAGTACAATGTTTGTTATAAGCGGCCTAGAAATATTTTAAATAAATAAACCTCTCATACCAAACCAGCACTAAATGCAAGCACTCAAGCAGTAACAACCCTACCTTTGAAAAGACAACACTACAAATATGATACCAGGGTCTAAAACACAATATACCTCCTATTAGGAAAACAAAATAAGCCAGGCTGCTGTATCCCTACCCCAAACTACATGCCAACAGAATACGTCCCTTTGATCACACAAATCGACACCAAATATAAAATAAAATAGAATCGTGCAGACAAAAACTGAACTGGAAACTGCATGAAACCATACCTGTATGCAGTGCAACAATGGAAAAAAAACAGAAACACCATCATTTCTCATAAAACATCAAACAAAATCAAGAACTATAAAACATCAATCACAATAGGAAAATCATACTAAAAATATATTTTTATAAAATGTTGATGACTAGAACATCCAGTAATTTAACTCATATACAAATTTTTGAAAATTTCCCAAACACCAATAAAAAATTTCAAAAACAGCAGACATCAAATAATATCCAATAATTTAAATTAATAAGGATAGAAAAATATACCCCATTCTCCATACCTGGGAATTTTTTGATTCCTGTCATCTTGAGATGGTCATGATTAATTGTTGTCTAGTACACATGTCACATACACTCATATGCTCTCTCATGCACATACTCCCTCTCTCACTGATGTGCTTGTTTGCTCTGACACACATGCTCTCACTCACAGCCTTATGTATGCTCTCACACGCATGCTGACTTATTCACTCTCCCTCACACACATGCTCACTGACACACTCGCACTGATTCACATGCTCAGTCACGCTCACACACACGCTCACTGACACACTTGCACTCTAACGCTCACACATGCTGACATACACACCATAACTACCTCATACAGTCAGTTATGCTCACTTATGTTCACTCCCCCCCCCCCCTCTGTGAATAAGTAAATCAAACATTTTTACTTAGATTGGTGGTCAGGGAAAATCCAAGCAGAGCCCAGGAGAGGAGAGTCTGAGTGGGCTTTTAAGGGAGGGGATGGCCATTTGGTGTGGGAAGGCCCGAGCTCTGTTAAGCCCTGAAGTAGTTTTTTTTAATATATATATATATTTTTGCTGCGGCATGAGGGGAGGCATCTGCACTGTTTCCTGCCTCCGTGGTGAAGGTGGGGGTGGTCAGAGACAGCGGTGGGAAGAGTAGGGAGTTGCCACTGTTGCCGCCACAGGAAACTTCAAAGCCTCGTAGGAGACTCCCACAACGGGACAAGCGTGCCTTGCAAGCATTGGGCCACTGCGACCAGCTCTAACCATGTGATTGGCTGGAGTGTTGCCAATCCGCCCCGGGCAAGATGATGAAAGGAGCCTGCTGCAGAAGAAAGCTGTTGGAGCTGGGAGGCAGGCATTCAGCCCCCCGGTGAGACAGCGGCAGGAAGTGTGCTGGCTGCCTCCCGCCGGCAAAAACAGAAGCGGGGCAGGCGCGAATGGAGGCGGCGGCAGTGTTTCCCGCCGCCAGGGTGATGATGGGGGTCAGGACAAGTGCAGCGAACAGACTGATGGAACCGCGACTGCTGCTGTGTTGAAAATACAATGGAGGGCCTAAGGGGGAGGCTCCTGCTCTCCGAAAAATGTCACCGGGCTGCTGTTGGTCGCTGCGACTCTGCAGGCATGTAACCACGGTGACCAACACCTATCACATGATTGGGGTGACCGGCCCACAGGGGCATACCTGAAGTCCCTGGGGGCCAATCCACCCCTGGCAGCGTGAGTGTAAGGCAGTCGGCAGCCGCAGCAAGGACAGGGGCAGCAGTGTGAGGCAGTCATCAAAGGGCTGTTTTGAGAGGGGCATTTTTTTGCCGCCTCAAATTTCTGCTGCCTGAAGTGGCTGCCTCACCCTGTCTCGATAAAGAACTGCCCAGTATATATATATTCTTTGATCCATCCCACTTTACAGCCTAAGCAGCAGGATCTCTCTGGAAGCTTCCTCAGTTCCACCTTGTGATACATCATCTGCCAACCCTCATTGTCTCTTTAGCTGGTATTACTGTTCAGTGAATCTTTTTCTTTCTACCTTTGAGGGGTCATTTACTAAGCTGAGATATGGGTATAACATATGAAAGTGTTTCTCACATGTAAATATTTATCACACAACATACTCATATCGAGGCAATATTGTGCAATATTTATGATTTCATACGATATTTTGGTTAAAAAAAAAACCAACCCACCCCTATTAATAGCTGCTTTGCATGTGATTTGCATGCACAAAATTTTCAAATGCATGCAAAGCCATGGCCAATCCAGGCCATAGGAACCTGTCAAGTACCCAAAAACGAAGTCTATTCCATGTTACCGTTGCTAGTAATAGCAGTGGTTATTTTCTAAGTCAACTTAATTAATAGCAGGTAATGGACTTCTCCTCCAAGAACTTATTCAATCCTTTTTTAAACCCAGCTACACTATATCTTTTTTGCGCAACTATATCTTTTTTGAGATGCGTGACCAGAATTGTACACAGTACATATAGTTGCAATGGAGAAGGTACAGAGAAGGGCGACCAAAATGATAAAGGGGATGGAACAGTTCCCCTATGAGGAAAGACTAAAGAGGATAGGGATGTTCAGCTTGGAGAAGAGACAGCTCAGGGGGATATGATTGAGGTGTTTAAAATCATGAGAGGTCTAGAACGGGTAAATGTGAATTGGTTATTTATTCTTTCGGATAATAGAAAGACTAGGGGGACTCCATGAAGTTAGCATGTGGCACATTTAAAAGTAATTGGAGAAAGTTCTTTTTCACTCAATGCACAATTAAACTCTGGAATTTGTTGCTAGGGGATGTGGTTAGTGCAGTCAGTGTAGCTGGATTTAAAAAAGGATTGGATAAGTTCTTGGAGGAGAAGTCCATTACCTGCTATTAATTAAGTTGACTTAGAAAATAACCACAGCTATTACTAGCAACAGTAGAGTGAAATAGACTTAGTTTTTGGGTACTTGTCAGGTTCTTATGGCCTGGATTGGCCACTGTTGGAAACAGATGCTGGGCTTGATGGACCCTTGGTCTGACCCAGTATGGCATGTTCTTATGTTCTTATTATTACCTAATTCTATGTTAAAAAAAATAACGTGGCTTGCCAGAGCCACATTGTTTCCTGTAAAGTTAGCTATAATTCAGGAGTTGTAGATAATATTCTGTGGAAGCATTGGGATGGTAACACACATCCAGAAGCTCTCAGCCTAAAAATTAAAAGGCCAGCAGCAGCTCAAAACAGACCCCTCAACTGTGTAAAATACCTTTCCCCAGGGTCTGTATAGACCATGCTGATCCCCCCTGCCAGCTCTAAAGGTGGCCCAGCAGGGGCAAATATACAAAAGTACTGTACATAAAAAACTGTGCGGCAACACTCTGTCCTCCTATCCAAACCTCTCCCCTTTCACATAAAACTCACCCACATGGGTTCCAATCCCTCACCCCTGGTTCAACTAATCCCCAGAGCCTTCTACCCCTTGGACCTCTACCTTAGATTAAGTCTCTGGTAATCTAGTGGCCCCTCCAACCCCCCCCCCATACCTTAGAGACCATCCTGATGGTCTAGTGGGCATTCCTGATGTTTAATGAGACCCGGTGCACCCCCTGGTTGACAACATCATTCAAAATGGTGTTGGTGGGCCTTTGCTCCATCATGTGATAGGGACAAATGCTAGCTGGCGCCATTTTAGAAAATGGTGTTGAACGACATGGAGCCTAGGCGGATGTTCTTGGCCCCATTAGACGCTAGGGATGCCCACTAGACCACTAAGGATGGTCTCAGGTTTAGGAGGGATTTGGTGGGGGGCGAGGAGGCCACTAGACTACCAGGGACTTTTATCTAATGTGGAGAGGGGGCCAGGAGGTAGGCGGTGGGGTTCTAGGGGGGTTGGAAGCCCTCTGGGGTTTTAGTTGAACCAGGAGAGGGAACTCAAGGGGGGGTGAGTTTTATGTGAAAAGGAAGGGGTTTCGGTAGGGAGGTGGGGTATCACCATGTAAGTTTTAAATATATTTTTGCACTTGCTACCTCTGCTAGGCACCTCTAGAGGCGGCAGGGGGAGTGGGCAAAGGTCTAAACAGACCCCCTGGGATTTTCTTTTACCATGGGGGGGGTGGTGTTTGGGCCATAGTGGCCCAATGATGATGGCAGTCCTAGGCGAAGGGGACTGTCATTGGGCATTTTCCCTGTGATAATTTTTCTTGCAAAGTTTTCCCCGGTCAGGGGTCAAATTTCACGGGATTGCCTGCAATATTTCTCCCCTCCCACAGTTAAATAATACGGTTTAATAAATAAGGCCCTTTGTTTATTTATAATTTCTTTGACTTGGATTTCCTTAGTAGACTGGACTATTTTTCTTAAGGCAATGTTGGTAATTATTGGAAAGGGAATGGTGAATAAAACGGAAAATGTCATAATGCCTCTGTATTGCTCCATGGTGAGACCGCACCTTGAATACTGTGTACAATTCTGGTCGCCGCATCTCAAAAAAGATATAATTGCGATGGAGAAGGTATAGAGAAGGCTGATCAAAATGATAAGGGGAATGGAACAGCTCCCCTATGAGGAAAGACTAAAGAGGTTAGGACTTTTCAGCTTGGAGAAGAGACGGCTGAGGGGGGATATGATAGAGGTGCTTAAAATCATGAGAGGTCTAGAACGGGTAGATGTGAATCGGTTATTTACTCTTTCAGATAATAGAAAGACTAGGGGGCACTCCTTGAAGTTAGCATGGGGCACATTTAAAACTAATCAGAGAAAGTTCTTTTTCACTCAACGCACAATTAAACTCTGGAATTTGTTGCTAGAGGATGTGGTTAGTGCAGTTAGTATAGCTGTGTTTAAAAAAGGATTGGATAAGTTCTTGGAGGAGAAGTCCATTACCTGCTATTAAGTTGACTTAGAAAATAGTCACTGCTATTACTAGCAACGGTAACATGGAATAGACTTAGTTTTTGGGTACTTGCCAGGTTCTTATGGCCTGGATTGGCCACTGTTGGAAACACGATGCTGGGCTTGATGGACCCTCGGTCTGACCCAGCATGGCATGTTCTTATTATGTTCCTATACATTCTTAGGAGATTTCTGAATCTATAATATTTTGCCTATTTTGATCTCTTTTGCTTTGCTGAATTATTTTTCCTAGGATTCATTTTTTTCTGACTTCTTAGGAGATTTTTGAATTTGTCTAATATTTTGCCAGTTTCTTTCTTTACAAGTCTGCTGTTTGTTGTATAAACAAATGAATACATAGAAATAGAAACAAATCTTGAACTTGCAAAATGGGGAGTTTAATCTCACCCATAGTCAAATAAGATAAAACTTCAGATGGAGAAGTTCTTTCTAACCACAGATTTCTGAAAATGTAAAAATCAATCTCTTAGCACTCATCCAATCATTTATTACTTCAGAAAAGTTCTTAAAGCAGATCCAGTAAAGGATTCCCATCAGGATGATATGGTACAACAAATTGGATATCGTTTGTGTATAGCCAACAGTACACACCTAAAGAAGATAAGATCTTTCCACGAGGCAACAGGATATAAATGAAATAAGAGAGCTGATAAAGCTGATCCCTGTGGGTTTCCAGAATTCAATACCCTCCCTGAGGAATATCTACCATCACCCCTCATCTGTTGCATCCTGTTTGATACAAAAGATGAGAACCAAGCAAGGACAATCCCCACCGCTTCCCCTCAATCCCAATCAATTGAAGTTGTGAAATCAAGATCTTATGATCCACTGTATTAAACACTCCTGCTATATCTAACTGTACTACTAATAATGCAGCATTTCCATCTATCTTAACTAATGACAGCAAGAATCTCAGTCCCACGAGCTTATCTGAATCCAAACTGGCCGGTAATTAGTCATTTCAATAGCTGGTACTGACACATTCTTTCATACTGGGAGTATTAATGCCCTCTTTAATATTTCAGTCAAATATCCTTCCTCTAAAGAAGCAGTAACAATTTTTACTAATGGCTCATAAGTGACAGTCTGCAACCCATGAGCAATCCAAAATGGATAGGGATCTAGATGAGAACATGTTGATTTCAGCCAAGAGAATTAATGCAAACTATGTCCAGAAAACAGGACTTTCCTCTGTTTCACTTTCTAGTTCTTTAGCACAAATGGGTAGGGAAATTTGATGCTTTTCTACCTTTTCTACAAAATACCCAACTTAAACTTTTCACAATCTATAACAAGATCATTTAACTCAGATTTCTTTAGCAAATTCCTTACCAGATAAAATAAAAAAATTGCTTGATTCAGCCTAGTGAGTTATCAGACTTGAATAAAAGGTTCTCTTTGCATTCTGAACAGAGAATCTATTAAGTCTTCAAAGTTATCAAATAATGGTTTTTTTCACATTGTGATTTTTTCTTACGCCAATGTCACTCAGTTTTACGAATTTCCTACCTTTTCATGACCAAAACATTAGAGAACCATGGCATATTAACCTTATTATCTTTTATCGGTATGCCTATCTTTTAGGAGACATTCCATTGTAGGAGTCAAAGTTGCATATCAGTTGTCAACCAGTCCTGCATGTAAACTTTCAGATGATGGAATCCAATCATTCCGAAAGGTATTTAAATCTAGATCTGACAATTCATTCAACCTTTAGTTGCGATAAAGTTAAACAATCTCTGCACTTGGTTGGGACCAGATTGTATGTGGTCCTACCCATAAACAGGGACCATAAAATCTTTTATTTCTCCCATGGCATCTCTGGGGTGTCTACTGATGGGATACCCTGGTCTGATCATTACCTGTTTACACTGTTGTTGTCACTAAGAGTTTCCCTACTTTTAAAACTCATATTCCCAAACGAGTACACATTAAGCCTGATCAATTAAAGGCTTGGCTATTGTCGGTATTAATCAGATTTATCTCCTTCCCATATGTCTTCAATGGCGAATGGCTGATCTGATGCCCTTTCAAACACTATCGATATGTTAGCACAAATTAAACTAGTCCCTCAGTGGTCCTTGTTTTCTGCCCCATGGTTCATCTCTACTTTGAGAGAAGTCCAATTGATTTTACGGAGAGCTGAATGTCGCTAGTGGAGATCTTACTCACTGGCTGACTTAGTGGCATAAGGATGAAAGCTAAAAACGTACAGAGCCATGAACGATGCTGCTAAGAAATCTTAATATTCAGTCAGAATTCAACAAGCTGGCAACAGTCCTCATGAACCTTTCTGAATGAATATTTTACTCGTAACCTGGAAAAGCCAATGAAAATCAATAATACCTGGCTTGTCCTCTCTCAGTGTGCTATGTTTGCTCATTATTTTTTGACTAAAATAAACATTTGTGCTGGTTTTCCAGGAAAAACCAGCCAGCCAGTATCCTCACCAGGGAGTACCGAGATGAACTGAGATTCAATTTATTCCATGTCTGGGAAAGAGAATGTCTGAACTATGGCTGCAATGAATTCATCATCAGACCCTCTGAATCCCTATGCGACTATCCTGCGTACAGCAGTACAGGTGGATATTAGTCAGTTTTTAATGAAGATTATAAACTTATCTCTTTCTGAAACACATTTACCAATTAGTTTGAAACAAGGCTCATTCCAATATCCTTGCTGCCTTTTTGGGCAATTGTAATCCCTTCTTCGGAGACCTCTTGGAGCCATTTCAGTTCCCGACTCTGTTTCCTCTCAATTCACACCAACATTTTGCATCAGGCCACCAAGGAACTGGGGTTCATTCCAGCAGGGAGGAGGATAAACTTCTGGGACCCTAGGTGATGGGGACCCACACATCATCTCTCACTTCCTTCGATATTCATTGGATCACAAGTACTCACACTTGGGATGCCTTATTTGAGGGTACCTTTAACCATGCTGTACACTCTGGTACGGCAACTAAAAATACTTAAAAGTCCAATTCACAACATACATTTTCCAATTTATCTTTGCAAAAAAAAGGAATAATCCAAAAGTGTCTCTTTCTTAGTTTTAAGAGCCAGGTCAGTGTCCCTCTGGCTGGCAAACACTAGGATAAACCCAACCTTCCCGTAGGTTAAAGGAGGGCAGCCCGAGAGAGGAGTGGAATCTCTAGTGACAAAACGACCCTCTGGGGGTATAAAGTCCCAAAAGATGTTCAAACGTCCAAACTCTTTCTCCTTCTCAGTGGGCAGGAATTGGTGGCAAGAATTCCTCCTAAAGCACAATGGAATAGAAAGCTTTAAAAAATACTTCTCTGCTTTTCTGGCAGTGCTGTTTGCTTTTTCTTAATTATTGAAAACAATTTGATCTTGCTCTTGATACTTAAGCTTTTTTATGGGCGAGGATCCGTATTGTGAAGATGGCAAGTTCCCCTGAGGCAGAGAGCTGCTAACAGTGCTCTCGAAACGCTGACAGCGTCGGGTAACCGGTTTGGATTCCTCACCTATAAAAACAAAAGCTAAGTAGCAAGAGCAAGATCAAATTGTTTTCAATAATTAAGAAAAAGCAAAAGATTTTTGGATTAAATTTTAATTGCATGCAAGATTTTCAAAAAAACATTGGTCTTTAAAATACACAGTTCCCGTGATGATAGAGTTTCCCCACAGCGCTTTTGGCTGTTGTGGTGTAATTATTTGAGGAACTGTTGGGCTGATGCAGTATAGGGCGCTCGACCGAGCGCACCATTAGCCCCCGTTTGGCCACGCTATTTTTATCCCTTATTCAGTAAGGGGTAATAGCGCGTGGAAAATGCATGGCCAACCCCCCCAAAACTAATAGCGCCCGCAACATGCAAATGCATGTTGATGAGCGTATTAGTTAGTCCCGCGCGATCCAGAAAGTAAAATGTGCAGCCAAGCCGCACATTTTATTCTCAGAAATTAACTTCTGTACACTTGCCGGCACCGGGCAAGTGTACAGAAAAGCAGAAAAAACTGCTTTTCTGTACACCCTCCGACTTAATATAGCGATATTAAGTCGGAGGCCCCAAAAATAAAAAAAAGAAAAAATTGTATAAAAAGAAAAAAAAATAAGCCCGCGGCTCGCGGGTTGGAAGATGGATGCTCAATTTTGCCAGGGTCCATTTTCCGAACCTTTGGCTGTCAGCGGGTTCGAGAACAGACGCCGGTAAAATTAAGCGTTGGTTGTCAAACCCGCTGACAGCCGCCACTTCTGTCAATAAGGAGGCACTAGGGATGTGCTAGTGTCCTTAGCGCCTCCTTATTACCGCGGTCCCTCATTTGAATAGAAAATCGTGCGCCCAGGAGAGTGGCCTGGGCGCGCGTCGGGAGAGCAGGCGCTCGCCTCGGAGTGCCGGCTCTCCCGCGTATTTTACTGTATCTGCCCGTGTGCGCTGCTGTTGACTGTTTGATGAGTGGTCTACAGCTCACCCTTTTGTGCTTGTGATTTAGTATAGTCTGTGGCACAGGCCCTACAACCCTACATTTCTATTTAGTGAGGCTGTTGTGGCCCATATTTGTAAAACAGTAGTACACAATCTTATTATTTAGTCAGCCAAATGTTAGAGTGTCTTGTTCTAAATTGTTCTTTCCACCTGAAAACACAAGTACTGTTTCCTAAGTAATAAGCGCTATTTCAAAAAGTGAGCAACATAAAAGAGCTACGGTGACAGCCTTGAAGAACCACATGTAGCTCCCAAGAATCACTTGGTGGGAAATGAGGCAAGCTGTGGACTTGTTTGTGTTTTGGAGATCACTACTTCACTTTCTCATCACACGGAAGACAACTCCTGAGTAAAGGTAAGTACAGAACAGTCCGAGCACAGACTGTGCTTACAGAGCCAATATACAGTGATATTTACTGAAAAGCAAGTGACATCTATGGGAATGGGCAAGGTCACTGAAAACACTGGGACTGCCTATGGCTCGATGAGTCCACTCATCACTTTGTAGTATCACGGTTTGTTTATCACGGTTACCTTATTAATGTTCTCCTTGTAACTCGTTCCATGTAAAGCTTGTTGCTATGTTCAGTTATCTGTGAACCGGGATGATGTTCCCCACGTATCCCGGTATATAAAAACACTTAAATAAATAAATAAATAAATAAATAGTAAACAGCCTGAAGAACTCCTGTTTCTACCAAACTCACCAGTCACCGGACTGTCACCTTCTTAGATTATCCACTGTAAACATTCCTCATGCATGCTTGCTTACATTTGGTCTGAGAATCAGATAACTTGGAAAACCAGACCTGTTTGTGACCCTCAGGTACCATGGTAGGCAAATGCTCTTGTGAGCAGTTTGCAACGAGCCTTCTAGTGGTGAGAGGTAACAACTTCTGGAGAGCTAACGTGAGAGGTCCTTCTGTCTGGCCAGCAGGAGAACCTCTTGTTAACTGACCAGGAGAGTGCCTATCTCCGGTCCTGGTCCAAGCTGAGAAGCTTTTCCTCACAATTTACAGACTTGGATCTTACCTCTTTCACCTGACAGCAGGTGTATGGAACTCCGCAAGCCAGTGGGCCTGTGCTGTTACATGAATGGTAAAGATTCACTTTCCAGTCTTCGTAGTCATCCCCTCCGCAGCAGGAGAACTGTTTAAAGATACATTAATAAACAACCAACTTAATCAAGTGAAGAAAAGAACATTTAAACAGCATCATTCAAGAGGTGACAACTACGTTATTCATGGTTATATAGGTGGTTAGGCTGAAAGAGACCAGCGGTCCATCTGATTGCCTAACTGCTCCAATATTAGGAGAAGGAAGTAGTACCTCCTTCCCCTACCGCCTTCTGTGCATCTATGCTCAGTTCTTTAAAGGTGTTAAAACATTCCTACTTCACCCCTAATATGGAAATCTAAGTCCCTGGACCAGCACTTTTAACTCATCTAAACTACATCATCGCAAAGAGAAGTGCACCCAGAAATTCTCCGAAAAGTATTACCGGGGAAAGAGATTAGATATTTGGTGTCTCCCTTACTGTTAAACAGTGGCTGGGATCTGTGAATTGTGAGGCCTGTCTCACTCCCTGTACAGAGCTGGCCAAAGATCACCCTGGCCTCTGCTGATCAGAGGAAAATCCCAGTATTCTTCAGAATACTGAGGGCCAGAGACATAGAACCAACCATGGCTCAAGGCAAAAGCATTGGATTAATAGGGCACTGAACTTTTTCATTATGGGCTACGAGATAGAATAAAAGAGGATTACTGCATTTTATAACCTGCACACCAATGATATGTGTAGGCTACAACATACAAGTACATACGTGCACACATATGCTCGTGTACATAAAAACCACAAGCTGCGCAAGTTTGGACTTATCTGGAAAAATAGTGGTATTTATCCAGACGAATACTGATTTATCCGTCTGATTAGCACTTATCTGGGTATGTAAGAGTTATTTATCCGGATAAATTCAAATTTGTCCATCTAAGTACTGCTCCTTTAATCGCCATGCATGCTCCTTTCTTTTTTGACAGTTCAAAGATTTATACCCTTTCAACTTCTCCTGGGAATCGGGGTCGGCGTTTCTAAAGATCTTCTTTAAGCGGTAATCTCCCCAGCTCCTTCGTTCTAGCTTCTCGGTCGGACTTTATCGTGAACATATTCAATTGCGAGCCGGGACTAGTGTCTCCGGTTGATCCACGGCTTTTATTATTAGTTTTGTTTTCCTGTGTTTCTTAAGTTTTCATTCTCTTTAATGCCGGCACCAGGCCGATTTTGTTATATACCTGCCAGTTGTTCCAGCCTGTGTAGAGTAATATTATAATTAGTTTTTTTTTTTAGGCTTAATACCGCCTTTTACGCCACGGTCGGCTCATCCTTAGCCGATCTGCGCCCTGCGCCCGAACCCCTCATTAAATATGCATTTCATCTTTTTCATGTCTTGTCTGAACACATTTCACCAATAAGGTAACTTTCCTTTTCTTGCACACTTGGGACTTTATGTTTCATTTTGGTTCCTTTCCTCATGCCCATGTTTACTTTTCAGCACAGATTTACCTGCCATGTATTTGCTGCCCTACATAAGTACAGCGATTACCCGTTTCTGTAATTCCTCAGCACTTTAGGACCCAGCTTGCTGCGCACCTTTTCCACTCTCTTTTTTCTCTTTTGTTCTCCCCAGATCATTCACATTCATTTTCAAAGATCATTTGCATCTGGGAGTTTCCTATTCAAGGTATAAATACCAATAAGTGCAAACACCCCCCCCCCCCCCCCGCCCTTCCTCCTCCCCATCTCCCTGCCCTCCCTTTATAGAATTTATTAGTTATCTACCTGTTTTCTTGTCTCAAATTGATTTTTTCTATTTTGCTTCCCCTCTTTCAGTTTTCTCCCCTTTTCCTCCTCCCCCCCCCAATCCTCCTTCCCCCCTTTTCTTTTTTCGGTTCATTGGGCATATATATGTTATTCATTGTTCTTTTTAGTAGTCTTTTCTCTCTTTGTTGTTTGATTATGTTGATAGCATTATAGAGATGTGCTTCGTTAAGCCTTATCGTCTCGGGCTTCGTTTCGGGGACCCCTGCGGGAAATTTAGTATTTCCCATGGTTTGGGGTTTTTTTTTTCGGGGGGGGCTCTGATTTTCGTGTTAGTGCGCACTATCTGGAGTTAGTGCATGCTAACTCCTGATAGTGTGCACTAGGGTCAAAGTTAGCACACACTAACGGGAGTTAGTGTGCACTAACACGAAAAACGAATTTTTCCGAAATTTCTGAAAAATTTCTTTCATTTTTCAGTTCCCCCAAACCATACCAAATTAGGCAATTTTGTTGAAATTGCCTAATTCAGGAAAAACGAATGCACATCACTAGATAGCAATATCTTCAAGTTCAGTGCTAGCCATCCAGTTCAATACCATATATATTTGTCTCTTATTTACAGATATGCACAGTGTCTGGTCCCCCTGACGCAGCCCTGATGCGAAACAAGGCCGTGTCAGGGTCCTTCTGCTCTCGTTATTAAGATATCTTTGATTAATGTACTCCACTGATGTGACTATATCTACAATAAAAGTTTTTTCTACTAAGATGTATTGATCAATGAATAATGTCTGCCATGCATTAGCTCCATTGTACAGCCGTTACTTAGCCACAAAAATCATAACTGAACTGGAAAAATCTATGCAAGTGATAAACCCATATATCTGTATTTCAAATTTTAAAGGGATATGTGAACAGATTTTATGCAAGTTAATAAGGCACATTTATCCCCGTAAATCGATTTTTCACACGGATTTTATAACATGCATGTAGCAAGGAAATTACCAGTTTTCCCAATTAGTCTACCAGTTTGCCCAGTCCAATTGCAGCTCGTAAGACCCTCCTGACTCTTCAGCCTGAAGTCCCCCCGTTTCACCCAGACCCCACACCCAGTCATTTTTTCACTTTTGAAATGTTTATGCTCACTTACACCAGAAACTGAGCAGCGGTAAATATATGCAAATGAAAGACATACACGTATCATCTTCGCAGGTTTTAAAATAGCAACTTTTACACATACATGTTAGCTCCCCCTGGCATACCACGCAGATTTCCTCATGGATTTATGCGCATATTTTGTGGTTTTGAAAAAAGCTTAGGTGCTTTTTTACATGCACATCTGAAAATTTCCCTCATAATTTTTACTTGTGTATTTAGAGGGCCATGGATTGGGGGAAGGTCAAGGGCTGTAAGATTCGCTAACACCACCTAATACTCTTGCACTGGTCCTGCTTATGTGCAGCCTGCCCCTGTTAATTCACACCAAGGATCAGGGGTGGGCATCATCCAGTGTGCCATTTGCCCTAGAGCTGGCCCTGCTAAAATCTCTTCCTTAGCCCATGAGGATCCATCCTTTGGTTGCTTGCTGCTCTTGCAATAAAGAAATCACCTGCAAGATTCCCATAAGAGCCACTGAAATATCTGTGCAATGTAATTAAATCCCTTCTTGTAGGTTTTATTTCTAAGAAAAATAGCTCTGGCCTGGTACAGAGGCCTGAATGTCACCCTTTATTTGGTCAGTAACCCTTTATACACCTTATCTAAATGTTGGATGCTCTTCTGTATGAAGGGCACCCAAACTGAACCCCATACTTCAAGTACAGCCTGATGAGGGCCTATGGTACCAAAAGAAGACATTTATTTATTTATTTATTTATTAGGTTTTGTATAATGTCACTAGGACAGACCAGCGTAATGGCTCACAACATAATATAAATGTACAACAATATAAAACCTAGGGGGTAGATTTTCAAAGGGATACGCGCGTAACCCCCGAAAAGCTACCCTAAGCTGCCTCTGCGCGGGCCGAGCCTATCTTGCAGGCTTAACTTTTGAAACAAAGGCAGGCAGGGGGGATTTAGTTAGAGCTGGGGGGTGGGTTAGATAGGGGAAGGTGGGGGGGGGGGAATGGAGGCAGCCTGTGCGGCTCGGCGACCGCAAGTTGCACAATTGTGCACCCCCTTGTGTGCGCCGACCCTGGATTTTATAAATGCGTGTGTCAGCGCGCGCATGTTATAAATTCGGGCGTAAATTTGTTCGCACCGGGTTGCGCGAACAAATCTGCGCCCGCGCGCAGGTTTTAAAATCTGCCCCAGGTGTATTTCTAAAACAGATCTAATAAAATACATGAAAGAAAACCTAAAACTTCAGTATCAAAATGATAAAAGTAATAATATACTATTCATAAAATAGAATAAACACAATAAAATAAAATGAAAACATCAAACTTTGCTCTCTAAAAATTCAGGTAGGCATGTGTCAGAAACGAATTAAAAGGTAAAAGCAAAAACTAAAAAGTATAACTTGCTAAGGCTGACTTGTATAGGCCTTGCTAAAAAGCCATGTTTTTAAATTACGCTTAAAGGGGCAGATGTTAAAATATACGCCCGATTTTATAACATGCGTGTGCAGCCGCGCGCATGTTATAAAATCCGGGGTCGGCGCAGCCTTGCTCCATTCCCTCGGAGGGAACTTTCCTTCCGCCCATCCCACCTTCCCCTCTCTTCCCTTACCTAACCCGCCCCCCAGCCCTAACTAAACCCCCACCCCTTACCTTTAACTTAGAAGTTGCGCCTGCCTCCGGGCAGGCATAGGTTGCGTGCGCTGGCCAACGGCCCGCCCGCGATCCCGGGCACAGCGGCGGGATCGCGGGTCGGAGCCTGCCGCTGTGCCTGCAGGTTCCAGGCCCCGCCCCCTTTTTCAAGCCCCGGGACATGCGCGTGTCCCGGGGCTTGCGCGCGTCACCGGGCCTATGCAAAATAGGCTCGGGGCGCACAGGAGGGGTTTTAAAGGGTTACGGGCGTAACCCTTTAAAATCCACCCCAAACTGTTTAAAATTGGTATCAAGTCCAAGAGCTGTTGGAAGCATGTTCCAAATATTGGGTCCTGCCAGTGATAAAGCCCTATCTCTAACCTGATTCAGATGGGCTGAGTGAACAGAAGGTAACGTTAATAAACCTTTGCTGGCAGAACGCAGGTTTCTTTGCGGGACGTCCAATCTTAAAGCGGCATTTAACCAGTCTACCTGTTCGCCTATCCCTATCCCGCTCTTTCATCATCTGTTTGATGTACATCAGCATGCGTCCACCTTTGGTTGCTGTTTGTCTTAGTACCTATGAATGTAGCTCATATATAATGCAAGCACATCATTCTATAATTGGCTTTCAACTTGGCTGCACACACAGATACACCCTCACCCCCCCGCCCCCCCCCCAGTACTACAGATTTCTCTCAATAAAATAAACCAGTCATTGATTCTAAACAGACTCCAGTAGGTTAATTTAGCTATCATTTTCAACGGGATACTTTCACTGCAATGTCCCCCGCTTCGCAGATTAAAGTGCAGTATAATTTGCCCTACACCTTCTGCTCTTTTATCGCTAAGATGACCCTTTCCACACCACCTCTGATCTTTGCCTTCAGTATGCTATATTATTTTCCAGGGCTATTTGCTCAAACACAGCCCTGGAGATATTCTCAATAAGCATGGAAGGTGCTGGAGAAGGCAGTAATTTTCTACATTAATCAACATTCGACTTGAGAGGCTTATAATTACCTCGGCGATGAAAAATTATGCCGTGGTATGCAGGGAGTATTTTTTTTTTCTCTGACAGCTCTTTAAGGTTTGGAGATGTGACAGCTGCACATTAATTAAAGAAACCAAACCTTTTTTTTTTGTCATTTGTCCAGTTTCTTGCACTTTAATGTATTCCCTCTTTTTAAAACAACTGTGTGCTCCGTTAGCTTAGCTACTGCCTTTAAGACAGGCTTGTAGAAAGAGCCTCTTAATATGACTTTGTGTTTCACTAAAGCACAGGCAATTTTACAAAATGAAGCCATTAATGAGAGCCAAAAGCCACATCCGCGTACGCAGCCCTTGACACTCTTCACAGTACTGGTTTAATATAGCCGCATCTGACCCTTCCTCATTCACTCGACTTGCTGACGTGTTTCTTTGCTGAACTGCAACAAGCCCTGAGCACAGCACCATAGACGAACCACTAACCACCTGAATTTTTCTCTTAGAAATGTCCTAGTGGAAATGCAGGTGTTCACATAGCCAGATCTGTCTAGCAGGCTATGCAGGGGACCTAGGCAGTTGGCTGTTTGGACAACAGCTACGCTAATCCAGTGAATTCCAATATGAAAGTCCATACAATATGAAACAGACTTTCATATCGGGGTTTACCAAGCACTGATATCCATCAGAGACAGGAAGCTGGGCTCAATGGACCACTAGTCTGGCCCAGCATGGCATTTCATATGTTCTTAAGCATTGGGAGCTATTTATATTATTACAAACCTTTGTGGTTAGATATAGCAAGGGAAGGGTAATGAACTAAATAGGGGACCCTGCATGCTCATCTTCGCAAGATGGTGGGGTACAAAGGAGGAAGGTGACAGAAACTGTCATAAATAAGGAGTGCTATCTTACACGTGGTCACTCGCTATGGCTGGCAGCTGGCGGAGGTTAGCAGAATGTATTGGAATAACCCGGCAGAGTCCAACTTGTCATTGGCAAACAAACATATCCTTGAACGGGCTCTCAAAGTCAAAATTAGAGGCTCTTTATTGTCCAACCAGCTGAATTGTCACCTGACCAAACAACAGAATTTATATTTCTAGTAAGCTAAATGCTGGCTCCGAATACTTTGAAGAGAACTGGTTGCTGAGGATGGCCTCGGCCATAAACATTTTGAGCAAGCTGCCGTAGAGGAAATCTGAAAAACCTATTTCTAAGATACATTCCAAGCAACAATAAGTTCACAGGAATGCTCAAAAAAAAAAAGCAGAGGGGTGGGTAAGAGTATGTAAAATTACCGGTGAGGACATAGGCTATAGGTATTGCCAATTATTAGGCTTGTTCAATATTTGTTGATTGTTAATGTGGCTTTCGAGAATGAGCGCTACTACCTGGAGATAATACCCTTGTTCAATGTACATACACACGGTTAATGAGACTCCATCATTGCTCTAGGCTTCAACAGCAAGAGGAAATGTGGAAGAAAAAAAAAAAGGATTTGCATTCACAAAGAGGTGAGGTGTAGCTTGCTTGTTACGGCGGTTACTTCCCCAAACCAAATAAGCCGATACTTTACTTTCAATACATATCCAGCACAGCTCTCTGCTTCAACGGCAGGGGGAATGTGGAAAAGAGGATCTGTATATGGACAACAACCAACAAGGACTGAATTACATAGTCTGGGTGGACAAAGGCATGGGTGTAGCCTACTTATTGCCGCGGTTACTACCCCTAATTAAGCTAGATATTCACTTGGATGTGGTTCCGGCACTGCCCTCTACATTGGTGGTGGGGTGGATGGGAAATGGAACTAAGGGGTACTAAAAGCCAGGCGTAACAAGTATGAGAAAAAAAAAAAAAAAAAGAGTGCATGGCTTGCTGGGCAGACTGGATGGGCTGTTTGGTCTTCTTCTGCCGTCATTTCTATGTTTCTATGAATGCCCCGAGGAAATTGACAGCTCCGTGAAATCTGCTGGTCAAATGCCTTGTTGATTTGCTGTGAGATTTAAGCAAATTGCACTATGATGAAACCGGCAAAGGCAGAGCAGTCAGGCAGGGGAGCAATGTGCATAATGAGAAATACCCTGAAGATCCTTTTCTACTTACATTAACTGAGACTGACTGGTTTGGGGTGACATGCAGCCAAAATTTGCATCTTTGCATCCTGGCACAATGCTTTGTATTCCTCTAGTCCTAAGGTATAAGAATAGGCTAATGGTTAGAGCAGCAAGCTATGAACCAGGAAAACCATTAGCTCACGCCTTGTGATCCTGGGCAAGTCATTTCACCCTCTATTGCCTCAGAAACAAACTTAGGACCCTCTTTACTAGGACACAGAATGAGAGAAAAGCCTTAGTAAACCAGGCCGTTAGATTGTATAGCCTCTGGGCATAGAGAAATACCTATACTGTCATGATAGATGGAATATAAATCAAAAATTAAACTAAAGCTGACAAGCTCAACATCCCTGCGCCCAGCCCTTAAACCAGGCATTCCCAACCTTTTGGGGAGCATGGACCCCCTTTTCACCTGCAAAAACTTTATTGGACCTCCACATGCTTTGCTTTAATTTCTACATGCAGGTCAGTGCCAAATGGAAATCAGATTAATGCAATAATATGCATTCCAGAATCATTTGCAATGTATAAATCTTAATATTAAAGGATAGTTTCTGATATTTACGGTATTTATTTTACTCACTCGATCTTTATATTCCGCTTTTCAGGCAATACAAAGCAGATTACATTCAGGTACTGTAGGTATTTCCCTGTCTCCAGAGGGCTTACAATCTAACAGGGCCATTCATCAAAACACGATGGGCCGTTATCACGACGTTAACATTTAAATGAGGGAAACGGGAAGGGTTGAAAAATTTTGATGCCGGTACCGCTGCAGGCGATAAAGTTTTACACATTATTGCTGGCAGAAGTGCCGGAATTGACCACACCTTACCCATAGGCGCTATGGGAGCGATAGTGTGCAGTGCGGCTGCTGGCTCACTATTGACCCCCCCCCCCCTCCCCGCTCCTTTATTTTGCCCCGACTCATATATTATATTATATTATATATTATATAGTTCATACCTGAGGCAATAGAGGATAAAGTGACTTGCTCAAAGTCACAAGGAGCAGCAGAGGAATTTGAACCCTGGTCTCCCTGGTTCGTAACCCCCTGATCTAACCACTCGGCTACTTCTCCCCTCCATAAACTGTGCTCTCCCTTCTGGCCTTCTATGGCCCTTCCACCTACCGCCATGGCCCCTTCCCAAGTACCTTCCTTCCTTCCTACCCTGTTTCCCTTATAACCTACAACCCCTTCCTGAGTGCTTTCTCTCCTCTGTGGCTCCTTCACTGGTTCTCTCTATCCTGCTCTCCCCCCCGTGACCCCTTTTGAGTGCTTGTGTTTCTATCCTGCTAACCCTAGAGTTGCCAACTGTCTGGATGTTCTCTGGACAGAACAGAAATTTAAGATATTGTCAATTATTGGACTTTGTCTGCTGTTTTGAAATATTGTTTTTTTGGTTGCATGTTATTAATTATTGGAAGTTATTCTATTCATCAGCTCTTTTGAAATTTTAATGAACCATATTGAAATAATGTTTTACTTTTAAGATGTTTTATGAGGAATAGTCATGTTTCTGTTTCTCTATTCTTGTCCTATCTGCAGAGTCTGGACTTGTTGCAGTTTCCATCTGCAAGTTTCTATTTATATTTTATGGTCACTTTTTTCTGTATATGGTAAGGATTTGTCTGTGTTCTACATAGTTGATCAAGATGAGGTATTCTTCTAGCATGTAGTTTCTGTGTAGGGATCCATAACAGCTTGGCTTGTTTTGTTTTCCTAATACATACCCCCCCCCAAAACATACTGAAAGTCTATGGTGGTCCAGTGAGGGACCCGGGAGCGATCTCCCGCTCTCGGGCCATCAGCTGCCAGTAAACAAAATGGCACCAGTGGCTCTTTGCCCTTACCATGTGACAGGCTATCAGTGCCATTGGTTGGCCCTTGTCACATGGTAGGAGCAATGGATGGCCCAAATCATTTTTTAAGATGGTGCTGGCCGTCCATTGCTCCTACCATGTGACAGAGGCCGGCCAATGGCACCGATAGCCCCTGTCACATGGTAAGGGCAAAGAACCACTGGCGCCATTTTGTTTACTGGCAGCTGATGGTCCGAGAGCGGGAGATCGCTCCCTGGATCCCCGCTGGACCACTAGGGACTTTCAGTATGTTTTGGGGGGGTCGGGAGGGTGGGGGATTGTAATAAATTAAATCTGAAGGGTTGAGATGGGGTATTTTTTTGGTTCGGGACAGCCAAAAAAAATCGGCCCAAACAATGGGAAATGAAATTTTCTGTGGTGGGCCGATAACTAAGGCCGAACTGAAAGGTTCGGCTGAATCACATCTCTATTGGAGAACAGTACGGAAATCCTGAGGAAAGAGAAGAGGATGTAGACATTTGAGCATGTGTGGTTTGAAAAAAGAGTTCTTTACTAATGAAGATATATGAGAGGTCATGGACGGATCGGAGTCAAGAAATATAACGAGGTTACGAGCTTTGGATAGAATGGGGATAGAGAGACCATTATTTATTTTTATTTATTATTTATTTTATTTAGAAATTTTATATACCGATAGTCGTTGTGAACATCTCATCGGTTAACAGAGATAAGAATGCAGCAACAGGCTTTATAACGAACTAGTAACTTTTGCACATGTGAAAGAGAAACTACAGTGTAAAGGGACTAAAAGCTAAATAGGGGGAAAAGGGAGTATATACAGGGTATGTAACCAGCTTATACAGGGGGGATGGGAGGCAAATACAAGGGGAGAGGGGAGCATAAGGGCAGGCATAACAAGCTTATACAGAGAACATAACAGGCTTATACAGAGGGTATAAAAAGCTTATGCAGAGGAAATAACAAGCTTGTGCAGGGAACATGGCAAGCTTGTGCAGGGAACATGGCAAGCTTATACAGCAAATTTAAGGTTTAAGGGGCAGATGGATAGCCTGATACAAAATTTACAAATATAAGAAGGCAAGTGTAAGATCTGAAAAATAATTAATATAAGAAGTATCTTAAGATCAGAAGAATAATTAATAATTAAGGGAGAGATGGGGAGGGAGGGAGGGGGCTCTAAGAAGACTGAGAGATTGAAGATAAGAATAGGATTTTGTTTTTTGAGGTATTGAGTTTAAAGCGGTTGTGAGAAAACCAAGTATCGATTGTAGTGATGTAAAGACTGACTGTGAAAAGCATATTGGACCAGGAAGAATTATATGGGACCAGAAATTGGATATCATCTGTGTAAATTTTGAATTGAATACCAAGTCCAGATAGCATATGACAGAGAGGTAAGTAGGTAGTTATTGAATAGAATAGGTGATAAAGAAGAACCTTGGGGAACACCAGAGGAAAGGAAATACCAGTCAGAGGAATGGGAACCAATGTTAATTCGTTGAGGACGATTATCGAGATAAGATACGAAACATTTAAGTACAGTGACAGAAAGTCAGATGGATCGTAATCCAGAGAGAAGGATTTGGTGATTGAGAGTGTCAAATGCAGTGGAGATATCAAGAAATACAAGAATGTAGTCAGTGTTAGAATCAAAGCCACGGAGAAGGGTGTCGAATGATAAAAGAAGAAGAGTTTTAGTGCTGTGGTCTTTTTGGAACCCATGTTGGTTGGGATGGAGAATGTCATTATTAGTTAGGAATTCAGTGAGTCGATGTAGAAAACGGATTCAATTAATTTTGCAAGGGAAGTGAATGAGGCAATGGGTCTTAAGTTATTGAGGTTTAGGGGATCGTGTGATTTTTTTCTCTTGTATGGGGAGAATAGAGGTTTGTTTGAGAATTTCGGGAAAAATACCTAAATTGAGAGATTGGTTCACTATTTGACTGAGAAAAGGGCTAGCAATATTGAACAAAATTTTTAGAAGCTATCCTGGGCATGGGTTGAATGGTGAAAAGGAAGTTTTCAGTTTTTGAAGAGTAAATGTTAATGTAGAAGTAGCAATGGGAGTGAAGGAGGACCAAGTATAATCTATCGGATGGGGCGGAGCTTTTGGAGGTGGGTAAACTCTTGTGATATTGTAGTAACTTTATTCTTAAAGTGTTCAGCAATTTTGTTGCACAGAGTAATATCAACTGATGTAAATAGATTTTGAAAGGATGAGGTTAAGGATTTTGTTAGCATAAAAGGGTTTTTTTTTGCAGTGTTAATTTCCCTTTTATACATCCGTAAAAACAGTCCTTGGTTTCAGGTATGCAATATTTATGACATGGCCGTTCATGTTGTCTTAGGGTAGTTTTTAGACAAAGGAGGGTAGAAGAAAACCAGGGGGAGCTGGGTTTGGGTTTAAGTGAGCAAGGCTTAATAGGAGCAATGTGGTCTAAAGTACAAATAATGGCCCAGTTCCAATCGGATACAGTGTCATTGATATTATTTGCAAGTGAGGTGGGCATATTTGGAATAAATGATTCAATGAAAGTTTTGGGACATATTTTTTATTTATTTATTTATTTTATAACTTTTATATACCGGCATTCGTAAAAAACATCATCTTTTTCCTTTTGTATATATTTTTATTGTGATTACCAAAAGGGGTAGAGCGGTGTAGTTTTAGAGAGAGAGAAATGAGAAAGTGGTCAGACCACGGTACCGGATCAGCAGAAAGCTTCTCAGGAGTCAGGGACACAGAGAGAGAGTTCCAGAAAACAAGATCAAGGGAACGGCCCAGTCTGTGGGTTGGAATGTTGACTGTTCCCAATCTAAGCCAGACAAAGCATTTAGAAAAGAAGTAACAACATGGGTTTGCGGATTGGAGTTAATATGAAGACTGAAATCGCCAGCGAGAATAGTTTGGGAGAGGTCCATTGGTAAAGTGGATATCGTTTCAAGTAAAGGGGATAAATTGGTCTGCAAGAGTCCCAGAGTACAGTAAACTACTCCAAGGTTGATAATTGAGGTAGAGATCAGAAGAATTTTGTAAGAGTGCATAGAAGGTAAAGTTTTTTTTGCAGGGAGAAAGAAAGAGAAGATTTGACTAAGGCAAGCAAACCACCACCTCTGCGATTGGGTCAAGGTTCAGAGAAAGCGACATAATTGTTATTGCAGAGGTTGTTAATAGTCACAGCATTGGTATCAGTAAGCCAGGATTTGATGATCAAAAAGCAATCTAGTTTGTGTTTTAGGATTAAGTTGAAAATGATGGGGGTCTTTTTCCTAACAGATTGGGTGTTGCATAGAAGGAGGGAAAAGGTGGAAAATAAAATAGCAGTTGTGGAGAGAGTTAGAAATCAGAGAGTTTCTACAAACATTTTTAAGTTTCCGAGCTAAGTGTTTAAGATGACCATATTTACCATGTCCAGTCATGGTGGAAATTTCCAAGGTAAAGACTATAAAGCAAATTAGCTGGGAAGCAAAGGTTGTAGAGAAAATCAGAAAGGATAAAAGAACAATAAAAGACACACGCAGGGCAAATGAAGGGGCGAACAAAGGGGTGTGCGCCTTTGTCGTGCTCCTTCGACACGCAACGCACCGGCGCACGGTGCCTCTGGCTTCGCTGCGGTCCTTAACTGGCCGTTGCCTAGATGACGTCACGGGAGCTGGCAGGGGGGAAACCCACCTGACACGGGAACACAGGAGCTGGCAGGAGAATAACAGCAGAGACGGTCCAGGAAATGAGCAGGATTCAGCTCGTTGAGTGTTAATGAGAGCTGTAAGTCATATTTTTTACTTCAGAAAACTGTACTTTGAATGTCTTTTTCCATACAAAATCTGTTATAATTGCATAATTTTTTAATAGTATGTATGGGAGGGGGTCACGCAAGGCTGTAAAATTTGCCTAGGTACCTAATACTCTTGCACCAGCTCTGCGATGGCAGTGGTGGGTAAAGGGCTGTGATATCAAGTGAAAAAGACAAGATAACGGGGGGAAGTTGGTGTTGGGTTGCATGTGGGAATTGAGCGCTCATCTACCCAAAGCAGAGGAATCTCAATTGGACAGACTGGATGGACCAGTTTGGGCTTTATCATCTGTATCTTACTATATGACTGATTACTGGCTCAAGGGATAAGCAACAGTAATGGGGCAAAATAGATTTCATAAGTTATTAGAAAGTTTGTGTGACCTGATCAAATGAAAACCCTAGCTTGCCTCCACCCATGGCCCCGTTCCTAATAACTTCCCTTCCATCTTTTTTGCTCTTTAGCTCCCTTCCCTGAGTGTTTTCTCTGCTGCACTTTTTCCTCCCTCCCTCCTGCTCTTCATCTAAAGATCTTTCCCATAATAGCTGCCCTGCTTTTCTCCTCCGATTGCCCCTTCCTGAATGCCTTCCCTCCTGTTCTCTTCCCTTTGTGGCCTCTTCCCTGGTCCTATCCCTCCCTATTCTCTCCCCCCATGGCACCATCCCAAGTATTCTCTCTCTCTCTCTCTCTTAAGGCTCTTTTCTGAGTGCTTTAACCCCTGTGTGCTCCCCTCTTACCTTTCCTGTCTGTCGTCCCCTTCTTTCCATTTTCCCACCGCCACTCAGACTGGCTGTCCTACTCATTTAGTTTCATGCCGGCAGCAGGGGCGGTTCTATAATGAGGCAGGGGGAGGCGGCCGCTTCAGGCGGCAAGATTTTGTGGCAGCAAAATTGCAAAACCTTCCTGCCACAGCCACCTCACCACCCTTCATTCAGGCAAACTTTGGCGGCAGTAAAGACAGCAGTGCTGGTGGCGCCAGCAAAAGAAAGGTCCTGCGGTATTTGAAGGATTTGCTGAAAGCCTCTTAGGAGCTGGCAAATCCACAGTGTGGCTGGCATAACTGGGAGCTCTCTGGATTTGGCCAGCAGCAGAAAACGCCGGGCACTGGCGTACTGAGGGGGGGGGGGGGGGGGGGCGCTTTATTTTCCCATCCCACCCAGTGGCCGAACTGAAGAAGGTACATGGCCTCTGGCAATGTTCCTTAATCTGCGCTCATGTGATGTAGTGCACAGCTCACCCCCTTCCCTGCACCCCCGGTCACAAAAAGACCAGCGGGGCTATGAAAGAGGAGAAGAGGCCCGTGGCTGCCAGGAGATCTCAACCCCCCCCCGGTAGCCCAATTGAAAGAGGCCCCAGCCTCCAGGTAATCTCGTCCTGCCTGGCGGGCGAAATAGAGGAGGCCCCGTGACTACCGGGCGATCCCATCCCGCCCAGCAGCCCAAATGAAAGAGGGCCCCGGCTGCTGGGGCATTCCGTCCTGCCCAGGGGGCAGAAATGGAGGAGGCCCCGTGGCCGCTGGGGGCATCACATCCCGCCCTGAGGCCAATAGAGGAGGCACCACAGCTGCCAGGGGATTGAATCCTGCCCAGCAGCCTAACTAAAGGAGGGCCCCCTGTTGGCAAGGAATCAGTCCTGTTCGCCTGCTAGAGAGAGTGCGCATGTGGGTACATGTAAGCATGTGGGCTGAGAAAGAGGAAGCGTGAGCATGTGCTTGAGAGAGAGGAAACACGTGTATATGTGTGCTTGACAGAGAGGGAGCCAGAGTGTGTGTCTATGCGTATGCAGAAGTGAGTGGGAGCCAGCATGTCTGTACACCTGACAGAGAAGGAGCCAGTGTGTGTGTATGAGAGGGTGGTGGTGTGTGTGTGTGTGTGTTTGAGAAGGTGTATATGAGAGGGTTTTTGTGTGTATGTGTGTGTCTATGAGGGAGAATGCCTGCGCACATGTATGTGCGTGTGTGAGAGTACCTATATATATATGTGTGTAAGAGAGGTTAAAGACTGTGCACCCTCCTCCAATCTACGGCCATCTCAGGAGGGCTGGAAATCTGAAGTTCCCAGGTATGGAGAGTGGGAGATTTTTTGTTTTATCCTTGTTAGTTTTAATTATTGGATGTGATATATCTTCTGTTTTGAAATATTTTATTAGTGTTTGGTAATATTTTAAACATTTTTATACGTGCTTTTAATTGGCTGAATTTATCAGCAGATTTGACATTCTTTTTATTGGTATGTTTAATGTTTTATATTTCTTGATTGTGTTTGCATTGCTTACAGAGTTTGGCTTCTTGAGATTTCCAGTTTAGTTTTAGTCTGCACGTTTCAATTTATATTTTATGATCTCTTTATTCTGTATCTGGTGAGAGTCTATCTGTGTTCTGCTTGTGTAACTGAGGCTTTAGGTATTGTGCTAGCATGTAGTTTCTGTATAGGGATTTACAACAATCTGGCTTTAATCTGTTTTCCTAATAGAATATGTATTGGGTTTAGGGCCTGATGTAATATTTGCAGAATGGCGTTTTCATAGGTTGAGTGCTGGCAGTTACTATATTGGGATTGTAGTTCTGTTTATTCCTGGCTTTCTGTGGGCCAAGTTCACACCCAGTGCACTTTACCATAGGCCTAATACCATATGCGATCCAGTAAACCACCTTGATTACCATGAGAAAGGTAGTTTATTAAGCCTATTAAACTATTATTATTGAAAGTGTGCTTTTTTGCAGTGTATAATATATATGTTGCTGTAAATGATATTTTTACTTCAGAAGATTGTACTTTGAATGTTTATTTTCCATATGTAAGCTGCCTTTTTAGGTTGGGGAAGTTAATAAAATTTAAAATGGAAAAGAATACATAAGTTTTAATAATGTGCGGTGGAGAGGGGAGGAAAGGAGGAATGAAAGGCTGTAAAGTTTGTCTTGTATCAGCCCTAAGAGAGAGTGTGTCACACACACAGACTCCCACCATTCACCAACCTCTCACACCCCGAGGGGGCAGATCCTGGAGAAGGCTGAGAGGCAAGCAATAGGGAATGGAGGAGTTCTATTTCTAGACCCAGGAGGTGGAGCGGCCAAAGGCCTCCCCATCCCATTAAACATTTTTCTGGTGCCCCCTAGTGCGGACACCGAAGACCGAGAACAAAAAAACAACAGGCCCAAAAACTCAGTGGTTAGAGCAATGGGCTGCAAACAAGGGAAGCCAGGGTTCAAATCCTATTGCCATTCCTTGAGACCCTGGGCAAGTCACTTCACCCTCCATTGCCTTTCCCCTGCCCTGGCCCTCAGTAATTTCACATGCACCGGGCCATTGGGGGGGGGGGGTGCATTTCATCCTTCGCCTCAGGCAGCAGATTGCCTTGAGCCACCCCAGGCCATAAGGGCAGCAGACGCACATGTAGCAGCTTGCCACCTCTGGTTGTGCAGCCATGGCTGTTGAAGGTGCTGGTGGCAGGTTGTGTGTCGTCCCCCCCGCCGTCTCATGGTGGCAATCACCCACATTCTTCCCCACTTCCTCTCTACACTGGTTTGTGCTTCTTGAGGATGCAACCTTCCTCTCCGCCTCTCGGCATAGGATCAGGCAGTGGACTTAGCAGCAGCCTTCCAGCAGAGATCCACAAAGGTGAGGTCGGCCTGCTCTTTTATTTCAGCAGTTGACTTTGGCCGACTCCCTTCCAGTGGACCCCCTGGGATGGTCTCGTGGATGGACTCCAGGTTGGGAATTACCGTCCTAAGCCATCGAGTCCTAGAGGCCTATCCCCTGAACAATCCAGGCTCTGTAGACCTATGCCCACCTCCTGTGTCATCCAGTCCTCTACAATTTTTATTTTCCTGAAGCTGGGTTGTTTTGGGGTTTTTTTTTAGTATTATAGTGAGAATTTTTCCCTGAAGAAATGTGAAGATTTACAGATAAAGAACAAAATAGGCAAAAAGCAAGGGAAATATCTTATCTTAAACAAACTCTACAGCTAAAACAGGCTTTAGAGATTATATAAATCCTATGAGGACCTATGCGAAAATTGCAGGATTTCTGTACACTAATATGATTTCTGTGTACTAACCAAGTGAGACTACTATACCAGTTTAACAAAATTATTATTTTTAGCATTTTGGAAGCAATTTAAAAGTGCACTGCTGTAAAAGAGTTTGGCTACTTTGCCTACTGGGCAGTTTTTCTCTTCTTAATGATGCTGTAATGCTTGCCAGCAATGTCCAGTCAATAAGCAGAACAAGGGAAGGCAAAAGAGGACAATGGGCATTGTTCAAGCCATTACTTCGAAAAGTGGCAGCACACTGAGATGGAGAAAGGCGAGGTGAAGACCTTTCAACCCAAGCCCACGAAGCACATTAGACTGGGAAAAGCTGATCTGCCCAGAAGAAATAGTAAAGGCACAACTTGGACATTTATTATTCCTTTTCCTTTCAGCGAGTGAGGAAGTGGAAGAGTGCAGGCAGCAGGTTCATGCTGAAAAGGGACTTGAACAAGCACCCTGAAGGGCTTTGAGCCGCCAGATGCCGTAGCTATGAAGAGAAGGGTAACTAAGGTGCTTTCCAGCTTGCAAGAAATGCCATGTGTTTTAGGTTTCATTTGTAATTGTGCTCAAAGGGAAAGAAAAAAAATGAGTAAAAAAAAGCCTTTACAGCAGTCCTTTCACATTTCAGTGTTATATCACATTTATGAAAGCCTTCTAGGACAGATCTTGCAGATAAAAGATTTCCCGCCAGAACTCACGTCTTTCTTTCTAAAATCTGTGAAAATCACCCCACTGATTCTTTAAAAAGTGAAATTTCAGGATTTTCACATTAACAATAACAACTAAAAATGCCAATCAAAAGTATCCTTTACTGTAGAATTGTACAGTGAATCAGGACGAGAAAAAAAGGATGGGGGCTTTCCGGCAGCAGGCACTGTCTCTTCCTCCTGGTTTCAAATTGCTCCGACACTGTGGAGGATGCCCAGCGGTCCTGAGGCCATCTCCCAAGAGCGCCAGGGCTACATGTTCTGAAGCCCTGCGATGGGCTGTAGAGCTTTCCGGCACCAGACGTTTTCTCTTCCTCCCGGCTTTGAGTTGCTCAGGCACTGTGGAGGACGCCCAGGAGTCCTGAGGCCATCTCCCGGGAGCACTAGGGATACAAATTCTGAAGCCTAGCAGTGCAGCACCAGTGGCGCGCCAAAACTGCGCACCTAAAGGGCATGCTCCTGGGAGCATTTTTTCTTCTCTTACCCTGACGAAATGGGAAAGAGGAGGAAGGGGAAAATAGCATTTTATCCTTCGACCTCCATGCCTACATAGGGACTTATGGACCTGCACCTCGCACAATTGACCGTCTATCCTCTTGGGGAGTCTGAAGAAGATGCAGGTGAAGTCTCATTTAGTGCAGGCACGCCAACCCCTCCACCCTTACCTTAGTCAGGTGAGCTTGGAGCTATATCTTCTTCACCAGTTTTGAGCTCCTCCATTGTGACTGAGGGTTGTGCTCCTCTTAATATAAGACATTTCCATCAGAGAAGGAAGGTTCCGGGGCTATGTCATTAATCCCAATTGCTGTAAGACCACCTCCAGAGATAGAGATTAGAGACGTTCGGCACAGAATGGCTCCCCTAAAGAAAGGCTAAAGAGGTTAGGGTGTTCAGTTTGGAGAAGAGTTGGCTAAGGGAGAATATGAGAGGGGTCTAAAAATCACGAAAGGAACGGGTAAATGTGAAACGGTTATTTATGCTTTTAGATAATACAAGGACTAGGGGGCACTATAAAATTAGCAAGTAGCATATTTAAAACAAATCAGTGAAAATTATTTTTCGCACAATTAAGCTTTGGAATTTGTTGCCAGAGGATGTGGTTAAGGCAGCTAGTGTAGCTGGGTTTTAAAAAGATTTGGATACATTTCTGAAGAAGAAATCCTTAAACTGCTATTAATCAATAGGGAATAGCCACTGTTTGTTGCCGGAATTAGTAGCATAGAATCTATTTAATTTTTGGGTACTTGCCAAAAATGCTTGGCCATTGTTGGAGACAGGATACTGGGTTTGATGGACCCTTGTTCTGAACCAGTATGGCATAGCTTATGACCCCGATCCTGAAAGTATCACTCTTAAAGAAATCTGGAAGGTGGTCTCGTGAATGGAATCCTCTCAAGCACAAACTGTGATACAACTCTGTTCCTATATTGTTGGAGTCTCTTCAAAATTGGCTAATGTAGAATGCAGACTGGGGTATTTGGAGACTCAGATGGAACCAGTACATGGTGTGATTTCATCTGTTCAATCTTCAGTTGTGCCTAAAGTAAAGGATTCTTTAACTTTACATAATAAAATTGAACTGCTTGAAAATTCTATTAGATCAAAGAATTTGCATTCATTGAAATTCACAAAGGCAAGAAGGATATCTCTCTTGGAGCTATTAAAAATATATATACATGAGGTAGCAGAGTTGCTTACCTGTAACAAGTGCTCTCTGAGGACAGCAGGATGTTAGCCTTCACACAGCCCCTCTCAACCTTCAATTCCCACTCAGACTACACACCTCATCCAGACCTATCAGAGAAGCCTATAGAGGATCCCTGCTCGCCCCCTCAACCAAATCCACCCATCATCTAGCATCCAGAGAATGGGCCTTCTCTTCAGCGGGACCAACCATATAGAATGCTATTCCCCCCAAACCCAGACAAGAACCCTGCCTGGTGACTTTTAGAAAAAGGCTTAAGACTTGGTTATTTAAACAAGCCTTTCCAGAAACTCACTGATTCAACTTAGCAATCATTACTGTACATTCAGCACAATGTAAATAATTGCTCTTCTTGCTGTTGAGTTACTTATGCTTTGTTCTTCCTCTTCCCCCAGTTCCAGCACCCCTGTTTTATTGTAACTTCGGCTTCTCTTCGCTTTGTTAATATCTAAGGTTATTGTACCCCCGTTCCATGTAAACCGACATGATATGATTGTATCAAGAATGCCAGTATAGAAAAGCATCAAATAAATAAATAAATAAATGTGCCTATTATGTAAAAAATCACCGAAGCTAATGATTTCCAAATTATCCCTAACAACTGAAAAGCAGGTTGTTAATACAAACAAAAACGACACTTTGAAATGTCTGTATGCCAATGCCAGAAATCTAAGAAGTAAGATGGGAGAGTTAGCGTGTAGAACAGCAAATGATGAGATTGACATAACTGGCATCACAAAGACTTGGTGGAAGGAGGATAACCAATGGTTCAGTGCTACATCAGGGTACAAATTATATTGCAATGATAGGGAGGATCAATGGTGGGGGTGTGGCACTTTATGTCCAGGAGGGTATAGAGTCCAACAGGATAAAGATCATATAAGAGACTAAATGCTCAGTAGAATCTATATGGGTAGAAATCCCATGTGTGTTGGGTAAGAGTATAATGATAGGAGTATACTACCATCCACCTGGACAAAATGGTCAGACAGATAATGAAATGCTAAGAGAAATCAGGGAAGCTAACCAATTTGACAGTGCAATAATAATGGTAGATTTCAATTACCCCAATATTGACTGGGTAAATGTAACAACAGGACTTGCTAGAGACATAAAGTTCCTGGATGTAACAAATGACTGCTTCATGAAGCAATTGGCTCAGGAACCAACAAGAAAGGGAGCTTTTTTAAATTTAATTCTTAGTGGAAAGCAGGATTTGGTGAGAGAGATAAGGATGGTGGGGCCACTTGGCAATATTGATCATAACATGATCAAATTTAAACTAATAACTGTAAGGGGGACAATAAGTAAATCTACAGCTCTAAAACTAAACTTTCAAAGGGGAAACTTTGATAAAATGAGGAAAATAGTTAGAAAAAAACTGAAAGGTGCAGCTGCAAAGGTTAAAGATTTTCAACAGGCATGGACATTGTTTAAAAATACAATCCTAGAGGCGCAGTCCAGACGTATTCCACGCATTAAGAAAGGTGGAAGGAAGGCAAAATGATTACCGTCGTGGTTAAAGGTGAGGTGAAAGAGGCTATTTTAGCCACAAAAAAAATCCTTAAAAAAATGGAAGAAGGATCCATCTGAAGAAAATAGGATGAAACATAAGCATTGTCAAGTTAAGTGTAAAACATTGATAAGACAGGCGAAGAGGGAATTTGAAATGAAGTTGGCCATAGAGGCAAAACTCATCCGAAGCAAGAAACCTTTGAGGGAGTCTGTTGGACCATTAGATGACCGAGGGGTTAAAGAAGCTCTTAGGGAAGATAAGGCCATTGCAGAAAGATTAAATGAATTCTTTGCTTCCATTTGCACTAATGAGGAAGTTGGGGAGATATCAGTTCCGGAGCTGATTTTCAAGGATGATGAGTCAGACGAACTGAACCAAATCACTGTGAACCGGGAAGATGTAGTAGTCCAGATTGACAAACTAAACAGTAGCAAATCACCTGGACCGGATGGTATGCAGCTTAGTGTACTGAAGGAACTAAAAAATGAAATTTCTGACCTATTAGTTAAAATTTGTAACCTATCATTAAAATCATCCATTGCACCTGAAGACTGGAGGGTGGACAATGTAACCCCAATATTTAAAAAGGGCTCCAGGGGCGATCTGGGTAACTATAGACCAGTGAACCTGACTTCAGTGCCAGGATAAATAGTGGAAACTACTCTAAAGATCAAAATCATAGGGCATATAGAAAGACATGGTTTAATTGCACACAGTCAACATGGATTTAACCAAGGGAAGTCTTGCCTAACAAATCTGCTTCATTTTTTTGAAGGGGTTAATAAACACCTGGATAAAGGTGAACCGGTAGATGTAGTGTATTTGGATTTTCAGAAAGCATTTGACAAAGTCCCTCGTGAGAGGCTCCTAAGAAAACTAAAAAGTCATGGGAAAGTAGGAGATGGTTTTTCATGGATTACAAACTGGTTAAAAGACAGGAAACAGAGAGTAGGATTAAATGGTCAATTTTCTCAGTGGAAAAGGGTAAACAGTGGAGTGCTTCAGGAATCTGTACTTGGACCGGTGCTTTTCAATATATTTATAAATGATCTGGAAAGGAATACGACGAGTGAGGTTATCAAATTTGCAGATTATACAAAATGTTCAGAGTAGTTAAATCACAAGCAGATTGTGATAAATTGCAGGAAGACCTTATGAAACTGGAAAATCGGGCTTTGAAATGGCAGATGAAATTTAATGTGGATAAGTGCAAGGTGATGCATATAGGGAAAAATAACCCATGCTATAGTTAAACAATGTTAGGTTCCATATTAGATGCTACAACCCAAGAAAGAGATCTAGGCGTCATAGTGGATACACATTGAAATCGTCGGTACAGTGTGCTGTGGCAGTCAAAAAAGCAAACAGAATGTTGGGAATTATTAGAAAAGGAATGGTGAATAAAACGGAAAATGTCATAATGCCTCTGTATCTCTCCATGGTGAGACCGCACCTTGAATACTGTGTACAATTCTGGTCGCCAAATCTCAAAAAAGATATAATTGCAATGGAGAAGGTACAGAGAAGAGCTACCAAAATGATAAGGGGAACAGAACAGCTCCCCTATGAGGAAAGACTAAAGAGATTAGGACTTTTCAGCTTGGAGAAGAGATGGCTGAGGGGGAATATGATAGAAGTGTTTAAAATCATGAGAGGTCTAGAACGGGGAAATGTGAATCGATTATTTATGCTATTGGATAATAGAAAGACTAGGGGTCACTCCATGAAGTTAGCATGGGGCACATTTAAAACTAATCGGAGAAAGTTCTTTTTTACTCAATGCACAATTAAACTGGAATTTGTTGCCAGAGGATGTGGTTAGTGCAGTTAGTGTAGCTGTGTTTAAAAAAGGATTAAATAAGTTATTGGAGGAGAAGTACATTACCTGCTATTAATTAAGCTGACTTAGAAAATAGCCACTGCTATTACTGGCAACAGTAGCATGGAATAGACTTAGTTTTTGGGTACTTGCCAGGTTCTTATGGCCTGGATTGGCCACTGTTGGAGACAGGATGCTGGGCTTGATGGACCCTTGGTCTGACCCAGTATGGCATGTTCTTATAAACCTCCTAGGCCTTTCGTGAATTACAAAGACAGGAAAAGTGGTATATAAATACATATACCAAGCCTTCCCAGATCCACCGGATAATCACTAGTTTGAGCCTCACTTCTTACAAGGACCTTGACACACTTCCTCCTGAACAATGGACACTGGCATTTCCTGGTTAAAGCATATGCTCTAACCCGTTAAATTATTCGTATCATGTTATATTTATTCTACCTGCCTCTATCTTCCTTCCAGCTTGTCTTTAAGCCTCCAAGTTTTCCATACCTTGTTGATTGTAACTTTGACTTATTCCTTTTCCTTTGTTATCTATTATTTACCAGAATTGTTACCTCAGTTTTACCCTTTGTTAAAATGTAAACCGATCCGATATGGTTATCTACTATGAAGGTCGGTATAGAAAACTGCTAAATAAAAAAATAAATATATCTACCTTATAAATGGGCTCTGACTGACGGCCCACAAATTCGCAATAGAGAGCAGTCCTACCGCGCATGTGTGGGCGAGCACGTCGGTCAGAGCGGAGCGTGACCTGCTAAAAAACATGGCGCTGGGAGGAGCAGTAGCGGCAGCAGTGGCGGTGAGGAGCAGTACCGGTGGCGGCAAGGAGCGCATGAGGGAGGGACCCGATGACTGAGGGGGAGGAGGGGGAGGAGGGGAGTGACTGAGGGGAGTGACTGAGGGGGAGTGACTGAGGGGGAGGGGGTAGTGACTGAAGGGAAGGGGGGAGTGACTGAGGGGAGGGAGACAGAGGGATGTGAGTGAGTAAGTGGGAAGGGTAAGAAGTTGTGGAAAAGAGAAAAAGAGGGAGTGGAGGAGGGCTGAGGGAGAGGGAAGGGTTGCAGATGAGCTGAGAGGGGATTGGAGGGGATGAGAGTGAGGGATGGGATTGAGAGAGGGTGGGGAGTGACTGAGGGGAGGGAGGGGGGAGGTGAGAGTGAGGGGAGGGAGGCAATGGGAGACAGAGGGTGAGTAAGACTGAGGGGAGGGAAGGGGTGAGTGACCGAGGGGGAGGAGGAGTGACCGAGGTGAATGAGTAAGGGAGAAAAAATGTAGAAAGGTGATGTGTTCGAAAATGGACTGAAAAAAAAAATTTAATGTAGCCCGTTGTTACAGGCTTAACAGTTTGTATATATATATATATACATAAGCAAGCAGCACTTCTAGTTGTCTAGCTTACTACTTGAAAGTTTCTGCCAACTTGTTAATTCAAAGCAAAGAGCTCCAGTGTTTCATTTAGGGTCAATTTTCAAATTGTCTGCACTGAGTCAAAATCCATTGGTACTTTTGCTTTGAAATGAGCTGTGGGTGGTTTGCACCTGCTTTCTGTGCAGGTGCTTGTTTTATGGAAATCAATCATGCACAGAGTTGAAAATGCAGGCCATGTGAATTCTTTTCCCCACCCAACCTAAACACGCCTCAGGGCATGCTCCCCTAAATGTGACTAACAGCATGCAAGCTGTCGAACAATGCATGTACTTTCAGCCATACTGAGGAAAGGGAATCTTCAGACAGCTAATTTACAAATGTAAATCACGATTTACCCACATAAATAAGTGGCTTTGGAAACTTTCCTCTTAAATTATGTAATAACTTGCATGTCAGTGCAGCCCCATAGAATATTATTGTAAGAGCGTCTTGTGTTTAATGTGATTTTCCCCCGATGGGAAATCCTAGAGTGAGCAGAGGTGCAGGGAAGCTTCCAGTTAACAGGGGGTCAGGGGGTGGAGCTGAAAATCCTTGAAAGACAGTCTAGCTCAGCCCCTACGGGCAGGGTTAGTTGAAGGGTATATTACCCTGGTTAAGAAGTGCCCTGGGGTTCCCTCAGGATCACCAAGCCAGGAGGAGGAGGAAGCTGAGATCCTCTGCAGCGGTTACAGGGGAAAGGAGAAGGAGATGGGCACAGATGCCCCACAGGTGTCTCAGGAAGCCTGAGAAATATGAAGAGATGTCCATAAATTAATCTGGGAGTTTACAGAGTGAATTAAGGAAGCTGTAAGGAGGGCCTGAAAGGAACCTGAGCTTGATTAGAGTCCCTGGGCAGGTTTGGGGAGCTGCGTTCCATCTACAGAAGAGGGAGGGAGTTGCCTTGCAGCCATCCTAAAAGTTGTGAGTAACACACTGGATTTAAACTTTCGTGGATGCTAAGTAAGTCAGGTCTAGTTCAAGGCTGAAGAGGAATTGGTACGTAAAACTCTGATTTAACTTTGTCCTGAGCTCCTGGGAAAAAAAGTTGAGAGAGAATCTACCAATTTCTCTGCAAGAGTGATTTTAACAATTTCTGTGAACTGATGAACCAGCTTATTTAAATAAATTATCTTTTGTTGGAGCACATCCTCTGTAATAGACAGTGAGTGTCCTTGGCTCAGTTCAGCTCGGCAGTTCATCTGCCCCCTGACCATGACCCAAGCTGAGACTGATTTCTCATTTTGAGAGAGTTATCCCTGGCTCCCTGAAGCTGAGAAGGTAACCTCATATGGACAGGGTGTTACATTATAAAAAAGAATGCTGTAAATTTTGAAGGGCTGTTTCCAGACTGCATTTTATTCTAGGAACTGAAAAATCTATATAAATAAAAATGTAAAATATTTTGGACGTAATCGATAATCTCAGAAACTACTGCACCAATTGCTTTCAAATTTGGACACAACCTTGCTTTCACTTTCGGCAAGGTTCTTCTCTATCAAGATTACAGAGAAAAACATATTTTTACATGTGTGTGGGGAAAACAGCGACATCTGTTGGCCAGACATGCAATACACGCTATCTACCTTGGGAAATGAAGCTGCTGTACTGTGCATGCGCGGGCAGGAGCGCATGTCGGACACAGCGGGACCAACATGGCGCTGGGAGGCGCAGCAGCGGCGGACCGGCGGCGATATCGGGCGTGGTGGTGTCGGCCGGCCGAACTTCGACACCTGGGAGGAGCTGCGGCGGCGATCTGGTACGGCTCACGTGCATGACAGGGAGGGATCCTCGCTGACCTCGTGCCTTCGGGAGCGGGCCGCGCAGAACCGCACAAGAGGGAGAGGGACCCGGGGTGGGGGGGGGGGTCAGCTGGGAGGGCATTGCGAGCGGGAGAGGATCAAAATCAGGGAAGGAGATTGAGAGAGGGTGCGGTGTCACTGACAAAAGGGTAGGGAGTAGGCGGGGAGAGGTGACAGTGATGGGAGGGAGAATGAAGGGGGCGGTGAGTGTCAGGGGAGAGACACAGGGGAGAGGTGAGTGTGAGGGGTGAGAGTTGGAGTGGGGACAGGGGAGTGAAGGGGGGGTTAGTGACCAAAGGGGGAGGGGGTGAGTGTGAGGGGAGAGAGTTGGAGTGGGGACAGGGGAGGAAAGGGGGGGTGAGTGACCAAGGGGGAGGACGATGTGTGACTGAGGTATATGAGCAAGGGGAAGGGGGAGGGGTGGGAGGGGAAAGAACCTGACTCTGCCACTGCAACGCGTGGCCGGGCCACTGCTAGTATTCATATAAAAGTTCTGTTTCAAGTAAACTCCAAACTATCAATGCTTAAGATAATGCAATAAACAAGTCTTCCCAATTCTGATGCCCAATGCACATCTTTTCCCACTCCTCTTGTTAAATCTAATTCTTTTTGTCAATTTGGTTTATATTAAGTACCAACATCCGCATGACTGATACAAAGTAAAAATGCTGATGCTTTCAATTTTAAATTGACATCTTTATGATGCATCTGCCATGATTTCTGCCCATGTCAATCTTTTGTACATTTGGGAAACAAGATCAATAGTTGTACTATGAAAAGATATGCTCTGTTAAGGACACGCAATAATGAGAGTAGAAGAGATGATCAAAGTCACAGGAAGGAAATCCTTTGGCACGCGACTTGCTAATGCAAATTCAAGACCCAGTGTACTCTTAAGATACCCTGATGCCCTCACAAACATACTGCACGAGAGTAAAATATTCCCCTGATTAGTAGTGTGTCACAGCACCATGCATCACATCAAAACCTTGAGTAAATGGCATTTCCTGTGATGTCTGTCACAGGGGCATAACTCACATCTGTGATATACCTAGGTCAGGTCAAGCATGGTCAAGGAGAATATTCTGATTGTGTTTGCTCACTACAGTATAACTACGGACAGTCAACAAAATCCAATAATGGTCCAGCAGGATAATTATAATACAATCTAACAAAGGACAGAAATGAAGCAGTCCACCATTTTGTTTATTATAGCAACTAACAGCCTATCACTGATCTTTTTTTCACTAAATATAGCTGGACTTTGTTTGAATAATTTGAAAAATGTAAACTCTGGATTTACTGTATACCATGACTTCATGCATAAGCCTTAATTCCCTGTGCCTCAGCCATCAGACCTTCGCTGCTGCTTCCATCTCCAGAGCACTTTTAGATCCACAGTCAGTGAGAGTACCATCTGCTTTATGTTTTGTATAAATCGGCACGTGCCTTCCTCAGTCTACTACAGGCATCAGAAGTTTCCTAGTCCTTTGCTAAAGAGCTGTGAGTTCAACCAAGGCTCGAACATCAGTGTTTGCTCTGAGGCTGTGAAGGAGCCAAAAGACTGATGCTTCCAGGATGACACAGCCAAGGCCATTGCGGTCAAGACATTTATCATAAAGAAATAAACTCAGGAACAACGAAAGTCAACTCAGGCTCTCGGCTTCAGAATAAAACACAGATATTTTCTGGCTCCTTGGCTCAATAAGGTTGTTAACTGTAACTGAACTCTCACTTCCAAGGTAGGTGGAAATAACACCTCTTAGCCTCTAGGAGCCTGGCTTGCAGGTAGTTATCTAGGCTAACTGTGAGAATTGCACAGATAGGGATTTAGGATTTTTAAGCAAGCCACAAGATTCCCAGACTTTAAAAAGTTATATAACTGCAGCCCAGCCTTCTGGTTAGCGTGATGCGACTGAGCCGGTTTGAGGAAACACCTCCAAAAACTGACCTTTGCTGTTTGAGGAAATTAAACAGCGATATGACTCTTGCATTAACACTTGCAGTCCAGCATTAAATACAGGGCAGGGATCTAGGTTTTGTTTAAGACAGATTGACGTTGAAAGGTTTTTTAAACCAGGGAAAATTCCTCAGTTCAGTTAGTCTTCCCTAGCTCTCAGGGATTGCAGGGACAGTTCTGCAGGAGTCCTTCCTCTCTGCCTGCCTTTGAGGGAGCAGGGAGCGGCTGAAAGAATCAGCAAAACTTACTCTTTTCCTCCTGCTTTCTCTAAAGGACTCTTGAGTTCATACATCAAGGAGGTTGATTCTGTCTGAGTTACTTGGAAGGGGGCATAGGCTCCTTCACAGTGCCATATAATTTTAATGTTTATAAAGACACAGTGATTAACAAGCAGTTGGATGTTCTCCCTTCCTTCATCCCCTCAGCCCAAATGCCAGAAATACAATATAATAAGTTACTGAACCAACAACATTTTAAGAGGTAAAAGATAGGGCCGCAGCTTTATTACAGTGTTTACAACAATACAACAAGTTATATCTGAACCAATTTAATATTACTAAACACTACTCCCCCTGGCCAGCTGTGAATGAGCTGGACCATACCTTTTATTGCCCACCATGGGGTCAGCTGGGCTATTTGCTTTGGGCTGTTGCCCTTGGCCAACTAGTCCACCCTCCGCAGCTTTCCAAGAGGTAGTCTGCTGTACTGCCACAGGACAGCTAGCACATCTGGACACCCCCCTACTGCTTCACCTTCCTGCTAGCAGTGCCAATACATATTGGGGGCCCAACAGGTGCCCCCATGCGGTTGTAGTAGTCCCATGTGGCATGTTCCACTGCATCCCAGCAGCACCTACTGCACCAATGGTTTGGGTACCCCTCCACAGGAAGGGGCAGGGCTAGCTCTTGCTCCCTGAATGCCCTCCCTAAAAAAAAAACCAAAAAACTCCCCATCTCTAACCCCAACTCCACCTTCTCATCCCATAACCATCCCCCATGCAAGGGGGGTGAACAGCATTATAGGGGAGGTAAGCCCGAGAAGAAGAGAAGCTGGAGGAGTGGAAGGGGAGAGTCACCCCTCCGCCTGTGTGGGCACTTTCGCCCACATTCTTCTCTTTATTATACATATATTACAGAGATAATATGTATATGCTGTACATAATTTAGTATATCATCTATGTGAGCAGGAGGTACTGATTTCACTAAATTATCCTGTAAGTATTATTTGGTTTAATGAAGACTGTAGAAGTTATCATTCCTTGTTGAATTCCAAGTGTTTACACTAACTTTAGTGGTTTGGTCCCATTAAAATGTCAGGAGAGCTCAGAGCAGTAAATTAAGCCACAGCTTACAGGAAAACCTTCAAATCAATTCTGTCACTCTAATGAGCTATTCATGAACCACACCTACTAAGTAAATGCTTGTCAAGTGGCATCAAAATGACAACACGTGCACTGGTTGACATGTAGTATATTAAAGAAATGCTAAATAGTCATTAGAATAATGTCCACATTATACAAATCAATGTCTGCTCCACGCTGAAGGAATCCAGAAATGGATAAGGAATCTTTTCATCAGCTGCACAGTTCACTCCCTCAAGCACTACTTAGTAAACATTGTGGCCAACACCGCTCTCGGATGAGCTAGGACCCATGCTACCCTTTCTACTCCACTGTGCTTCCAATCCTGATCAACTTGAGGACTCAAAGCGAGGTTTTCCATATGCAGTGGGCCTCATTTTATGGTCATTTTAACAGGAGATGATGCGAACCTACTAGTTAAAGTGTTGAAACAGAGTCGGCAGGAATCCCAGGATATTTGAAATCACAGAAAAGTACACATGATAAATTAAGGGAAGCCACATGAAAATGGCTTCCTTTTTGCATGAGGAAAAGTACAAATACTATTTCCACACAGAGGGCATGGAGAGGGGGCAATTTTCCAAAGGCATTTTTACAAGCGCAAACAAGGGTTTCCTTGCATTACAACCTTTGAAAACTGTCTTTTGCCATTTTTATGTTCACTGTGGCACATTTCACAGGTTTTTTTTTTTAACCTATAAATTACTGCTAAAAGGTTTCAGGGGCCTTGTTGTCATCTCATTGATTCAGTATGGACAAGTTTGCTTGAAACAAGTAATGGTGACATTGAAACACCAATGATGTCAGGCGGTTTTCTGCTAGATCCCAATTTGAAGATGGAGAGAAAGTGCTCACCAAGAGTACATCTATTTGTGGATTTTGTAACACTAATTCAACTCTGCCACACTCTTGGCCACTGCAAGATAAGTGGAAATTGTTTTTCATGTTTTAGATGCATTGAAAGATAAACTTAAAAAAATATTTATTACTGGACTTTGAATGTATACAATTATGTTTTGGTTCCTATGGGAGCACATTGTGAATATGACACTATGCCACATCAATAGATGAAAGGATATTCATTAATATTTAATTTTGAGGATTGTATTAACAATCATTAAGCCTAACTTTCAAATCTATTTGCAGTACTGCATTTGCGCGTGAAAGTGGATATACAGAAATTTATCCTAGTATTTTTAAACAAAGCAGCTCCCACATAGTTCTGCTCTGTGAAAAATATAACATGTACCTCCAAGGTAGCATTCTCTGAAATAATCTCTGATCCACGCACAGGTTCCAAAGGCAGACAGAGAGCTGAAGTCTCAATGCATGGATGAGACAATGGTGTAGGGAAGAAGGATTCAATTTAGTTAGCAACTTGGCAACCTTTTAGGGACAGGGGAGTCTTTTCCAAAAGGATGAGCTCCACCTTATCCAGGGTGGAGCTAGGCTGCTGGAGGAGTATCCTGGTGGTTAGAGCAGTGGGTTACAAACCAGAGAAGTCAGGGTTCAAATTCCACTGCCATTCCTTATGACCTTGAGCAAGTCATTTTACCCTCTATTGCCTCAGTGCCGGCAGTCCATTGCTCCTACCATGTGACAGATGGTAGGAGCAATGGACGGCCGGCACCGATAGGCCCTGTCACACTGTAAGGGCAAAGGGCCATTGGTGCCATTTTGATTACTGGCAGCCGACGGCCCGAGAGGGGGAGATCACTCCTGGGACCCCCGCTGGACCACCAGGGAATTTCGGCAAATTTTGGGGTGGTTGGGAGGGGGGGGGGGGATTGCAATAAATTAAATTTGAAGGGTTGGTGTGGGTTTGGGGTTTGTTTGTTTTTTTTACAATCCCCCGTTGTAATAATTGAATTCAAAGGGTTGGGGCGAGTTTCACGCTTCGGTTTATGGGCATCTGAAATAAAATCTACCCGAACCGCAGGAAAATGAAATTTCCCACGGCGGGCCAATACCGAAGGCTGAACCAAAAGGTTCGGCTGAATCACATCTCTAATACCTATAGTACCTGAATGTACTTCACTTTGAGGTGCTTGAAAAAACAGAATATAAATATAATAATATGAGAAAAGGGGGAAAGTAGACAGTTGCTCACCAGTGCATGGTTTGGGGGGGAAAGATACTAATGAAAATACTAATGAAAGATACTAAAGAAACAGAACATTCCAACAGAAAGACAGCAATACAAGCAAAAGTAGTCCATGTGCCTATAAGTAAAGAACCATCTGAGTTAAAAGATTCCAAGTTATCCCTGTTAACTGATAAACAGGTTGTTAATACAAACAAAAAACACACTTTGAAATGTTTATATACCAATGCCAGAAGGCTAAGAAGTAAGATGGGAGAGTTAGAGTGTATAGCAGTAAATGATGAGATAGACATAACTGGCATCTCAGAGACCTGGTGGAAGGAGGATAACCAATGGAATGGTGCTGTACCAGGGTACAAATTATATTGCAATGATAGGGTAGATCAACTTGATAGGGGGTGGCACTTTATGTTCGGGATGGCATAGCATTCAACATGATAAATATCTTGCAGAAGACTAAATGCACAGTAGAATCTTTATAGACAGAAATCCCATGTGTGTTGGGGAAGAGTATAGCGATAGGGGTATATTACCATTCACCTGGCCAAAATGATCAGACGATGAAATAAGAGAAATTAGGGACGCTAACAAATTTGACAGAACAGTAATAATGGGAGATTTCAATTACCACAATATTGAGGTGATAAAGCAGAGTTGCTTACCTGTAACAGGTGTTCTCCGAGGACAGCAGGATGTTAGTCCTCACACAAGGGTGACATCATCAGATAGAGCCCCGATGCTGAAATCTATGACCTAGTTTCTAGAACTTTGACTAGGCAAACTGAGCATGCTCAACAAGCCTTATACCACGCGTCCACATGGGGGTCCTCTCCAGTCTTCTAACATAGAATTAAAACTAAAACAAAAAATAGGGAAAACCCAACTCCACGGGGTGGCGGACAAGTTTCATGAGGACTAACATCCTGCTGTCCTAGGAGGAAACCTGTTACAGGTAAGCAACTATGCTTTCTCTGAGGACAAGCAAGATGGTAGTCCTCACACATGAGTGAATCCCTAGCTACTGGCTGCTGCCCAACACAAAAGGGGACTAAAAGACATCCAACCAGGTGCCAATGGGCACAACAACAGTACTGTTGGTAACGGGGGGCGCGGAGACAGCCTGAACCTAAACAATGGGCCCTAGGAAGGGAGACTTGGGTTCTACACCTCAAACAGATTACAAAGAACAGACTGGCCAAACCTACTGTCATATTGGTCATCCATATCCAGACCCTAGTGTGATGTGAATGTGTGGAGAGAACTCCACATCGCAGCCGCAGATCTCCTCCATGGGAACTTCTCAAAAGTGGGCCACTGACACCGCCATGGCTCTGACAGAATGAGCCTTGACATTGTTATGGTTTTGAGGTGTTGGAGTGGATTCTTGGGTACTGCGGTGATGGCCACTCCCACGGGGAGGAGCCCCATGAGGAACCGCAGTACTAGGCTAGACTATTCACACAGACACAAATAATTTGTATTTATTATACAGCTTGATGGTACTGCCCGGGAAGTGGACAGCAATGAGGTAACCCAGTAGAAGTAGTCCAGGGGTCCTCAGCAGAGGAGACCAGTCCCACACTCGAGTAGATGGTAGGCAATGCAGGGTAGCGAGGAAGGTCCTGGGTGGAGACTCTGAGTGCTGCAGCTGAAGGTGAGACAGACTGACCGGGTTAGTACTCACTCAAGAAGATAGCTGTATGATGAAGATCCTGGCAGGCAGAAGTAGTGCAGTAGTCGCACCAGAGTAAGGAGAGCAGGCCCTCGAGGAGCGAGTACCTGATGTCCCAGATAGGTACCTGAAAGAAAGCATAAGGGCCCCCGAGGAGCTGGTACCCAGGTTAGCGATGAATTACCCTGAAGGGCAGAGAGAGAGCTTCCTGCGGCAGCTAGGAAGTGGCAGAGCAGCTTAGACCGGAGGCAATCCAATCCTTGCTAACTCAGTTTGTTAGCAAACGAAGGGCAGGCTAAATAATGTGATAATGTCACTCAGAGGGGACGCTCCCGAGGTTCCCGCCATGACATGGATAAAGATGTGGGTGGCGTGCTCACATGCAGCCTAGGAGGTCCTCAAGAAATCATGGCAAACACCGTTGCCGTTGCCGTTCCAGGGACGCCGGAGAGAGCGGCATGAAGATGCGGTAGCAGCCATCTTCCCAAGGCTTGAGGAGAGAGAAGGAAGAAAGGTGAGGCACAGAGGTCGAAGCCGTCTGAGACCGATGGACACAACAGACATGATCCCCAAGATGCAGTCTTGCCTGGGCATAACAGAAGGAGATGCAATCTGCTAGCTAATTGGATGGTGTCTGTTTGGTAACAGCAATGCACAACCTATTCTTATCAAAAGAAATCAGAAGTTGGGTGGACTGTCCGCTCCAGATAAAAGGCTAAAGCTTATTTTCAATCCAAATTGTGCAGTGCTTGCTCGCCTTGGTGCGAATGGGACCTGGGAAAGACTATTGGCAGGATGATGGACTGGTTAAGATGGAAGACTGTTACCACTTTAGACAGGAATTTAGGGTGTGTATGCAAGACCACCTTGTCATGATAAAACTTAGTGTAAGTTGGATAAGTCACTAGGGCCTGGTCACTTCTGCATGCAGAGGTGACCGTCACCAATAATATGACCTTCCAGGTCAGTTACTTCAGGACACAGGTATGCAGCAGCTCAAAAGGAGCTTTCATCAGCTGAATTAACACCACATTGAGGTCCCAAGACACAGCGGAAGGCCTTAGGGGAGGCTTCAATTGAAGCACGCCCTGCCTGAATCATACAACTATAGGCTGTACAGAGATGGGCCTACCATCTGCACCTTGGTGGTATGTGCCGACTGCACTCAATTGAACTCTAACAGAGTTGGTTTTTAAGCCAGCTTCTGATAGGTGTAGAAGGTAATCAAGCAGTTTTTGTGTGGGGCAGGAGAACAGATCTAGGGCCTTCTGCTCACACCATACGGAAAACCTCCTCTACTGCAGTTCATAGCACTTTCTAGGGGAAGGCTTTCTATAAGCCACCAGGACCTGAGACACATCCTCTGAGAGATCAAGTGGTTGCAGGATTAACCTCTCAGCATCCAGACTGTGAGTGACAGGGTGTGGAGGTTGTGATATTGCAGCCTGCCTTGATCTTGCGTGATGACATATGGTGAAGTCCCCAGCTGATCGGTCTCAGGATGGACAGTTCCTGTAGGAGTGGAAACCAGAACTGTCTCAGCCAATGAGAGGCTATGAGGATCATAGAACCCTTGTCCTCTTGAAGCTTCAAGATAGTCTTTGCCACTAAGGGAATAGGAGGATAAGCGTACAGAAGAAGGGGGTGGGGGAGGGGAGAATGTTTAACTCAGCATGAGCTAAAAAAGAAGAAGGAGAGACCAATATTGGGAAATGGTGTGGTTCTGTACTGATATCCAATTCTACATGTTTATGGACTCACTGAACTCCAAACCTCCGCTTCCAGGTGCAGATACATCCTTCCACTATCTCTTTCTTAGATATGTCTATCACTTTGAACTCTGGGGTTTTTTCCACTTCTCTGTTTCGAAAACCGATCGATCAAAATACTTTATTTCATTTCACCAGCCATCATCCTAAGACCCTTAGTGAGAACATACCGGTAGGACAGTTTTTTCACCTCAGAAGAATTTGCTCTTCAAGAGACGATTTTTTGATTCAAGCTCACTCCATGCTAGCACGCTTTCAAATGCAAGGTTACCCATATAAACTTTTGAAACATGCCCTTAAACGGGATCTTTACAGTAACTGTGAACCCTCTTATCACACCCACCTTCTGAATTGACCTGAGTCTTGCCCTTCTCCTTAAGGGTAGGCCTTGCCTGCACAATTATCCGGCAGTTTTGGCATATCTTTTCACCACATTTGCTGTTTCATGATCCCCACCCCCCTCGATTTACATTCACTTGTGGTCATAACCTTAAAGATATGCTTGTTTCCTCTGAGTTATATTCCACACAATCTGTTCCCATTTCTCTGGGCCATGACCCATGTGGGTCTTGTGTTGCTTGCCCCTTTTCTCATAGTATACAGAACTTTGTTCATCCACTCATTGGCCAATCTTTTCCGATCCATCATTTCTCTAACTGCAACACTACTGATGTAGAGTGTGTCATCTCATGTCCTTGTCCACTCCTATATGTAAGGAAAACTACGCGAGCTTTGAAGACGCGTATTTTTGAGCATATGAGCTGATTTCGAAACTCTCGCGAGGAAGCCCCATTTGTCCTACATTGGTCAGATTTCCATCATCAGCTTGAAGATTTATGCGTTTTTGCACTTGAGGCCCCCACCCCACGTGCCCAGGGAGATGACTGTAATGCATGGTTGTTAAAATGGGAACAATGGTGGATTTTCACCCTCAACACGTCTCATCCCGCTGGGCTTAATTGGGATATTCAGTAGTCCGTTTTCTTTTAAGCTTGTTTTCTTTTAAATAAATACAAAAAAATAAATAAATTTGTTTTTTAAGCCTGCTCCCTTTCTTTTTCCCCCCCCTTCCCCTCTGTCCTCCCTCTCCTTTTTCCCTTCATTCCCTCCTCCTGATCCTCTCCCAATCTTTCTTCCCCCTCCCTCCCTCCCTCCCCCTCCCCTCCTTCTACCCCCTTTTTCTCTCTCTTTCGCCACTCTCCATCTGTGGTTTTTTTTTTTTCACCAAAATTTCATTTTTACTGATATCCTCATATTATGCACTTTGCAGTCCTGGCCTCATTGGTCCCGTTCTCTATTTGCTTGACACTTTGGTCCCGGTGCTCTCGACTCTCGCGTGGGTTTAGCATTCTCCGCCCCCTTTTTAAACGCGGGAATGCCACCCTGTGGAGATGCCATTGACTCACCGTTCCAGCCAAGTCCTTTCCAACCTCATTTCCTTCCTCCTGGCGGATTCGGCCCCTTTTTAAAAAACATATTACCTTTATTTTGTCTTCTCTAACTGCTGCCTTTCAATGTTATTTTTGTCGGCGTTCCCTCCCTCCTCTAAATAGTTCTGGTGGAAAGGCCGGTTATATACAGAAATTGATCAGGAACTGTTTCTGAGAGCTATTTCACTGCACCCGGCAGGTCTGGCTCCGCGGAACCTTTTTACTGATACTTGCATATACCTTTCCTCCCTTTCCCAATACTGGCCTCTTCTTCTTCTTTCTGGATAATCCTCCGCGAGGCATCCTTCACTCAACAATGGCGTTTTCTCCTGATAGGTATTGTCCACCCATTTAGCACCTCTTTATATTCTATGTGGTCATTACTTGCTTTCTCTGTTCTGATTTCTCCTTGTTTTACCCTGCTTGGCTCATGTACTGAGAACCCTCTGACATAAGTATCAGGTATCCCGTTTTGATTAAGACCGTTCTTTCCTCCCCCTCCTTCCCTCCCTGGTACTCGTGACCCCCACCCTGCCATATTTCTTCATTTCGCTTCTTTTAGTGTTCTCACGTCGAGTCCCTAAGGATAACTCTTTTTCTGTTGCTTTCATCCCTGCCATTAGCATTTTTGCAACCCCAAGGTTTAAAATTAAATTAATGTACTTGCTTGGTCACTGTTACCTCTCCCGTCTTCCCCCGCCCCCCTCCCCCCCTCTTGAATTGAAGCTAATGACTCTATGCTTTATTGATGTTATACGCTGGCTTCAACATTCTCCCCTCCCCCCTTCTTTCCCTGCTCTTTCCTCCCATTTTCCTTCCCCCCCCCCCCCGTCTGTCCCTCTCTCCCGACTTGCTGATCACTCATGACAATGTTCATGCATTTATGTATTTCTCACATTTATAGGTTTTATATTCGTGCTTCTTAACTTGTGTTTTTACCCCTTTGTTTTTATAAATTATTGTTTTCTGTATTTCCTGCGTATGTAAGCAGCAGTGTCTGCTGCTTGGTGTCTTCTTGGTTTTTGTTTGTTGTGGATCCTTGGTTACATTCTTCTGACTGATTTCTTGGTTCTGTTGACAGTGGTTTTTCTGGGCCTCTGTCCCTCCCGATGCAGCCCATGTGGCGAAACACGGTCCATGTCGGGGGACTGAAACCTCCTTCCAAGCATTTATGAATAAAAAGGTGGAAACGCTTGATTTAATGCTTTCTTTGCTTCATTCCTTTGATTAATCCATTATAAGGATACGTGAATTTTTGGTGCTTTACCATCCCAACTTCTTATGCTCTACACATAATAACCCTGAATTTTATAAAGTATGTGTCCCAGTGCTCCCGGGTCTGTGAATTAAAAGTACCGATCAATTTGTATGAGCCCTCCCCACATGTCTGAAAGACCCTGGAGGTCTTGCAATACGCTCTGACCCTCCCCCCATCTGCCACCCCTTGAGATGGCCAAAGTTCAAAAAATAACATTGGAATTCCTCGGAACTAGCGGCACAGGCCCCGCCCCCAAACCCCTCCTGTGTCTAAAAATAAATTCCCCTTGGAAGCTAGCCCCTACACCCCCACCCTAGCCCACCCACCCCTTAGAGTTACAAAATTTGCCCAGGTAATGCAGCTTAGTAAACAGATACCCAGATTGCAAGCCCTCTGGCGAGAGGGAAATGCCTACAGTTCCTGAATGTAACTTGCCTTGTGCTACCAATGAAAATGTGTGAGCTAAATCAACAAATAAAAATACATACATACTTATACTTTGAAAACTGGTGCAAAGACTGCAGGTAAAAAGTAGCCACAGACTCTACAGCTATGGAAGTAATATGAACATTGCCCCCTCGATGTGCTTTTCACAGATGTTCATGCCGACTGCTTTCTTGAAAAGTATTTATTGTAACTACTCAAGTCTACAAGGAACATGACAACACCAAAACTCAGTCTCCCATGCTCACTAACTACCAGAGCCAAATTAAAAAATGCTGTGGCATTTATTACTGTAATACTAATTAGCCATGGTTGATTTGAGTCCATTTAGCAAAGTACTGTTATTAGACTGTTTAATGAAAGCATGTTCTGCACAGGGGCTTGGCAGAATCTACAACCAAATCGTCTGCAGCAACTTTACATCCACGGACCTTAGAACACTGACCTTTTTCTGCACAAAGTCCAAAATGTTCTTAAAATCCAGATCGTCATAGTAATGTTTGATGCCTTCCTGGAGGTTCGAGTGTATCAGTTCTTTCATCTGCAAAGCAAGAGATGTTAAGGAGCTAATGCTGCAGAACTACCAAACCTGCTTTTAATACAGCAGAAATTGCATTTTAATGAACTCGTGATAAAGCGATCATTATTTAAAGTGGTGCCAAACACCCTTCCATATTGCAAAAATATCTCCTGCTAGTGAAAAATTACTGTGTAGCACATATAATTTTAAGAGAGCACTGAACATCTCTTCTGAGGCTGTAATTACAAACTGCTAGATAAGTTCCAGTTGCATCACAAAGAAGGACAAATAAGAAATTGTGGACTGGAGGAGTAGTCTAGTGGTTAAAGAGCAGGCTGCAAGCCAGGGTTCAAATTCCACTGCCAGTCCTTGTGACCTTGGGCAAGTCACTTTACCCTCCATTGCCTCAGGTACAAACTTAGTTTGTGAGCCCTCTGGGGATAAGGAAATACCTACAGTACCCGAATGCAATCTGCTCTGAAGTGCCTGAACAGCAGAATATAAATAGACATGGAGATTACAGTCCTTTAATAAATCAGTGCCTTTGCAGCATCATTGGTGTAATGTACACACACTTTAGCATAGCATTAAGATTATTGGCCATGATGAATTAGTTTCTGAAGCCTGCCGTGGCCACTGCTTACCTGGCCAGTTTCTTACAGCATGGAAAAAATAAAATATTGAAACAAAACGATAAGGGGTCCTTCTGAAGCCTGAAGCTTAGAACTTAAAGGCTCATTAAAAAAAAAAAAAACCAAGCCCTATGTAATTCCACAGTGTCATGAGCTTCATAATGCATGAAATGCTATTATGCAATTTAAAATCCCTTCACTAAATACAGGGTTTATTTTTCTCATACTTTCAAAATGACATCTCTTATTCTTAATGCCACTTTTAGCTTGCCAGTGACTGGTAAGGGCCACTTTTTTCTCTGTATGGGCAGTACAATATTTGGGATGGTTTGTGAAAGTTAAATTCCTAGGCAGAAAGCTTGACTGATTTCAGATAATCATAGTAGAAGAGAGGATTTTCTCCACAATACCAATAAATCTCAGCATTTAGTAATATGTGCACTTTGGGACAAGAAAGCAGGGCCTGTCTCTCTCATGGCTGAAAATACATATATATGGGGGTTAATTCAATATTACAAAACACTCATTACATTACATAATACCATAACAATACATTAATAAATACCAGCATATATATATTCATCATACTTTTATTATATATCATATCACAACATTGAACAATTTAATAATAAAATATAAAAAAATAGGTACAAATTTATATATCACTGTATATTATAATAGTAACCTACATATTTCCAACATTCATACACACTCATTCAACATACCCACATTAAAATCACATAAATAAGCCCCAAAGCAGAATACCCAGTACCAATTCATAAATCCCACAATGTACCAACGCCAACCCCTCGGAAACCCCAACAAGGTCCCTTGTTTCACCCTCCACGAGCTTCCTCAGGGGATATATATTGGATAACTCTTCATACGACACTATTCGGTTACTGTTATCCACTATTTCCAACGGCACCAGCTTGTTCCTCAGTGTGCATCACACAATCATCCTCCTAGAAAGTCTATACCATATAAAAAACACTAAAATAAGACACTATCATATATCATGCCATTCATCCTATTATCAAACAAGACACACTCACCAACATACTGTCATACATTTACTCTCCACATTACTCCTGTTCTCCATCTCACAACATTACTTCTCCGCAGGTGCCTCTGCTCCCCCGCCGACTACTCGGTCTATGCTTCCCCTCCCAGCACCACCTTGCTTTGCTGGGGATCCACTACAGTGCTGCGGCTTCTTGAACCAGTCCCACGTGCACTTTTGTCTCCAATCAGTGCTTTTTCCGGATGATCTCACCAAAACTACTTATATACTTTCCCTCTTGGACGGTAAGGCACTGGCATGGGCATCCCCCTCAGGGAGGGGGCTGATCCAGTATTGCAGGACTTGCACCGCTTCCTCGCACACTTCCGTACCATCTTCAACGATCCCGGGAGGCAGTCAGTCTCGAGTGCCTCCTTGTTGCACCACATCAAGGGGCCCGTCCCCTAATGGATTTTGTTATCGAGTTCCGCACCTTGGCATCGGTGTTTCACTGGGGCGAGGACTGTTTGCGCTCAATCTTTCTGGAAGGCTTGGCTGGTCGAATTAAGGCCAAGTTAGCAGCCCGAGAGCTGCCCTCCTTGCTGGATGGCATCATAGAACTGGCTGGACAAATAGACTGTCGACTTCAGGAGCACTCCCGGGAGGTACATGCTCCTAAGAGACCTTCTCTGTCTTCCCGAGTTCTCCAGCGTTCTCTGTCCCCCAAACACACTGCAGCCCCTACCAAGGTGGCTATTAAAGAACCCATGCAACTAGGACAGGGCCAACTGACCTCCGAGGAGCGCCTCCGGCGCCGCTGCTTCGGTCTGTACTTATACTGTGGAAAGGCTGGGCATCTTCTAGTTCGATGCCCAATATGTCCGGGAAACGCACGGGCCTAGGTCAAGTTGGGGGACTACTTCCGATCCCCCTCTCATTCTCCTTGTCGCCCTCAATGTGGTCTAGAATTCCACACTCTAGCCCTGGTGGATTTTGTGTCAGGAGGCAATTTCATCCTTAAACAGCTTGCGCAACACGTCCGGATTCCCACTTGCCTCGCTCCGGTACCCCTCGTACTCTCCTCTATCTCCGGAGAGCCCTTACTGGGCAAAGTCATCCACACCACTGTTCTGCTTGTTCTGTGCACAGGTGCCCTGCACGAGGAGATCATAACCTTCCACGTTATTGACCACTCCATCCATCCGATGGTTCTCAGGCTACCTTGGTTAAAGCAGCACTCGCCGCAATTTGACTGGGCGTCCTCGCAACTCTCGCAGTGGGGTGCCTTCCTGCCAGGACTCAGGTCTCAAGTCACCCCCGACCCGTCACTGTCTCTCCACGGCACTTCTTCCAGTCGGACTACCATAATGCTATGCCCCCTATGCGGAGGTCTTTTCCAAGCAAGGCGTACATACCCTGCCTCCGCATCAGTCTTTTGACTGCGTCATCAACCTCCTGCCTAATACCAAACTGCCTCAAGGTCGGGTCTACCCGCTATCCCTGGCTGAGATCTGGGCCATGTCAGACTATATACAGGAAAACTTACAAGAGATTCATCTGCAAGTCCATGTCTCCCGCCGGAGCGGGCTTCTTCATAGTGGCCAAAAAGGACGGATCACTCCGTCCCTGTATTGACTACAGGGGCCTCAACACTATCACTTTGAAGGATCATTATCCCCTACCTCTCATTGCTGAACTATTTGATCGCCTACAAGGAGCCCGGATCTTCTCCAAACTTGACCCGCGGGGAGCCTACAACCTAATCCGCATCCGGGAGGGTGACAAGTGGAAAATGGCCTTTAATACTCGCAACGGGCACTATGAATACTTGGTCATGCCTTTTGGACTCTGTAATGCCCTGGTTGTGTTCCAGAATATGATGAACGAGATCTTCCTTGACCTGTTGTACAAGTGTGTCGTCATCTATCTGGACGACATTTTAGTCTTCTCTAGGGATCTTCCGACCCATCGCCAGGATGTTGCCCAAGTAATTCAACGTCTTCGAGACCACCAGCTCTTCGCTAAGTTAGAGAAGTGCTCATTCGAGAAGGAGACCCTACCCTTCCTAGGGTATATTGTCTCACAGCACGGATTCCGCATGGACCCAGAGAAACTTAGGTGCATCCAGGTCTGGCCGTGACCCACAGGTCTACGGGCTGTTCAGTGATTTCTTGGGTTCACTAATTATTACCGGGCCTTTATCCACAATTACTCCAAGCTAGTAGCCCCAATTACTGCTCTGACTCGCAAGGGCGCGAATCCTAAACTGTGGTCTCCAGAAGCCGTGACAGCCTTTCAAAGCTTGAAGTCCGCTTTCCTTCAAGAACCTTGCCTCCGACATTCTGACCCTCTGCGCCCCTTCGTACTTGAGGTGGACGCCTCCTCCGACGGAGTAGGGGTGGTATTAAGCCAACACTCTCCTACCGACATACTCCATCCATGTTCCTTCTTTTCTAAACAATTCTCGCTGGCAGAACGGAACTACGGTATTGACGACAAGGAGCTCCTGGCGATTAAGCTCACCTTCGAGGAGTGGCGCCTCTGGTTGGAGGGGTCCCAGTGTCCCATCACGGTATACATGGACCATAAAAATTTACAGTACCTTCATCATGCCCAGTGGCTGAACCTTTGCCAAGCACGTTGGGTGCTCTTCTTTACCCATTTTAATTTCACTCTATGTTTATTTATTTATTTATTTATTTAAAAACTTTTTTATACCGGCATTCGTAGGACACATCATGTCGGTTTACAAATAACTGAGAAAGGAAAGGAAATTACAATGAACAGGGGAGGGGTTAACTGGGTGATATACAAAGAAGAGGAGAGGAGAGTCAAACAGGCAGCGTTACAAAGAGAACCAATATACAAGGTTAATTGGCATGTGCACTTGAGATATTTAGTATATGAAACTTATTTACAGTAGGACAGGGGCCGGTGCACCTAAGAATGATTAAGGGGGGGGGGGGGGGGTTAGGGAGGGAGCGGAGGTGGGGGGAGGTGGGGGTGGTGGGAACCGGGTACAAACGGTGATAGTTTTCAGGGCGAAGTTGATGGTGGTGTGGGGGAGAGGAGAGTCAAACAGGCAGCGTTACAAAAAGAACCAATATACAAGGTTAACTGGCATGTGCACTTGAGATATTTGGTATATGAAACTTATTTACAGTAGGACAGGGGCAGGTGCACGTAAGAATGATTAAGGGGGGGGGGGTAGGGAGGTGGGGGGAGGTGGGGGTGGTGGGAACCGGGTACAAACGGTGATAGTTTTAAGGGAGAAGTTGATGGTGGTGTGGGGGAATAGGCAATAGGATAAAGGAGAGGTGGAGTGAGGTAGGAGAAAGGGGAATGGGAGAAAGGTAGTGGGTTAGGTTGGGATTGAGGTGGTTCAGGAGGACATTGGTTAGGATTGGGTGGAGTTGGGGTATGCTTGTTTAAAGAGCCATGTCTTGATTCCTTTTTTGAAATGGCTCAGGGACGGTTCTAAGCGGAGTTTGACAGGTAGGGAGTTCCAGAGGGTAGGGCCCGCAATGGAGAAGGCTCTATCCCTGGTAGCGGTAAGGTGCCCAACTTTAAGTGAGGGGGTTTGGAGAGTGCCAGCAAGGGAGTTTCTAGTGGGGCGATTGGCTTGACGGAATTGTGGCATGTCTTCAAGCCAGGGTGAATTGTTGTTGTATAATGTGTTATGGAGGATGGTAAGTGTTTTATATTGGGAGCGGAAGGTGATGGGGAGCCAATGGAGATCTTGGAGTATGGGAGTGATGTGGTCAGTTTTTCTGGTGTTTGTTAAGATTCTTGCCATGGCATTTTGTAGGATTTGAAAGGGTTTAGTGGTAGAGGAAGGGAGGCCTAAGAGAAGGGAGTTGCAGTAGTCGAGTTTGGTGAGTATGGTGGTTTGCATAACCGTGCGGAAGTCACAGGCGTGGAGAAGGGGCTATGTTACTGCCCCGTGGCTAAAAATGTCAAGGCGGATGCTCTCTCCCATGCATTCACTCCTGAAGATATCGTCGATCCTCCTCATCATATCATAGATCTGGCACGAGTCCTTCTGTCGGCTACCTTCTCCGTGCCTCTAGGGAAGACGGTAGTCCCCCGCAGACACCGTGGCAAAATTCAGCACTGGGCTCATGACTCCTGCATCGCGGGACACCCTGCACAAGCTCACATCCTGGCCTTGCTCCTGCGATTCTGTTGGTGGCCCACGGTCAGAGCAGATATTCGAGACTATGTAAGAACATAATAACATGCCATACTGGGTCAGGCCAAGGGTCCATCAAGCCCAGCATCCTGTTTCCAACAATGGCCAATCCAGGCCATAAGAACCTGGCAAGTACCCAAAAACTAAGTCTATTCCATGTTACTAGTATTAGCGGTGGTTATTATCTAAGTCAACTTAATTAATAGCAGGTAATGGACTTCTCCTCCAAGAACTCATCCAATCCTCTTTTAAACACAGCTACACCAACTGCACTAACCACATCCTCTGGCAACAAATTCCAGAGTTCAATTGTGCGTTGAATGAAAAAGAACCTTCTCCAATTAGTTCCAAATGTGCCACATGCTAACTTCATGGAGTGCCCCCTAGTCTTTCCACTATCTGAAAGAGTAAAAAAACGATCCACATCTACCCTTTCTAGACCTCTCATGATTTCAAACACCTCTATCATATCCCCCCTCAGCCGTCTCCTCTCCAAGCTGAAATGTCCTACCCTCTTTAGTCTTTCTTCATAGGGGAGCTGTTCCATTCCCTTTATCATTTTGGTAGCCCTTCTCTGTACCTTCTCCATCGCAATTACATCTTTCTTGAGATGTGGCGACCAGAATTGTACACAATACTCAAGGTGCGGTCCCACCATGGAGCAATACAGAGGCACCATGACACTCTCCGTTTCATTCACCATTCCCTTTCCAATAATTCCCAACATTCTGTTTGCTTTTTTGACTGCTGCAGCACACTGAACCGACAATTTCAATGCGTTATCCACTATGACGCCTAGATCACTCTCCTGGGTAGTAGCACCCAATATGGAACCCAACATTGTGCAACTATAGCATGGGTTATTTTTCCCTATATGCATCACCTTGCACTTGTCCACATTAAATTTCGTATGCCATTTAGATGCCCAATATTCCAGCCTCACAAGGTCTTCCTGCAATTTAACACAATCTGCTTGTGATTTAACTACTCTGAACAATTTTGTATCATCTGCAAATTTGATTACCTCACTCGTATTTCTTTCCAGATCATTTATAAATATATTGAAAAGTAAGGGTCCCAGTACAGATCCCTGAGGCACTCCACTGCCCACTCCCTTCCACTGAGAAAACTGTCCATTTAATCCTACTCTGTTTCCTGTCTTTTAGCCAGTTTGTAATCCTCGAAAGGACATCGCCACCTATCTCATGACTTTTTACTTTTCCTAGAAGCCTCTCATGAGGAACTTTGTCAAATGCCTTCTGAAAATCCAAGTACACTACATCTACCGGTTCACCTTTATCCACATGTTTATTAACTCCTTCAAAAAAGTGAAGCAGATTTGTGAGGCAAGACTTGCCTTGGGTAAAGCCATGCTGACTTTGTTCCATTAGACTCCTGTCAGGTCTGCGCCCAGCAAAAACCCCAGTCAGGCCCCATCTGGGTCTGTTACAACCGTTGCCAGCTCCCTCTGAACTGTGGTCTCATATAACAGATGAAAAATCAGGGAATAACTAGTTTCCAATTAGTACCAAAAATAATTAGTTGATGGAATCAAACATATGCTGTCAATTTCTCATGACATGTCTACTTATTAAAATATTATTTCCTTTATTGTTTGAATTGAACAATTTTCTATTGAATCTATATTTTTATTAATTTTTAATTTAGTTTTTCTATTTTTTTTTAAATTTTGTTGATAATGAGAGGAAAGATCTCAGCACTGGCAAAGGAACTGATTTACACAGAAACTCTATAACCAGTTGTTTCAGTCACCGGTCTTTTTTTATTTTTACTTAAAAATTCTTAACTTAATTCTTCTTAATGTCTTAATTGTCCGTAATCTACAGTTCACAATATTGCTGCTTGTATTGAAATTGAAGTTAGAACAACTGGTATTTTTGATGTAATCAAACGGCGGCTGAATGAGATTCAGCGGTGTTTACAGGCACACACTTGTTATCAGAAAATTGAAAACATGGAACAAGTTGTGAGATAAGTGCCTCTTTGCTATTTATAATGTCGGGATAAGTTTTACATAAATCGAACTTATGAAGTTTTCTCTGTTCAACAGAACGCATGAAGTTTGCTCCGTTCTGTGGATTCACTAATTGGGCTAGATCGTCAAACTTAAGTTGCTGTTATAAAGATCTGAGTTGTATGTCAAAGTTGATTGCATCAAAAATACCAGTTCTTCTAACTTCAATTGCAATACCAGCAGCAATATTGTGAATTGTAGATTACGCACAATTAAGACATTAAGAAGAAACATTAATTAAGTTAAGAATTTTAAGTAAAAATAAAAAAAGAGGTAATAAGACCGGTGACTGAAACAACTGGTTATAGAATTTCTGTGTAAATCAGTTCCTTTGCCAGTGCTGAGGTCTTTCCTGTCATTATCAACATAATGTTTTAAAAATTTTTAAAAATTAAATTAAAAATTAATAAAAATATAGATTCAATAGAAAATTGTTCAAATCAAATAATAAAGGAAATAATATTTTTATAGGTAGACACATCATGAGAAATTGACAGCATATGTTTGATTCCATCAACTAGTTATTCCATGGTTGCATATAGCCACGGACTTTATCGTGGACTTACCTCCTTCCAAAGGCAAGACGGTTATCTGGATTGTGGTACACCATTTTTCTAAGATGGCACATTTCGTCGCTCTACCTGGTCTTCCCCAGCTCTTTGTCCAACATGTCTTTCGTCTACACGGTCCCCCAAAACACATAGTCTCCGACCGAAGTACTCAATTCACTACTGGAAGGCTCTCTGCAAGAAATTCAATATCTCCTTGCACTTTATGACAGCGTATCACCCACAAGGCAACGATCAAGCGGAGAGAACCAACTGGTCCTTGAAGCAGTTCTTCCGCAGCTACATCAATCTTCAACAAAAGGACTGGGCTTCCCTACTCCCTTGGGCAGAATTCGCTTTGAACTCCCATGTTTCCTCCTCCACCAAATCCTCACCTTTCTTGCTGGTCTATGGGCAGCAGCCCTTTCCTCCGCTGCCTTTACCTTTGACAGTGCCCTCTCCCGCTGCCCAGTTGATGGCGCAATATTTGCACCATCTGTGGGAGCGCACCCAGCTTCTTATTCAGAGAGCCGGCCTAAGAGCCAAGAAGACCACCGATGCCCACCGAAGACCTGCTCCACACTTCAGAACTGGTGAAAGGGTCTGACTCAGCACTAAATATATTCACTTGAAGCTCCCCTCGATGCATCTGGCACCTCGCTATATTGGTCCCTTTTCAGTGCTCCACCAGCTGGGACCTGTCACCTACCAGCTACAATTGCCTCCGTCCTTGAGGATTCACGTCTCCATTTTAAAGCCTCTGGTCTTATCTTGGCCTTCCTGAACTCCTCCCAAACCTCAACCTTTAACAGCCAAAGATGAATCCATCTATCGAGTCCACGATGTTCTAGACTTAAGGAAAAGAGGTCGACGATGGGAATACCTACTATCCTGGGAGGGTTTTGGCCCGGAAGAAAACTCCTGGGAACCGGTCGCCAACATACTGGATAAGACCCTGCTTCAGCAATTCCATCATTCCCATCCTGGGAAGCCAAAACCCCTGGGGAAAGGCCCTAGGGGAGGGGGTACTGTTGCAGTCACCGGCCTCCCCGCACGCCTCCCAACGTGGCTTTGCTGGCCCTCTGCTTCCTGGGCCCCCCTTTGACGCACCGCGACTCTCGGCCCGACTCTTCTCCCACGCTGGGGCCTTTCCGGGCATGCTAGATGCTGACATTTCCTTGACCGGCTTGCCCCCATCCTTAGGCGCACTCGCGGCTGGGCCGGCATCTTAAAGGGCCAGCAGCAGGAACTTCCGGGCCTCTGCCTGATGACATCATCAGCTCGGGCCTATTTAGGCACGCTTCTTCAGTCCCTCCATGACTTGGCAACAAGTTCCTTCGTGCCTATGTGCTCCTAGCTGGGATCCTGCTTAGTTTCGCCCACGTATCCTATTCCTGTCTTCCAAGTGCCTGTTCCTGCCTTTCAACCCCGTTCCAGCTCCTGCTCCTTCTCCCTCAGACAGATCTCCCTGGCTTTGACTTTGGACCTGACTTCATGCTTCTTGCTCACCGCCTGCCCTGGACTTCAGATTGGACCTCATGCTTCTTGCTTGCCGCCTGCCCTGGACTTCGGATTGGACCTCATGTTTCTTGCTCGCCGCCTGTCCTGGACTTCGGATCGGACGTCACGGTTCTTGCTCGCTGCCTGCCCTGGACTTCGGATCGGACGTCACGCTTCTTGCTTGCCACCTGCCCTGGACTTCGGATTGGACCTCATGCTACTTGCTCGCTGCCTGCCCTGGACTTCGGATCGGACCTCACGCTTCTTGCTCGCCACCTGCCCTGGACTTCTGATCGGACCTCACACTTGCTGCCTGCCCAGGACTCAGATCATCACTCGTCAGAGCTTCATCACAAGGGCCCACTTAAGTCCAGCTGGCCCCCGGAACCCAAGGGCTTAACCTGCGGGGAACGGGGTTGTAGTGGTGAAATCTCAGTCAGCTGGCCCCTGGCGTCTGCCAGCCTCTCCTCCTGACATTGGAAACCTGTGGTTGGTCTTCCTCCCAGGTGTCATCAATTCCAACTCAGACCAAGGGTCCACAAACTATGTCAAGGTCCCAACAGTGAGATAGGGACGATATGATAAAAACATTTAGATACCTCCAAGATTTCCATAAGAGGTGGCGGTCCTCTTTCAAATGAAAGGAGGCTCTAGAACGAAGGGTCATGGTTGAGGGTGAAAGGCGGTAGACTCAAGAGCAATTTAAGGAATCATTTCTTTACAGAGATGATAGCAGATGCATGCAACAGCCTCTCCGTAGATGTGGTGGAAGCAAGGACAGTATCTGAATTGAAGATAGCATGGGATAAACAGAGTATCTCTGAGGGAGTAGTAGGGATTGTAAAGCTGAATAGTTGGTGAGGATGGGCAAACTAGATAGGCCATATGATCTTTTTCTGCCATCATGTTTCTATGTGGAGGTGAATAACTTAATTAGGGAGGTGATTGCCATCCAACAAGATAGTGCTGTCACAAATGGGGTTGAGGAGGATAGGAAAGCCAAGAAGCAAATGTGGAAAGCAGAGGGGTTGCCTGATATTTAAAAGCCCAGGACTAAGGTCCATAAAGGCTCCCCCCCCCCCCCACTCCGAGATTTTGTATCTCTCTTTGAACACTAGAGTAAGGTGAGTACTACATTTCCTTAATAAATAAACTCAACAATCACAATCATCTTTCCCTTCCCCCTAAGAACTTCCTCCTCCTCCTCCTCATTTCCTGTCACAGCCTGAGAGGTTCACAAAGCTGCTTGTTGAACCATGAAGTCCCATGTGGTTCAAAGAGTCCCGCTGTATGAACCACGTGGACTGTGACAAGAAGTGAGGGGAGCCGGCCCACTGAAGGAAGAAGCTCAAATTTTACAGCACTGGGATAGGACACAGTTGGAGGGGAGGTTGGGGGAGAAAGGCAGACAAGGGCAGAAGTGGAAGTAGCTCTCAGAGCCGACAGCTGGATTCAGGGCACCAATCCCATGTACCCATGGTGAACAACTCCCCTGCTGAAAGACCAAATCCCTCTGTCTCCCTTATTGGACTATCCAGTTATAATTTAATTATGGTAATAACAATCTTGCTCCTTCCTTCCTTGGAGAGCTTCCCTGGGGTGGGAGCCACTAGAAACCTGCCATGCACATCAGAGACGGATGATTTGTGAAACGCTGCAGCAAGTTATATTGGCCCGCAACTCCTTGGACCCTACACTTAAAACTCCCAGCTAGCAGATTTCACACCACTCCAGCCAGGCCTTCATTCTACAACAGCCAGTAATGCAACCTTTAAGAGTACATGCATCCAAATTCTTCTTATGCCACAAGATATCACTACACTACACATCACTTAACTTTTGTGGTTACTCTCTGTTGGTATATGACACTGGAAAGTGAATGTTTTTTCTCATTTTTTTTGTGGGGCAGACCCTCCCGGCTGCCACTATCCCTGTACTTAAGATCACAGTACGCTTCAGTCCCTCCCACCTGGAGGCTGTGATTGGATGCCTCGGGGCTATTCAGCCCGGCCATTATAACACTCAGGGGGTTCAGTTAGAGAGATTCCACTAGGATTCCATGGTTCAGCAGCAGGGAGAGTATGCGCATCTAAAATCACCTTGAGCTTTTCCCAGAGGTCTGTAATAAGGACCCCTACCTACACAGAAAGAACCCTGTAACTACAATCAGATGTACACTCATCAATTTGGACAAATGGACTTTAATTTAATGTAAAATAAAGTTTACTGATTGTTAAACACCCAGACCTGGTCCTGATCTAACAGCCTCTCGCCCCATGAGAAGCACTTAATGTTCATGACGCACACTGGCGACCTTCTTTCATCGTCTGGGCCGTAAGCGAGAGCTTCTCCACATAAAGAGTCCCTACCCCACTAAGGATTACATTTGATTTTAGGTTAAGAGTTAGCACCTAGCTATCCCCTCCCTCACCACCAGCACTGAATGACTGATATCTGAGTGGGAGGATGACAGAGAAGCTGCCATTGGGGAAAAAAAAAAAAAAAAAAAAAGCCCAAGCGTCTGCTTTGAAATCACAAAACCGTATTTTATTGTGCCAGTCTGATCTTTATTGTTACATTATTATTTTTAGCATGTTTCAGTTGCCAACGCCAGGTGCCAGACTGATAGCTGTCGAAGCTAAAACTCTCTGCATGTCCTCAGGACAAGTACAGCCCACACTTGCTCTCACTGTGGTTAACGCACCTTCCCTCTCCCCTATACCGAGGGAAGATGACAAATCACTTTCAGGCACCACACCTTTTGAATCTTGGCCTCTGCACTTAAACTGGATATGAACTCGCTGGTTTATTATCAATTTTTTTAAAGATTACCCTGCCAATTTTCTCCTGCTCCTTCGGGTTTCCAGCTCAATTGGAGCCAGCCTCTATTGAGGCTATGTTGCTATTTTAATTTATTTTGCAGCCTCCCAGTGTTTCTTCTCATTATTACAGCCCTCTCAGTGACAATCTTCAGCCAAGGGCTACAAGCCACAGACTGGGGGGGGGGGGGGGGGTGGGTATTGAGAAAGACCACAGGGGTGGAGAGTGGCATAGGAGTGTGACAGGGTATATGCCAGTTACTAATGTTATCCTCTACGTATTTTGCTATCTAGGGGCATTAGGAGGGGTTTTGACATTTTTGAACCCTCCCATTGCTATAACCCCACCTTTGGGGGGGGGGGCATTTAATCCCTTGGCGCACGCTCAGTGATTCAGTGGGTAAGGAGTGGGTTAGGAGCTAAGGAGAAGGAAGGAGGCTAGAGATCATTCCAGGATCCCAAGCAATTGGATTGGAGAACTAGAGATTTCCCCAAGATCTCAAGGCAAGAGTGGTTGGAGAGCTGGAGATTCCCCCAGGTTTCCAGAAAGGCAATTCAAGCATTCAAAGCAGAGTTTTGAGGAAAGGGTTTTTGAGAAGATTTGGGATTTGACTGACCAGTGCCAGAGGGAAGGGCTTTCTCCCAGAAGACCAGGTAACAGTGTGGGTGAAGAGAAGGACTGAGACTTTTGAGCCAAGAACTCAGGAGCCTTGAAGATTTCTCGGTTGGATTACAGTTTACTAGTTTTGACCCAAGTTTGGGATTTTAATACTCTTGACTTTTTGGAACCCAGTTTGATATTTCTGTGCTTGTGGATAGGTTTTCCATTTGACTAGTTTTTATGCTAGAGCTGAAGTTTCACTCTAGTTATCCCACGCTCACTGGTGAAGATATATTTTCTATGGATGAAGGTGCAAGGGGTAGGAAGCCTGAGAGAACATCTACAATAGACAAGGAAACCATTTGCTTTAATTTGATGTTGTATGCTGATTTTGATTTTTGTGATTTTGGCCTGGATACTTTTTAAGTTGCAGCAAATACGTTATTTTGAACACCATGTTTGAACTCTCGCTTGACTTTTTTTTTTAAACCACTTCCATTGCAAGAACTGTATGAGTGGATACTGTTTTGAGTCTTGGCGTTTACCTCTGTTATTGGTTTTGGCTTCCTTGCTCCTTCTCTGGACAGTTTGGCACCTTTCTGGAGATTTTCTATCTATAGTGTGATTTGTGACTGCGTCTTGCCTCATAGTGCCAGGGGCTCTGAAAGACTTTCTTTCTCTCTATCCGGACTTGCACCCAGACCTGTAGCGTCTCTGGATGTGGCTAAACCACCCAAATGGGGGAACCGCCTACAGGAATCTGCAGGGAGAGTGGTTAATAGAGATTGTAGGAGGAGCAACACAGGAAACAGGAGGGGGAACAGTGAGAGAGACTGTAGAGAGAGTTAGAAATCCTGTGTTTAAAGAAGTATTGCATTGTTGTGGAGAGGAGTCAAGATGGCTACACGAGTGGACACATTCACCACTGCTCCACATGTTGCTTCTCGTTTTCAAGCTTTGCCTTCTAAGAGGAAGGGACGAGTTCAGGTTTATCCTTCCGAGTCCTCCTCCTCCTTGAGGCAGCGTACCATCCTTGAGTGAGTGCCTCCCATTCCTTCAAATGAGCTGGACCAGAGTCTCAGTGTCACTGCGGGTGGTGAAGAACCCTATTCGACCAGGGATGAGGCATCTTTGAGTTCACTCGATAGTCGCCTGCTGCCAGCTGAACGAGAGTGAGACATCGCCAAAGCTTTTGAGATGCAGAGTGCTAATATCACAGGAGGCATCTTGATGAAAGGAGTGGTTGGCATATCATCTCTACCAGCAGTAGAAGTGAACTGAGGGGCTGAATTCCATGAGCCAGGCCTCTTGGAGGGAGAGTTTATTTCCTCCATATTCAACATCATAGTTGGCACTGGAAGGTATGGAGAGGCAGCCCTCTGTCTTCCCTGCTGCGGTTGAGTTTTCTGCAGCGAGACACTTCTGTCTTCCATCTACTTTAGACTTGTTATGGGACTTTGTCGCCAGTCTCTCTGTTTTTTTTTTCCAGAGTGCTATATTAAGTCAACATCTTTTCCATTAGAGTGAACTCCCTTGCTCAAGACTGATCAGAGAATTTTGAATGAACAAGCTAGCCTGTTACAACTGCTTGACACAGCTGTTAAAAAATGGAATTTGTAACACTACAATTATTCAGGAATGGGGCTTTCTTAAAAAGCAATTAGAATCTGTGGAGAATTGCCTTACATTTTTATATCTGTTTCACTAATTTTCAAAATATTTGGGTGAACTTCCTCAATTGACATTGAGAAAATAATGGAAATTTTGCATTTCAATCCAGAGAAGATTCCACCATTTAATAAGGTATTTTTTATTCTATTAAATTCCAGTTCTGATCAACAAGTTGTTTCTCAAGAATGGCAAGAAATGGAAAATCTGACTTCTCTTATGGAATCCTCATCATTTGAGATAGTTGAAAGGACTACACTATTACATCACAGTCATTAAAAAGGAAATTAAGTATTATCATGAAATCTTATTTCCGCAATATGAATGTGAATTTCTTGGGCCAACCCGTCAGGATTTATCCTGATTTAGCTAGGTCAATGCAAGTAAGAAGGAGAGGCTTCCTGGTTTTATGCTAGGAGGTAAAGGCTTTAGGACCTCCTTCTTATTAAAATACCCTTGTAATTGTGTAGACAAATAAAGTTGCCCTTACTAGTCACTGGTAAGAGTAGACTATATGTTGATGGGAATAGGAAAGGGATTTCAAACTATGTTTTTTTCTTTTTGTTTCTTGTTTAAATTCTCTTCTTTTTCTTCCCTGCTCCTGGGGTTGGAAGGACATAATAAGGAGAATAGATTCTTTGCTTGGTGTTATGATGTATTTTTTGGTGTTTTATTATGTATGTTTTCTCTGCTCTTTCTATGCAAAGTTTGTCTTTGTACGAGGGTAAGTCAGTAAGTAAGTCACAAACATACATGGGATTAATATTCATGAAATTTTTTTAAATGCAAAAGATGAATTATTTACTGTGAAATATACATAATATAGTCACAGTTTTTCTGGAAAAACCAACTACTTTTCAATGTAATCGCCGCGAACATTTATACATTTGTCCCAGCGTTTGAAAAGTCCATCAAAACCTTCTGCGTAAAAGTCTTTTGGCTGGCATCGTAACCAGCGCTTCACCACCGAGATGGCTTTTCAGTTTGCCAAACAAGTGAAAATCACTGGGTGCCAAATCCAGACTGTATGGTGGATGTTCAAGAACTTCCCAGTGCAGGTTCGCAATTGTCTGCTGAGTCTCATTCGAAGTGTGTGGTCTGGTATTATCGTGAAGAATCAGCACTCCTCTTTTTTCCAGATCTGGGCGTTTTCTACGAATAGCTCCTTTAAGCTTTAATAGAGTAGCACAGTAGGAAGCCGAATTAACAGATTCACCACGCTTCTGAAAACTGGTTAAGAGTATCCCATCTCGGTCCCAAAACACAGTCAACATCAACTTTCCTGCAGAAGGCACAAGCTTGAACTTTCTCGGTGTCGGTGATAATGGATGCTTCCACTACATGGAATCGCGTTTCGCTTCTGGTTGACAGTGGTGCACCCACGACTCGTCACCAGTAACAATACATGCCATCATTGATTCACCTTCGTTTGCATAACTGCAGAGATTTTCCAAACAGACACCCATCCGGTTGTTCTTATTATCTTCGGTCAGCTGTTTGGGAACCCATCTTGCACAGACTTTGCGAAAGTTCAATGCATTGTGCACTAAGGAATATGCTAATCCGTGAGAACACCCAATTTCTTTGGCAACTTCATCAATTGTTACCCTCCGGTTAGCGCGAACCATCTCTTCAACCTGCTTCACAGTTGCCTCTGTCGCAATCTCTACAGGTCGACCAGGTCTGGTTTCGTTGTTCACGTTGGCACGTCCTTGTGCAAATTTATCGGTCCAGTTATAAATTGCTTTACGCGAGAGACATTTCTCTCCATATACTGGATACATTTCTTTATGAATGTCTTTTGCCACTAAGCCCTTAGCCCATAAAAATCAGACAACAGCACGTTGTTCTTCTATAGTACAATCTGTCAACACGGCAGCCATTTTCCTTGTGTACACAGCCCCTGCGCATGCACAGTTTAAAAAACTATTTATGTACATAAGCACTTCTAGGGTGCTGCCATCTATGGAATATGACAACATTACAGATATATGTTTTATTACCTTATTAGAGAGATTTGTGACTTACTTACTGACTTACCCTCGTATTATATTTGAAACTAGCTGTACCCAGCCACGCGTTGCTGTGGCTCAGTCTGGTTTAATTTCACAATGTGCATTAGCTCTGCTCCGGCCGTCCCAACTCCCTTCCCCCTTCCCCGACGGTGGACGGTCCCCCCCTTCCCCGGTGGTGGACGGACTGGCTCGGCGACTCTTTTACCCTTTCCTCCTCCTGTGTGTAACTGTCTGGCAGTCCCTGCTCCCTCCCCCCTTCCCCAGCGGCGGAGGAACTGGCTGAGCCATTTCTCAGAGCGGCGACTCATCTGCCCTTTCCTCCTCCCCTCTGTGACACCCAGCATGTAGCGCAGAGCTCTATGGTCCGCACATGCGCGGTAGAGCTGCTCTCTACTGCGCATTTGAGGTCCATCGGTCAGAGCCCATTTATATTGTAGATAGTGTGTGTTGCTTTTACATCCAACAGATGGTGCTGTTTTTCCCAAAAAGCATGTTTTTACCTGTCACAGGTGTGACATCTATATAATACAGGTATATAAAAACACGCGCGTATTCGAATGCAACGTTGTGTCAAAATTTCAAAGCAATCGGTGAAGAACTTTTGGAGATTTAAGATTTTGAACAAACGAACATTTACATTTTTATTTATATAGATTATGTGATGTGTCTGCTTTTTTGAAATATTTTATTGGTGTTTGGATAATTTGTAATCGTTTTTATGAGTTTTTAATTGTTGGATGTTATTCTGTTCATAGCTGTTTTGAAACATTTATTCTGCTTATTAGTATAGTTTTACAATTATTTATGTGTGGAGATCTATAGCTGCTTGGCTAGTTCTGTTTTCCTAATAGGAGGTGTATTGGTGTTGGGTCTGATTTAATATTTGTAGTGTTGCCTTTTCATAGGCAGGGCTGTTACAGTTTGAGTGCATTCCATAATACAGGTGTAACTGTGTGCGAATTAGTTTATGTGCATTACTGCAGATCCTGGGAGTATGTTAGGTCGATTCTGTGTATGTGACAGAGGTGAGGTATTTTACTGTATCAGTCTTATTTGTTGTATTTTCTCAGAGGACATGCATTGGTGGTAAACTGCTGTCTTTTCATAAATAGGGCTATTGAGCCTAGTAGTAGAAGGAGTTTGAGTTGCTGTTACTGAGATGACACCAGAACCAGAATATCTTTTTTGTAGGGTGAGTTGTACGGGGAATGTCGTAATTCTGCTTTACATCCATTATTGTGGGTCAGGGGATGCCCTTGGATGCAAACTGTACTTTTACATCTAGCCCCCTGACAATCATGGGTTCAGTGTGTCATGCATGTGAGAACCACCTGTCAGGTGTGTCCTGACAGAAAAAAGGTTGAGAACCACTGGTTTAGAGATGCTGGGAGCCCTAGGTGCTCCCAGCATCTTCAACTTCTGGGAAATCAGGGCTGGCAGTTCATCTCTATGAAAGACATACAGTTCCAGTCCTGGAGGAATTTCCCCATCCTCCAGAGAATCAGGATCCGCCTCATCATCAGTGCCATCCAGATTCTTATCTGGAGTACCTGCAGTCAATCAAGGTGTACTCCGGCGCTTAACAGTAAAACCGGAAGAGGGAGAGACCACCACCTGAGAATCTGACCTAACAGGATTAGACAGGGCTGAGGACTGTGCCTGCAGAAAGGATGGTAATCCTTTAAAAAATTCTACCCAAGAAAAGGCAGAAGGATCCATGCCAAAACCAGGAGGCACTTGAGCGGCGCTCACTGAGCTGCCGTCCCCTGCTGAGGAAATAGTCAAGGGAGTTCCAAGGTCAGGCATCCCTCCTGATATGTCCTTAACCAGACCCTCATCAGGCTGGGAAGAGCCAGGCTCAGTGAATTCAGAGGGTGATAATTCTCCCTGAGCTTCTAAGCAGTGCCAGCACAAGTTAGAGGGCACTCCAGGCTGAGATGCCCGAATATGACAGGCAGCACAGAGGGAAAGGCACTTAGGTTTCTTAGCCAACGGTGCCTTAGTCCGTCAGTATGCTTAACAGGCGACTGAAGATGTGCATCCAGCCGAATTCTCGCTAAAAAATTTAGGACCACAAAATTTACGTGTACAAAATTTAGGGGTCCCAAGGCTATGCGTCACCAAACGTAAGTGCCCTGTCACTACACTAATCCTGGGCGCACAACCAATATGCTCCAGAATGTGTGCACAGGAAGCACGCACAAAAGAAACTGGGCGCATAATTCAGCCGCACAGCCGAACGCACTTGCACGCACCGACGGTCCTGCAGAGGGCAGCCGAACACGCGGAAAAAAAGCACGTGAAAACGTCGCTGCGGCCTACCATGCGGCACACAGTAAGAATCTAACCACGGGGCCTAGCCCACCTGGCTGCTCAATCCGCCAATTGTGCACCTTGCGTGCGCCGAGCCCTATCCAAGCCGCGCTGCCTTCCCCTGTTCCCTCCCAGGCCGCTCTGAAATCGGAGCGGCCTGGGAGGGAACTTCCTTATCCCCCCACCCCACCTTCCCTTACCTCCCTCGCCCTTTCCCCTCTACCTTTGATGCTATCTTTTTTTTTATTTCAAAACTTACTTTAGCCCTGGGGCTGAAGTAAGTTGCGCGTGCCGGCCAACTGCCGGCGCGCGACCCCCAGCCTAGCAGCCATGTAGAGCTCTGTTGCTCCCCATGGTCTCAATGCAGAAATTGTGTGGTACTCGTTAGTGTGAGTTATTTCTGCGATTTGCAGTAGCCATAATTGGCTCAGCATGACACAGGATGAGTTCCTACGGGATTGGACAAATCTCGCAGGACCGAAGTTTAAATAACAATGTGCCTTCTGTCAGTTTGCAGACGCTGCCATAAATAAAGATTGATTTCTCTTGACATACGAGTTGATCCGACCCCCCGAAGCAGGAGAAGCTTTGAAACCTGGATCCGTGTCGGGACATCTGCATAAAAGCTAAGTGACTGTGGTGTTTACAATTTAATTATATCCGCATGCATGGTTTTTATCTGCAAAGAGAAAATGCTCGTAAAAATTGTTTGGACCTATGATTATAACTAGGGGCTAATAAAACAGACAAATACATGGTTTTGAAAAACAAGCCCTTCTTTATGACAGTCCAATATAATTGTTTAGTGCGGCAACTGTTTATGGAAGACATAGCAAGAAGTCTGATTATAGGACTCCATTAAAAAGTGCTACTGTAAACGCTCCATGTCAAACTCCACTCCCCAAACAATCCCCCCCTCCAAAATTAGACCTTTCTGCAGAGCCTCAGTAGGTGGCACATTTCTTTGTAACAGAATGAGAAAAAGTCTACTTCCCCTCAAGCAAAGAACTTTTAATGCAACCCGGAGAGGAAGTATTCATCAGAATGAAGGATGGACTCATTAGTTTAAATATAAAGATTTGAAACAGGCAATTTTTCATGTTAGCATTCCTCTTAGACGACAACTAGATTACTTTATGTTTGTGCTAAAAGGATTAATCATCCAGTACTAGCTACAGGGGGCATCTTCACTTTGGTATTGCAATGACTATCTTCCAAACAGGAAACACTTTGAAGAAATGAGTATTTCTCTCAGATAAAAACATCCATCCAGGAAGCAGAGCCCCATTACGATGCATCCTGCTATAAGCCAGGTTGCCTTCCTCCTTCCTCAAGGCTTTCAGCCCATCTTGAATCTGTTCCAGCCCAGCATACTACCATCTTTATGGTTGAGGTGGAAAGCTGAGACTCCATGGGCTTTCATTCATGCTTATAATGTGTTGTGGCATTTCGTTCAACTCGCCAGCCTCCTCAAATCAAGTTATTTCAGTAACAGCAGCAATCATGGTGCCCTCAAATCCCTAATGGGCTTTCGGTGCTAGCCATGCGTAATGACCCTCTGGGCCTTGTGAACTCCTTTTAGCTAGTGCAGAATAGGTTGGTAATTATTCATATACGGTTCCTCCCTATGAGGGTGCTGGCATGGTCATCCCCCCTGGTATGTATTAAAAGCAGCTCTCTCTCCTGGGAGCTGTGGGGGCAAGTAAAGTTTGGTTCAGGTGTTTGGAGGAAGTCTGGAGTTTTTTCCTCTGTGGCCTTTTGGTGACTTACCAAAGTCACCAAAAGCAGCTTCTGCAGTCCACATTTGGTTGCAGGGCAGGTTTTCCTTGGGCTGTTTTTTGGGAGTTTTGCTTTTTTTTTTTTTTTTTTTAAGAGGACTGTGAGACCCTGGGGTGTTTGCTGAGGGAAAGGTCTCGAGGAAACCTCTTCTTGGGGATGTCCTGGGTAGGGAAGGCCTGTCCCTTCTTTAACCTCCTTGGAGAGCAGGGCAGTGTCCTTTCTGGTGTTTGGATCTGTTTTGAGGAAGAGGTTTGGATCCCCCTTTCTTGTCTGCAATCAGAAACACTGATAGCTATTGCTCTGTGTGGATCCCTTCCATCGTGGGCTTCGAGAAAGAGAGCGAGTGAAACAGTGAGAGCAGTGAGTAAGACCAAATTGAAACCTACTGAGGACACCCATTTGGAGTTTTCCCTGGCTTAGGAGAGAGGAATTAGATACTCTCTATACAGAAACTGTTTTGCCATTTTTACGAGCCTGGGAGAGATTTTATCCTGCCAAAATAAGGATACCCAGCCCATCTGGGAACCTCATACAGTCCCTGAGGGGTGAATGTTTCCCAGCCCTGGGAACAAGAGACCCCGTGCACAGCCAAAGGCAGGGACTGTAAGCAGAGAGAAGATCATCTATGCTCCTAAGGGCTGTGCTAAATGTGCCATACGCTTGTTCTAATCTACCATCAGTAAAATACTTATTTTGAACACTCAGAGTCTCTGGTGTTTTACTGGCACTTGCAGCACTCACAGTGGGAAAGAAAGTAGACCATTCCCAGGGGAGAGAGTTTACCAAGGCATCCTTGTCACTCCGGGTCCTGAAACCCCCCCCAGACAAAGAGCTCCAGCCCTGGGGAACAGAGACTTATGCAGAGACCTAACCTGTGTGATCCAGCCCCCAAGGAATAAAAATACTTCTATGGCCCTCATCGGTGTTAATGCCAGCACCAGGAGATGGGGGGTTACACATGCATCACTCCCAGAGGCAGGAACTCGACAGAAAAATGTCTCTCTTGGGCTGTCTTTATTGAAGCACACATTATGTACCCATGGATCGATCATTAGGAAAGCCCTAAGTCAGTGGTATTCATTTTTGTTCCTGAGGGTTACGAACAGGTTGGGTTTTCAGGTTATCCCGAACGAACATCCAAGAAACAGACTTGCACACACGCTATCTCAACTGCACGCAGATCTAGCTCAGGGATATCCATTAGGCATATCCTGTCTGAGGCCCTCAAGGACCGTCCCTGAATATCACTGGGACTTAGGCCGTGAACCTCAACTCCATTCCTCAAGGACTGCAAAACAGACCAGGATTTTCAGGACAACTGAGCTACGTAAATTAGCCTGGTTATTACGCCAAATGTGTGCAAACATACCAGCTGAATAATCACCGTGAAATGCATTGAAACCAAGTCTGTTTGCAGCCTTTCAGGAATGGCATTTAGTGAATCTTATTTGATACTCCTTTTCTTTTTATTGGAACCAGTCCATTCTAAAGTAAGTGAATGGAGTTTCATTAGACTATCACATTCAAATGAACATAGGTTAACACATGGGGGGGGAGGCAATTTATTAAGCCGTGATATTTTACTGCGAGAGAGGCGAAATATCGCAGGGATGTTTCTGCAATAGTTTGCACTTCCCTGGGAAAATATCACAGTGGTTTCACAGTGATATTTTGTATTGAAGAAAAAAACCTATTATATTTATTTATTTATTTATTTTTTATTTTTATATACCGATCTTCCTGCATTAAATACAAATCAAACCGGTTTACAAGGAACAGAAAATTGCCTGAACGGCGATACATAGAACTAAGAACATACATAGTAAACAGGGCAAACACAGTTAAAATTTAAAATTTAACTGAACAGAGAAAAAAATATTTACAATGCATAGTCATAAATGTCCTAGAGCATTCAAAGAGAAAAATGTGATTAGTTGAAATGCAGTCTGGAAATGCAAGGTTGAATAACCATGTTTTTTATTTTTTCTTAAAGGATATTGGGCAAGGATCTTGTCTAAGGTCTGGTGAGAGATTGTTCCATTGAGTGGGTCCTGAGGTAGAGAAGGCTCTGATCTTTAGTGATGTTTTTGCTTGAGGGACGAAGAGAGTGCCTTGATAAGCTCTTCTCATTGGCCTAGTGGGATTATGAAGGCGAACTTGGTGAGTTAAATCGATTGGGGCAAGATTGTGTATAGATTTGTGCATGTAGATTTGTGTATAGATTTGTGTATAGATTTGTATCGGATTCTATATTTGATAGGGAGCCAGTGAAGGTTGTATAGAATGGGAGTGATATGGTCCCTTTTTTTAGAATTGGTTAGAATCCTGGCGGCTGAATTCTGTAACATTTGAAGTGGCTTAGTGGTGATAGCCGGGAGTCCAAGTAATAATGAGTTACAGTAATCGATTTTTGTGAGAATGATTGCTTGTAGAACCAGACGGAAATCATAAAAGTGCAGGAGAGGTTTAAGCTTCTTAAGGACCTGTAGTTTGAAGAAGCACTCCTTTGTTGTATTGTTGACAAACCTTTTGAAGTTCAACTGGTTGTCCAGGAGAGTGCCTAGATCTCTTACGTGAAAGGTCTTTTTGATGTTATTTAGTTTTGTTGAAGGGAAGTTAGGAAGAGATTGGTTGTCAACTTGAGGTTGATCATCTTGGTGAAAAACTGTCTCCCTGGACATGAGGTTTTCATCTTGAGAGATGATTATGAATTCAGTTTTGTCTGTGTTGATAACTAGGTTAAGCTGGAAAAGGAGTGAACTGATTTCCTTAAAGCAATTATCCCAAAACATAAGGGATTTTTGTAATGATTCCTTGATTGGAATGAGAATTTGGATATCATCCGCATAGATGTAATGCTTGATTTTTAACTTGGTAAGGAGGAAGCAGAGTGGAAGCAGATAAATGTTGAAAAGAGTTGGTGAAAGGGCAGAGCCCTGTGGGACACCCAAGATGGAATTAATTGGATGTGATTGTTTATTGTTGATTTTAACTTTGAATGATCTATTGCTAAGGAAAGAACGGAACCAGTCAAGGGCAGAACCAGCAATACCAATATCTGAGTCGGTCCAGCATAATTGAGTGGTTGACCGTATCAAAGGCAGCCGAAAGATCAAGGAGGATCAGTAGGTGTGAATGTTTTTTATCTGAGTTTACAATAATGTGGTCCGTCAAAGATATCAAAAGTGATTCTGTGTTACGATATTTACGGAAACCATATTGTGAAGATGCTAGGACATTATGTTCCTCCAGAAATTCAGTGAGTTGTTTATTCACAATTTTCTCCATGATCTTAGCGATGAAAGGAAGATTGGCGATGGGTCGGAAATTTGTTGGGTCTGACGTTGATAAGTTGGGTTTTTTTAGGAGAGGTTTCAGGATGGCTTGTTTGAGAGAATCGGGAACTAATCCTTGGGTTAACGAACAATTGATGATTTTAGCAATGGGCTTAGCAATTGTATTTGGTATTGAGATTAGAAGGTTTGCAGGGATGGAGTCTAGGGGATGTGAAGAAGGTTTAAGTTTTTTAAAAATATTTTCCACTTCTAGGGAAGAAGTGGTCTCAAAAGAGTCTAATTTTGTGGTCTGCTGAGGAGTAGGTGTACTATGCAAGGGGAAAAGGAGATTAGAAGACGTAAACCTTTTGGTAAGATTAAAAATTTTGTTTTCAAAGAAGGTAGCCAGTTCAGAAGCTTTCATAAGAGCCTGGTCGTCTGGAATGGATGGAGGAAGGGGTTTGGTGAGGGCAGAGATGTATGAAAAAAGAGCTTTGGAATCGAAAATGAAAAAAAAAAAATGAAAAAAAAAAAAAAAGAAAAATATTGCCGAGGAACATGAAAAAAAAAATGCACGATGGAAACCCATTTCATCTGGGACTGCCATCTAAAAGGGTCACACAGCTCAAAAATGACGTCCCAAAAAGTGTAAAATGCCACCCCCGCCACCTGTCGAGGTGGCCCAGTAGTAAAAAAAAAAGAAAAATACTTTTAATGGTGTGCGTGCGATGCCCCACCCACTTCCCCAAACCCCTCCCCTTTGAATAAAATGTCACTCCCCTGGCTCCTGCCCATCAGACTCCTCTCCTATAGAATAGAATCCCTGGTGTCTCGTGGCCCTCCCCACCCCACACCCCTCCTCCTAAGTTAAAGGAAGTTCATGGTTAACTAATGCCCACAACCCACGCCATTTTCCAAAATGCCTCCAATTGGCCTTTGCTCCGGGGCCTAAGAGGTGCTTCGGGCCACTACTAGACACCAGGGGTGTCTTCCAAAGGTATGGGGAAACCTGGTGGGGGTGGTCCATTAGGCTACCATGGATTTCCTTTAACCTAAAGGAAGGGGGTCTAGGGGTGGAGGCTACTAGACCCCAGGAATTCTAATCTATGGAAGGGGTCCAGGTGGGGTCTGGAAGTCTGAGAGGGGTGGAACCAGGGGGGATATTTTATTAAAAGTGGGAAGAGTTTTGAGAAGGGGACAGGGCATTGCCATGCACCACTAAAAGTATTTATTTTAAACATATTTTATGATGGGGCCAGTTTGATAGGCAACAGGTTGGGTAGGTGGGGGTCTCCCAAGAACCCTAAGAGGGGGAGCATTTTACACTTAAGAACATAAGAAATTGCCATACTGGGTCAGACCGAGGGTCCATCAAGCCCAGCATCCTGTTTCCAACAGTGGCCAATCCAGGCCATAAGAACCTGGCAATTACCCAAACACTAAGACAATTCCATGCTACTCAGACTAGTAATAGCAGTGGCTAATCCCTAAGTCAACTTGATTAATAGCAGGTAATGGACTTCTCCAAGAAATTATCCAAAACCTTTTTAAATTCAGCTACACCAAATGCACAAACCACATCCTCTGGCAACAAATTCCAGAGCTTAATTTATGCATTGAGTGAAAAAGAATTTTCTCTAATTAGTTTTAAATGAGTTACTTGCTAACTTCATGGAGTGCCCCCTAGGCCTTCTATTACCTAAAAGTGTAAATAACCAATTCACATTTACCCGTTCTAGACCTCTCATGATTTTAAAGAACCTCTATCATATCCCCCCTCAGCCGTCTCTTCTCCAAGCTGAAAAGTCCTAACCTCTTTAATCTTTCCTCATAGGGGAGCTGTTCCATCCCCTTTATCATTTTGGTCGCCCTTCTCTGTACCTTCTCCATCGCAACTATATCTTTTTTGAGATGCGGCGACCAGAATTGTACACAGTACTCAAGCTGCAGTCTCACCATGGAGCGATACAGAGGCATTAGGACATTTCCCTTCCTAATAATTCCTAACATTCTGATGCTTTTTTGACTGCCGCAGCACACTGAACCGACAATTTCAATGTATTATCTACTATGATACCTAGATCTCTTTCCTGAGTGGTAACTCCTAAGAGAGCCCAACATCGTGTAACTAAGCATAGGTTATTTTTCCTTATATGCATCACCATGCACTTATCCACATTACATTTCATTTGCTATTTGGATGCCCAATCTTCCAGTCTCTCAAGGTCCTCCTGCAATTTATTCACTTGTGATTTACTCTGAATTTTGTCTCATCTGCAAATTTGATTACCTCACTTGTCGTATTCCTTTCCAGAAATGTATAAATATGTTGAAAAGTTCAGGTCCCAGTACAAATCCCTGAGGCACTCCACTGTTCACCTTTTTCCACTTTGAAAGCTGACCATTTTGGGGACTGCGGAGGAGAGAGCCAGCTGACTTGCCTGTTGAGAGAGCACTGAACTGCTAGGGAATCTCTCTTCCTTGCCCCACGGTGGTTTCCTTCCCTGGTTGTCCCGGATGTCTGACGTCATCAACCCGAGAAGCCAGGAAGGGCCTATATCATCAGACCCGCAGTGATGTGCAGCCACCACCAGTGCGCTGCTAAAGCAGCACACGCCGAAGGGGCACACGGCTTTGTGGAGCTCTCGGATGCTGTCCCACTATTCTTCCTCAGAAGATCCCAGCAAGTAAGTGCTTCCTTCTCTGGACATTTTCTTGTTTGCTTCCCCTCTTGGGCATATGGGGAAGAAGAGAAAGGAAACTGTTCATTTTCCCCATTCAAATCCTTCAGTTCTCTCTTCTATGTCTCAGCCGACTGTAGAGGGATTTATGCAACCATCAAGCTCCAGCACTCCTTCAGGGCTGCCTCGGCTTGGCATGGGTTCCCTTGCCGCTTCTCCTGGGAACTCCATTTCCCTCATCCCTGATTTCCGCGCCATTCTCAGGTGATCTCGATACAGCCTCAAGGTGCTGCGAATGTTTCTCCTGTGGTGGGGGAACCTGTTTTGATGGCCTCTCAGGTAGTAGCTGGGATCACTACTGAATCTTTGGTGACCCCAGCTCTAGACAACTTAGTCAGTTTTCCTGAGATCTGCACAAATAACAATGGAGACACTCTGGACTGCTATTAAGGGATTGGAACAATATCTAGGGTCTAAATTTGAAAATGTGACTGCAGTTGTTGGGCAAATTCAAAATCAGGGGCAAGGTGAAGTTATAAAGGGGAATACAGAGCGTATTTCTCTTATAGAGAAACAATGTGAGTCATTGGGTAAATGTGATGTGGCTTTGATTAAGGGTCAGGAATTTATCCAATAAAGATTAGAAGCTTAAGAAAATAATTGCAGGAAATTAAATTAGAGAATATGTAATTTTCCTAAATCGGTTAATATTTCCTCAATTGAACTGTTTAGGAAATGTTATGTAGAGATTTTTAAAGTCCCTCAGCCTTCAATTCCATCAATCACTAAAGTCTTTTATAATACCTTCAGACAGATTGCTTCATCATCAAGCAGTCCTCCCTTTACAGCCCAATGCTATAGATAATTTAACAGCTATGCTCCAAGATTCCCAGATTAAAATCTATGTATTTATCTTCATTTATTAATTGCTTTGCAGTTAAAAATTATCGCCCAAAGCGATGTACAGAAATAACACATAAAATTACAATTACATAATAAAATCATAACATAAAACTCAAAAATACCAGGACTTACAAATATTGAAAGCAGCATTTTATGACCAACTCCTGTTCCCCCCTCTTGATGAGTCGACTCAATCAGACCAAGTAATGTTATAAATCAATTAATAGTCATAAACCAGGTTTTAGTTTCTTCTGAAATCTTAATAAATTTTCCTGTTCCATAAATTTGGGATAACATTAGAAAATGATCTAACACCCAAGCAAGAATGCTTAAATTTATTCCCTGAAGGGAGTTGCAAATATCGTCTTCGGGTAGAGGGTAAATTTCTTTTAGATTCATGCCATTGTAAAGTACCCCTTAAAGAAGGAGATCCTAAACCAGTTAAGATTTTAAATGCCAACGCCAAATTTTTGAACCTGCATCTGTCCTCAATAGGTAACCAATGTAAATCCAATAACAACGGTTTCACCGAAGTTCTCAGAGATTTTCCCATAACAATTCGAGCAGCAGTGTTTTCAATAAGTTGTAATTTGCAAATCAGTTTACCCTGCAATCCCAAAAATATCGCATCGCAATAGTCTAATTGTGAAAGAACCAAGGCAAAAGCCCCCGCCTTAAGAGCTGTTAGCCCAAAATACGGTCTCAATCGCCTTAGTAATTTCAACCTGGGATAAGAATTACGTGCCACCTGCGAGAGGTGTTTTTCCAAGGCTCTGCTACTTTGCTTACTGTATATGCCTTAGTGCTTGATCAAATATGGACCATGAAAAAGCTTTTCTGTGCTCCTGAAAAACGTTTTCATGGCAACAGCTGGCAGTATTTCCTGATGTTGCTAAAGTGACCCAACTGAGATGGAAAGCTTTTATGATTAAAAAGCGTGTGATTTATATAGGTACATGATATCTTCTTCAATTTCCTTGTAAATATATTGTTAAACTAGGTACACTTAAGTATCTTTTCTTTGATCATGATCAAATAGAAGGAAATTTGCAGAACAGAGAAAGACCCTTGCCTGTACCCCTCATAGATTAGCATTTCTATTTGTGTCCATGATATAGCAGATTATAATTATTATTTGGGAGCTCCTTTTTTTTTCTTCTTCTTATTTTCCTTGTTAAAGTACAGTCTCCAAATTGATATCTCATATAGACAAACTTTGTTTATATTTTTCTCTTTTTTTATGGAATGTATACTTTTTTGCCTTTTTATTGGTTGTCTAACATTTTGTAAATGTCAGTTTGACTTAAAAATGTAAAAATTTGGAAAATAAAGAGTTAAAAAAACCCTGACCATTTAATCCTACTTTCTGTTTCCTGTCTTTTAACCAGTTCGTAATCCACAAAAGGACATCACCTCCTCTCCCATGACTTTTTAGTTTTCTTAGAAGCCTCTCATGAGGGACTTTTTGAAATGCCTTCTGAAAATCCAAATACACCACACCTACCTTTATCTTCATGTTTATTAACCCCTTTAAAAAAATGAAGCAGATTTATTAGGCAAGACTTCCCTTGGGTAAATCCATGCTGTGTCCATTAAACCATGTCTTTCTATATGCTCTGAGATTTTGATCTTTAGAACAGTTTCCACCTTTTTCCTGGCACTGAAGTCAGGCTCACCAGTCTAAAGTTTCCTGGATCACCCCTGGAGCCCTTTTCAAATATTGCAGTTACATTGGCCACCCTCTATCATATCCCCCCCTCTGCCATCTCTTCTCCATGCTGAACAGCCCTAACCTCTTCAGCCTTTCCTCATAGGGCAGCCGTTGCAACTCCTTTATCATTTTGGTTGCCCTTCTCTGTACCTTGTCCAGTGCAACTATAATCTTTGGGAGGAGGGGTCATTTTTGGCCCGCATAGCCCCTTTAAGAAATATCTCGGGGCCATCAGGATGCAAGTTAGTGTCCTGATGTCTCCGCAATGTTTTAATTACAGCTCTTCTGTTTTTCATAAAATAATGCGGCTTGCTTTTTTTTTTTTTTTTTTTAATGCAAGCCGCGTTATTTTATTTGCAAAGATTTCCTAGCTGGTTTGCATGCTTTAGCAACTTTTATGCATGCAAAATAACTAATTCAATAAGGGGCAGATTTTAGATCAGACTATCACATGATATTACCACAATATGCAACTGTCATGCGATAAACACTGTGTTATACATGTTAATTGCTTATTGTGGCTTAAGAAATGTACCCCATAGGTTGATGTAAAAAAAGCAAAGAAATGGACTTGAAATGAGATATTAAGTCAATGCAGGATCTCTTTCGTGGCATGCAGTCACTTACTAATGATGGGGAAGAAGGAAATTAGAAATAGCTAAACCTTCTAAAAACAGAGAATGCTAATTTGATACTTGATGATCAATTTACAACATTCTTTAGCTGAAATTATAGGGTGTCATTGATTAATCCAAAGGTTTCCAAAAGGAGGTATCTGAAAAAGTCACAGCAAGATTGCACAGGACCATCTCCTGCTCTGAAGATCAACCAGTGTGCTGCCTATAGCACGGTCCTGCCACACTCGGGCCTGCAGTAGCATCAGCAGCACCTTCAGTTTCCCTTCCTCTGGTGCAATCCTCTCGCCACCCCAGCGTGATTCAGAGAGCAGCACCTCTTACCTGGGGCTGCCCCTCCTCTTCTGCTGGTGTTAGTCTGAAGTCTGAACTGGGCAGGGCCCGAAAGTCAGCAGGAGACTGAAGCCGACAGAGGAGGTGGCAGCTGCAGAGAAGCAGCGCTGCTCCCCTCTTACCGGTGAGAGTGGATTGTGCCAGAAGAGTGGTGGGCAAGAGAGATGATGTTTATACTGAGGGAGGTGGGGCACTGGGGATGGGGAAGAGATGATGTGAAATTCAGGAGTGGAAGCCACAGCATTTAATATTTCTGTCAGCACTTAATGTATACCTTGCCATATGGAAAAGTTGCAGATACGCTGAGGAGTAAGGAAGCTAGGCCTTTTCCCACAGCACTTATCTGTCTTAACCTATTCCCTGTAACAGTGTCTTGCTGCTTTGCCAATGCTTAAATTCATTCGGAGGTAAAAAAAAAAATAAATAAATTTCACAGCGCACCTTTTAATCGGGACAAGGGGGTGGCATTTTATCTAACTCCTTTTCTTTTGGCAGTAAGCACGTCAGGTGATTCCATATCCAGAGTTATGGGTATCTGCGTTTTAAGGTACAACTTGTAAATACTGTACTGTAATTAAAGAATTGTATTTGTTGCTGTTAGCCCTACAAGTCCTTTGTCAGGTGACGTGGGATATAAATATTAGAATAGAACAGACTAGAATATTTTGGACAGGTGGCCACATTTTAAGTTCCAAATGTCTTAGTCTTATCCGGTAGATGTTAAAGTAATTCTGGTAGTCTTTTTAAAGAAGCTTCTTCTATTCCCATTTCTTTGGAGTAAATTTAATTGCTGTCAAGTTATGCTGCCTATGGCTTCCAGCACATAGCTTCCGACTTCGCTAATTACTATATGTAGCAGGCTGCTTTAAACTAGGTTCCTTACTTCCATGAGCTTATCATGTGTTGGAGCCTTACAATGTGGACTGAGCTGCATCTGGATCTGAGTTATCTGTTTTGGACTTGTCAAAAAGGGGTTTTCAACCCTGAAGAGACTGCAAGCCACTACAGCCGAGGTGTATGAAAACTCATCAAAAACCCCTGTGTGCTCTCCTGTGAACAACAAATGTTCTGCAAGAACCAGCATCTAGCACTCACAGTGTTAACAAGTTGTAGTATTTAGCTGCCCAGAGAACAACATTACATAGCTAGCAGAGAAGGAAGCCAAAGGAATGCTGGGAGACCATTTAAGGTAGAAAAGGCACAATTTGGCTGGCTCTGTCTGTGTGCGCGCGGTGGGGACAACCAGGAGCCAGGAAGAGAGGAGTACATCTGGCAACCCTGAAATCAGTTCTTCTCCTAAAGAACTAATTATCAAGAGGGAGAGACAGAAGTCTGCGCTCTGAGGAAACAGAGAGACAGACAGCTGTTCTTGCTTCATAGCCGAGACCTGAGAAACTGAAGAGACTTCCTTTCCAGAAATATCCAGGCTCAGGAGCACATGGATGGATCATCCTCATAAGAGACTGTTATCTGAAGTTTGCACAGAGAGTATTTTAGCAGAAGAAGGAGAAGGTTTATTTCCTTGCCTTTTGTCCCCAGATTCAGTATCTCATCTTAATTACTTCAGCATTTCAGCCAAATTCAAGCATAAACCCTTGCTGAAAAAGAAAAACTAGTGGACTGTGGTCTTTCTGTAAAAGACTGAAACCAGGCCATCTTTCTGTTTAGTATCAAGTAAACCATTTGGGGAAGTTCCACAGGAGAGAGAGAATTTTCACACATTGCAGAGCTCATCTATTTGGTTTATCTAGCCAGCTCCACCATCAAGAGGTACTTCTTCATTTTCTTGATTGCTTTTTTCACACAATTTTGTGTTTGGGACAGGGTGCACTCTTTACAAACTCTTGACATTGGGGTGGATCTGATCCAACCCCCCTTTTTGAGTATTCAGAAGTAAAGACAATTTTTGACATCTAAGTACTTCACAGCTTTTTCCCCCAACCTTTCTCTATTAGCGTTCCTTATTTATTTTATTATCCATATGAGTATATTGGTTTATGCAGTGTTATTTTTGCATTACTTGATTATAATAAGAAAACTTCAATTTTATATTATCCTTTACTACTGTACTTTTCCCATTTAATGCTCTGGTTGGATTTACTGTCTATTTACACAATACTAATAAAAGGGTTAATTACTGTTTTATTCTAGTTTGATAATTTTATCTGATCTGTGGTGCCACAAGTAAAGAGGTTGTTTGGGAAGGGCACAGAACTGGGTATCGGGGGGATAAAGACCCTGTCTCATCCCCCCGATACCCAGCTATGAACTCGAAGATAAATCATTTTAGTAAATATAATTTCTCATGTGGTACTCCCCATAGTTTGGACTGGGGGGTGGGGGTGGCCACATATTATTATTATTATAACCATTTATTCTTTCCTTTTTCTTCCTCTTCACCAATGTGGGTGGCCACATATTATTATTATTATAACCATTTATTCTTTCCTTTTTCTTCCTCTTCACCAAGTTCTGCCACCCTTGTTAATTGTAACTGTACTTTCGGTCACCTGAGTTCTAGTTTGATGTATTTAATGCACTCCCGTTTCATGTAAACCAGCAAGATATGTTCTCATGATTGCCGGTATATAAAAACCTTAAATAAATAAATAAATAAATAAATATATGTATGTATGTATGTATGTGTGTGTGTGTGTGTGTGTGTGTGTGTGTGTGTGTATACATATATATATTCTAAAACAGAAGCTAAACCACCCCTTTTCTATATAGGTAATAAAATTCTCCTTTGGAAGATTTTATTTAGATATTATATGGAACAATATTTAAAGAGGCATTCAAATTAAAATAACTTTTTTTTGTAGCTTGGTAAAAGCTTTATACCATTATTAGTTATTTCCAAAGGAAATAACTAATAATGGTATGGCCTGAATTTTGTGTGTTATTTATATCTATCTATCTATCTATATATCTATATATATATATATAGAGAGAGAGAGAGAGAGAGAGAGAAACTAATGACTGGTACTGAAATAGAATTTCAAAGAAAAGAACTCCTATTTTGTATGAGTATAGAAAGTAAATGTTACGCTCCACTGGCTGGGAGCGCTAGGGTGTGATATGTGTGCCCCTTTGCAATAAGCCGGACCTCGTCTAGGGTTGGAGACGACCAGGTCCCTGCTGACCTGCCTGCCTAGTGAGACCAACCAAACATGGTTGGTCTCTGAGTGGTCCTCCGACTACTCCACGCCCTTTCGGACTTGCCACTGGGTAGTGACAGGGGCGGCAGGCCGGTCAGGAGATGAGGGCGGACAAGGACTGAAGCTTGAAGGCTGAGACGAAGACTTCAGGATTCAGGAGTAGAACACAAGGCATCAACATCAGGAACGCAAGACGTCAGGACATCCGGAAAGGCAAGCAGATGGAAGCTCACCCATAGAAGGTATCTGGAACTAGAGTGGATGGAGTCTCAGGGCATCAGAAACATCCGAGGCAAGGATATCTCTTATGGACCTTGGGAAATCCAGACGAGACAGGAGGAACTGGGATGACTTGGATGAAGACAGATGGGCACTGTTCCTCAGGGCACCCTACACAACCCACCGACACGGGCGGACCCAATGGGCTGGTCACAGACCACCCTGTCCCACTGCACGCCCTACACAACCTGGAGGCTGGTCACAGACCACGCGGGAGCGGGGCAGTCTCAGGAAAGGAATCCAACTGACTGAGGCTCCAATGTCCGAGAGCAGGAACCGAATGAAATGGATTTACCCTTGGGATGGACATCTGGAGGACTCAAGCAGCTGGAACATCACAGGAACAGACATCAGGAAGATCAGGAACATAAGGACCTCTAGCCATCGAAGCATCAGGCCTTCCGGAACATCAGGACATCAAAGACAGAGGACTCGGAAACATCAGGACATCAGAGTTGGAGATCAAGAACAACAGAGACGAAACGAAGAGGGATTCCTTGAAAACCTGGAACACCCAGCAAGAGCAGGAACATGGAGTCCAAGAGGAAGAAGAAGCTCCTCAGAAGACTGGCTCGTTGCGAAGGCCAGGCATGAATGAATCCAAGACCTTTATATAGGCAGAAGAGGGAGTTTCCAGGAATTGAGGTCACCAGTGGGCCACTCCTATGCTGGCCCTTTAAATCTCCAAAGAAGACGCGGCCTTGCCCCCTAGGAAGGAAGCAGGAAGCAGGAAACAGGAAGAACCATGGACAGCGGCCATACTGCTGCTAACGCTGAAGAGCAGGGCGGGGCCGAGGAGCGGCTCCAGCCACAAGGGGGGGGGGGGCCTCCAGCAGCAAGGAAGACCAGGGACTGCAGCCTCCGGACCGCGGGGCAGGCAGAGAGAAGGTAAGAGGCTGCCCATGAGGGCAGAATCACAACAGCAAAAAGGAGAGAATACCCATATATTGTATTTTCAAATGAATGCTTCAAGTGTTTAGCACATATTTTTATTGCGGCTTAGAAAAATATAAAATACAATCTCAATGAATCATATAGACTAATATACAATTGATTCTTTGATGTGACATGATTTATTGTATAATATATTGTCAGTTGAACTGAATTTAATATACCGGTATGTGCACTTTATACATAAGCTGAGATATTCAAATTGTATCTTTGTTATAAGCAATGTATATATTGTTCTTGGATTATGTATGATTGAACTGTGGTTTTAACATTTATTGGTATTTACTGCAATCATTTTTTTTTAATATTTTTGTAAGCTGCAATAAAAATGTGAAACACTTGAAATGTTAATTTGAAAATATATGGGTATTCTCCCGTTTTTGTTTGCTCTCTCTCTCTATATATATATTTATATTTATGCAGATTATGTTATTACTCAGAGCAAATGAAATATAAAACTCGGGATGTGTATTGTGTGCCAGGCAAATTAGGATTCAACTATGTGTCTGACAGCACGAGCTACAAGAACACTTCCTGAGCTTTGCGCTCTGTGTACTTTAAGTACATAATTTGACTGTAGGACAGTCATACATGTGTATACTAAGAATAAGCATTTCCTCCACAATGTCTGTGATAACTTTGATGCCTTTGAGAGCTCCAGCTATAATACTCAGGTACTGTAATAAATCTGTGTCAATGAGGATATTACAAAGATTATTTCTCATTCCATACCCTCGCCTGATCATCCTGATACATCCAAATCATATTTATTGCGTAAGCAGCTGGTAAGTGACTGTACGAAACAGGGGCGGCTGAAGGGAATCTGCTGCCTGAGGCGAGGGATGAGATGGCACCTCCTCCCCCCACCCCCCCAAAGCACAGCACAGGTCACAGCATCAAGAAGGGGCAAGGGCGGTGGGTCTGGTCCTTTTGGAGATTTGAAATGCTGCAGAAGGAGGAAAGCAGGGGCCAGAGTTCCCACAGGGGTAGCAGACCGTCTGTGATTATTCAATATTTCTAGGAAGCTGGCAGCCCTGCCACACCTTCCAGGAACCCTACTACCACCTGTCTCCCATGTTTCCCCAGCATTTGCCCCCCCCCCCCCCCGGAGAAGTGGGGGATGGGTGAATGATAGGGGTCTGTGTGTGGCAAATTCTCTACCGGCCTAGTGGAAGGGTATCAGGCGCTTAGGTGAACCTTAGAGCCTTGCGCCCCCCTCCTTCCCAGCCCTCACCACACACAATAAAAAAAGCTTGCATTTATAATAACCAATATTACATGAAAAGACATTCAAAGTATAGTTTTCTGAGATAAAAATATTACAACAACATGCATATTATTTTACATGCACTACTGTGGTGCCATCCAGAAGGCTCTAAATAAAAGCAAAATAAACACTTTGCATACATATGATATTTGGCCTATGGTAATGTATGTCGGGTGTGGGCTTTGCCGTCAGAAAGCCATAAGTAAACTGAATTACATTTAAAGTAGTTTGCCTCCCACTGACCGCCAGCAATGAAACAGTAAAAACCTTAACTATGAAAAGGCAACACTGCAGATATTACACCAGGTCCTTAAAACCAATACACCTTCTATTAGGAAATCAGAAAAAGCCAGCCTGATATAGATCCTAAAATAGAAACTTCACACTAGCAGGATACTTTACCTCAGTTACACATGCAGACCCTCACCAAATACTGAATAAAGAGACCATACAGTATAAACAGAAACATGTAGACAAAAACTGAACTGAAAACTGCAACAAGCCTCACTATATGGAGTGCAACAATGGAAAAACAGAAATGCCATTCCTCAAAACAATAAAATCAAGAAATATGAAACAATCATAATAGTAAAGCCATACTAATAAAAAGAAAACATTATAACAGCTGATAAATAGCATAACAACGAATACTTAAAATCTCATATAAAAATTATAACATTTTTTACCCAAACATTATTAAAATATTTCCAAATAGCAGACGCATGAAATAGTACCCAATAATTAAATCTAGTAAGAATAAAAAAAATCTATAGCTGGGAACCATTTTATTTCCAGTCATCCTGGGATTTCTGTGGCTTAGTGGGAGAGGGAGATGTAGTAGCAGAAATGGAGAAATTACTTACCTCATAATTTCATTTTTCTTAGTGTAGACAGATGGAATCAGGGCCAGTGGGTTATGCTCCCCTGCCAACAGATGGAGATGGAGCAAGCTGACGTCACAGTATATATACTCCTGCAGTGACTCTAGCCTGCCAGTATTCTATTCAAAAGCAACTGTGGACAGACTATCATAAAACTTGATTAAAAACACGATTAAAAACAGGCAACCATAACTGTACTCAACCAACAAGAAACACTGAACTCACATAAGAACCTAAGTAGCCCAATCTAGGGACTGGATGAACATTTACCAGTAATCTCTTGGGGCCTGGAGCCCAACAGGACTATTGACACACTAATGCTGCAGCCAAGGGCGGGAAGCTGAGTACATCTGTCTACACTGAAAATGAAATTATCAGGTAATTAATTTCTCCATTTCCTAGTGTGTAGACAGAAGAACTCAGGACCAGTGGGATGTACCAAATCTACTCCTGAACACGGTGGGAGGCTGCCGGCTGACCAGCCAACACTGCACGTGCAAAGGTTACGTCCTCCCGGGCTTGCACATCTAGGCAATAAAACCTGGAAAAAGTATGTAAGGAGGACCATATCACAACTCGGCAAATATCGGGAGAAGACAATCTAGCCTCCACCCATGACACTGCCTCAGCCCTACTGGAATGAATCCAAACCTGCATAGGCAAAGGCTTTTCAGCATCCACATAAGCAGCCATGACCACTTTCTCAATCCAGCGAGCTAATGTAGCCCGCAAAGTTGGAGCACCCTTCTTACTTCCACCATGGAGGACAGACAGGTGATCCGTCTTCCAGAAAGGCTCATAAACCTCCAGATACCGCACAAGTCTCTTGACATCCAAGGGGCCCAGGAGGTGATACTCATCCACATCCCTGACCTTATCCAGGGATGGCAAGGAAACAGACTGATTTAAATGAAATTCTGAGACCACTTTGGGCAAGAATGATGGAACAGTACACAGCTGTAATGCCCCTGGTCATCTGAAGGAATGGCTCCTGGCAAGACAAGGCCTACAACTCGGAAATTTGATGCACAGAACATACAGCCACCAGGAACTCTGTCTTCAAGATCAATAACTGCAAGGAAAGGCTACGCAGTGGTCGGAATGTAGGGCCCGCCAACATATCTAGCACTAGATTAAGACTCCACAAAGGAACTGGTAATCTCAGGGGAGGCCTAAGGTGCTTCACTCCCTTCAAAAAATGGGCCACATCAGGATGAGATGATAAGGAACCACCATTCACCAGGCCTCTGAAACAGGCAAGAGCTGCAACATGCACCTTCAAGGAATTAAGGGCTAATCCTTTATTCAGCCCATCCTGCAAAAAGTCCAGAATGAGCGAGATCTTAATTGAACGAGGAAGAACACCACGCTCCTCACACCAGGCCTCAAATACTTTCTAAGCCTGCACACAGGGTAAGGAAGTGGAGAACTTTCGAGAGCAGGGCAATGTGGCAATCACCGTAGAAGAATATCCACGCTTCAACAGGCGAGCCCTCTCAAGGTCCAAACCGTAAGACAGATCAGAGTCGGATCCTCTTGAAGAACCGGACCCTGCTGCAACAGATCCATGTGCAGCAGAAGACGAAAGGGGGTCCCACCAGGAGTCTTCACAGATCTGCATACCACGGACCCTGGGCCAGTCCGGGGCAACCAGGAGTACCAGCCCCCTGTGGTCTTAAATCTTGTGAATTATCCTGCCCAGCAAGGGCCACGGAGGAAAGGCATAAAGCAATCTATCTTCCGGCCCGTCCTGTAGAAGAGCATCTATGCCCAGGGCCCACGGATCTCTTCTGTGACTGAAGAATCGAGGAACCTTCGCATTGTGAGAAGTCACCAGCAGGTCTAGGAACAGAAGGCCCCAGCAATCCACAATCAGCTGAAATGCCTCAGCTGACAACACCCATTCTCCTGTGTCCAGACTCTCCCTGCTGAGAAAGTCTGCTTTTATGTTGTCTTTTCCTGCAATGTGAGAGGCCAATATCATCCATAGATGTTCTTCCGCCCATTCCATAAGTTAGTCTATTTCCTGTGACACTTGCTGGCTCTTGGTTCCTCCATGGCGACTGATATAGGCCACTGTCATTGCGTTGTCCGACATCACGTGGACCGCTTGATCCTGCAGCCTGTGGCTGAACTGCAAGCATGCCTACCGGACCGCCCAGGATTCTAGGTGATTAATATTCCAGAGTGACTTCGGCATTCCGATTCTCTTGGGCCATCAGCTCCTGACAGTGAGCTCCCCAACCCTGGAGATTCACATCTGTCATAAGTACCAACAAGTTCATGGAACACAAGGAAACACCCTTTCTTAGATGAGCCTCCTGCAACCACCACTGAAGGCAAGAGCAGATTTCCATCGGCAAGTGGAGCTATTCTTAATAGTCCTGAGACTGCGGGTTCCAATGAAACAGTAGCGAGCACTGAAGAGGACATATATGCGCCCTCGCCTACGGCACCACTTCCAGGGTTGCTGCCATCAAGCCAAGCACCTGTAGATAGGATCACACTGTCGGGCGTATAGTGTTCACCAACTGACGCACCTGAGACATCAATTTCTGAATTTGAACTTCAAGCAGAGAAACTTTGTCCTTTCCTGTGCCAAACCAAACTCTCAGATACTCCAGTGACTGGGACAGCTGAAGACTGCTCTTGGCCAGGTTCACCAACCAACTGAGCTCCTGCAACAAGGAGAATACCTTGAGCATCACCAGGCAACTCTCTTCCTGAGACTTGGCATGAATCAGCCAGTCGTCCAAGTATGGGTGCACCAGGATCCCTTCTCTTCTCAGGGCCACTGCTACTACCACTATAACCTTGGAAAATGTCCTGGGGGTGGTGGCTAGACCAAAGGGCAGCGCCCAAAACTGATAATGGCGCCCCAACACAACACTGGTGTTCCAAATGGATGGGAATATGAAGGTAGGCCTAGGACAGATCTAGGGAGGTCAGAAATTCCACCAACTGCACTACCATTATCACAGAGCATAAGGTTTCCAGGCGAAAATGAGTCACATTCAAATGACAGTTGACCCTCTTGAGATCAGGATCGGATGAAAGGAATCCTCCTTCTTGGGCACAACAAAATTAATGGAATATCACTTCATACTTTCTTGAGACATGGGCACCAGAACCACAGACCTCAGCCTTCAACAGCCTGTGGAGCTGTTGAAGCATAAACTCCATTGCCTGCTTCTTCTGTGGGGAGTGGCAAGGAGACACCATGAACACATCTCGAGGAATACTGCAAAATTCCAGCAGATATCCTTCCTGTGTCACTTCCAGGACCCACTGGTCCGATGTGGTCTCAACTCACCTCTGATAAAAGAGAGGGAGAGGCGTCTCCCTATCTCTTGTTCCCAAAGGTAAGACGGCAAACCTTCTTTGGGAAGCTCGGGAAGATCAACCACCCAAGCCCACTCCTCTCTTGGACTGTCAGGGATGAAATGACTGAGACCTACCAAAAGGCGAGTCCTCTGAAAGGTTAACCCTCTGTAGGGACAAAACTGCTTGGAACCCCAGAGACGACCCCTCATACCAAAGGGGTGCTGCAATTGCTTCTTATCCTTTGGCAATCGAGGAACCGGAGATTCTCCCCACTTATTGGCCAGTTTCTTTAATTCACTGCCAAACAAGAATGAGCCTTTAAAGGGCATCCTTGTAAGATTAACTTTGGTGCTGCATCAGCTGACTAATTTCGCAACCAGAGTTGACACCTGACCACTATCACCGAAGCCACTCCCCTGGCCGAGGTACGGACCAAATAGCAGCCTGCGTCAGCTAAAAAGGCAGCAGTGGGCTCCATAACCGCTCTGGAATTCTCTCCAGAATCATCAACCTCCTGAGAGAGAAGCAGACATGATTGCGCCACTAGGGCACATCAGGCAGCTATCTGTAAAATCATCGCCACTGCCTCCAAGGCTTGCTTAAGGATAACATCAATCCTTCTATCATGCTCATCCTTCAAGGCCGCTCTCCTCCCTCCACGGGATAGTCGTCCGCTTAAAGACAGAACATACCAGTACATCCACTTTGGGAAAATGCAAACACTCTCTCCCAATGTCCAACTCCCTTTAAAATTTGCCTCTAGGGCGTTCCATTCAAGATCAATTCCTGTATGGTGTCCATTACAAGGAAAAAATGAGTGGCTTTACGCAAGGAAACCAAAATGGGATTCTTCTTCAGCTCCAACATGGCATTCGCACCAGGAACACCCAGCTGTTTCAAAGTCTGGGAAATCAGGGCTGGCAGTTCATCTCTATGAAAGAACCATGACATGGTTCAATATGGTTCCAGACCCGGAGGGATTTCTCCATCCTCCAGGGAATCAGGATCTGCTTCATCATCAGTGCTATGGGTGTTCCTATCGGGAATACCTGCAGGGAGCCGAGATGAGCCCCGGAGCTTCAGCATAGGACTGAAAGAGGGAGGAACCACTGGCTAGGAGTCCGACCTGACAGGATTGGGGGAAGCAGAGGACTGTGCCTGAAGAAAAGTTTGTAAGCCTTGAAAAAATTCCACCCCCAAAAAAGGAGCCGGGTCCAAACTAAGCCCTAGAAGGAACTGGAGTGGGGCCCACAGAACTGCCCTTGCCAGCGGAGGAGCCAATCAAGGGAAAACCAAGGTCTGGCGTCCTTCCAGCCAAGGCCATAACCAACCCATCATCAGAATGAGAGGAGTCAGATTTAGCACAATCCGAGGAAGACAACTCTCCTTGAGCGTCTGAAAAGCGCTGACATGTTAGAAGACAGTTCAGGTTGAGAAGCCCTAATATGACAGGCAACACAAAGAAAAAGGCACTTAGGCTTCTTGTTTACGGCACCATCGCTGGCAGTCTCTGTCTCTTCTTTTCTTTGCTGCCGGGCAGGTTGGGATCTGCCAGTGGCCCGCGGGACCTTTGCTTATTTTTGGGCAGTCAGCAGGTTGAGTTCTGCCGGTGGTTGCTGAGCCTCTTCTTTTCTTCGCTGCCAGGCAGATTGGGTTCCACCAGCAGCCGATGTTCCCTCTAAGGATTGGATTGCCGTGTGCAAATATTTTCGTTCGTGAGCAAACATGTTTGGTTTCATTACCTTGTGAGCACTACTTTCTTTGATTCCAAAAGTCTATTAATTTTATGCTCACATCAACCCAATCCTTAGAGGGAACATTGGAGCAGCATGCACACAAACTTTCTTATATTCACACACTCGCATATTCACTCTCATACTCTCTCATATACACACTCATTCTCACAAATACACACACACCCACTCTCATGCCTCTCATTCACTCCCCAGACTATCACGCACATGCACACTCACTCAATACTCCATCTCTTCCACACACACACTCATCTCAGTAACTACAAACCCTTCACTGCCAAACACTTTGAGAAGTAACACAAACCCCTGTAAAACAAACAAAAAAATACACCTAGAACCTTGCCATACCATACCAGAACTATCTCAGGACTCAGCCTTATCTATGACACGGAAGTAATGCAAATATTTTACCATGCCCTAGAACACTAACACACCACCTACTGCTCCAAAGCCCCACTGAGGTGCAGTATGGTTACTACATGCGAGTAACCATACTGCACCTCAGTCACACATGCAGAACACAGACAGATCCTTACCCAATACAGAATAAGGGACTACAAATTAGAAACAGACAAACAGAAATAAAATGGAAAGTTGACATACCAGACTCTTCAGTGGAATACTGAAGAAAGAACAAAATACAAATATGTAATGCACATTTCCAAAGATAACATATGCCAATCACTAATTCAAAATAATTTTTTTACCTTTGTTGTCTGATCTTATTTCTCTAATTGTTTGGTCACAGGCTCTTTTTTTTCCATACTCCCTTTCTCGGTCTTTTCCCAATTCTTTTTACAGGATTTATTCTTTTTTTCTCTGTTTCTTCTCTCTCTACCTGTCTTCTTCCCTTTTTCCTTCAAACACACACTCAGGCGCTCATTCTCACATGCTGTCTCTCTCCCAAATACTCTCACACACACATGCAAGCTCCCACTCTCACATACTGTAGCTTATACATCGCTCTCACTTTCACATGCTATCTCTGTTTCATACATACCCACCGGTTCTCTCCCATTCAGTCTCACTCTTTCACACACAGACTCTCACTCTCACATGCTGTCTCACACACAGAGGCTCTCACTCTCACAAACACACACATGCTGTCTCTCTCTCACACATACACACACACACACACACACACACTCTCACTGGCTTCTTCACATCCACCCACACACACAGGAATGCTCCCATTCATTTTCTCACACATATATCCAGGCAAGCTCCTACAGACCCCCAGGCAGGCTCCCATTCATTCACACACTGCCCCCCCCACCCCCCTAGGCTTCTATTTATTTTCACACCCACACACAGACCCCCAGGCACACACCCACTCATTCTCACACACAGATAGATTGAGACACCCCCAGGCAGGAACATTTTTACACAGACCCCCCCAGACAGGCACCCATTCATTCTCTCACACACACACACAGTCCCCCAAGCAGACACTCGTTCATCACACACAGACACACACACACACAGTCCCCCAGGCAGGCACCCATTCATCTTACATACACACACACACATAGCCAAGCAATGTCCCATTCATTCTTGCACACATATACCCAGGCAAGCTCCCACAGACCCCCAAAGAAGCACCCATTAATTCTCACACTACTTCCCCTGACCCCAGGCAGGCTTCTATTCATTTTGACACCCACACACACAGAGCCTCCAGGCAGGCACCATTCTTTTTTAAACACACACACACACACACACACACACACACACACACACACACACAGATTGAGAGACCCCCAGGAAGGCACCCATTCATTCTCAGACACATACTGACCCCCAGGTAAGCTCCCATTCATACACATACTTAAGGAAGGCCCCCCTATTTCTTTTGCCGGGAACCTCTCTAACTGTACTGCATGGCTGTTGCAGAGTAGCCAATCGCTGCTACTGGCATTGAAGCCTGTTCTGTTACCTTCTCTGTGCGGCTTCTAGCACTTCCTTCATGCTGATCTCATCCATCGTGGCCACACACGCACAGCTTAGAGGGAACATTGCTGGCAGCCCACAAGTCCTTTGTTGTTTTGGCAGCAGGGTGAGGCAGCCGCTACAGGAGTTTGGGAGGGCAGTTTTTGCTGCTTCCAAATTTTGCCACCTGAAGTGGCCACTTGACCCTGCTTTTCATAAGGCTTGGAGGTAACTGCACAGAGCGGCAGTTATTATCCTTGAGAAAAATATGGGGGTATCTTGCACAGAACAGCCGATACTACCATACCAAGTTTGCTGGAAAGACTGGATGGGCCATCCGGTCCTTAACAGCCGTCATTGCTATGTTACTAAAATTAACCATCGCTAATTTAATGACTAGCTCACAAACATTATGTCTTACAAAAAAACATATCTTGCACCAGTGGCGTAACTGAACTGAATTTTTTGGTGGGCCAAAGGTAAACATTGGTAGGCAGTCGACATAGCTGTCTAGGCCTTACTAGTTGTATTCTTATCAATATATAATTTTAAAGCGGGCACGCGAGCACAGATATACATGTGTGTATGGGCGTGCTGCCAGATATGCTGCAATTTTAAATTACACATGCACATATATGCACATGTTATAAAATAGCCCTGGCACATGTATGTGTGTGCTTAATTTTAACCTCAAGCACACAAATCAGCAAAATGTTGGCTATGAGCCACAAAATGAGGGAATTTTAATACAGGCATGCATCCAGCCCATGACCAGAGTTACGTTGGTGGATTGCGGGATGGCCCCTCAAGCCACTACACTTGCCCCGATGCCGCCAGCATCTTTTTTCACGGCACACACTGCCAGTTTTCACGGGTGCTGCAGGACGCTGCCAGTTCTTGCCCCTGCTCAGCTACGCATGTGCCCGACTAAACATTTAAAGGGCCCGCGGTGGGAAAATGACGCAGTGCCCAGAGGCGACGTCACTCTCTTCAGTCTTATAACAGGGCCCAGCAGACCTCTCTACTGTGCCTCAGCAACATGTCCCTTGCCTCATCCGGCCTGCTCTCCAGGCCTGCCCTATCTCTGTTTCCTTGTCTTCTTTGTCTGTGTTACCCTTGTCTTGGGAGTCTTGCTATGCCTTGCCTTATTTGTCCTGTCATGTCAGTCCCTCTGTGTCTTGCCAGTCTCTCCAGTTCTGACCTCAGCCTTGGACTTAGACCTGCTTGCTGTCTGGACCTGACCTTAGCCTTGAACCTGGACTGCACCTTGTCCGTCATCAGCCTCGACTCTTGTACTTCCTCTGGACTCTGCCTTGCTCCTTGAATCTCTTAAGTCCTGCCAGACATTGGAACCCAAGAGCCCAACCTGTGGGGGAGGCAGCTGTTTCAGGTGAAACTCAAGGTATGTTCTCCAGCTGTCAGAGCAGGCCTCGTGGGCAGTGTCAATCACGTCGCAGCACAAAGGGCTCACTCTCACGTCATTCCTTACAACCAGTTTGACTAGTCCATCCATCAGTTTGCCCAGTTTACAGCTAGGTCCTCTCAGGCCCCACTGGTTCTCTAGCCTGCACTCTTCCCAGTTAACCCAGACCCCTTAAGCACTTAATAGATTGCTGGAATTAGTTTTATGTGGACTTACACCTCGTCCATAGTAGAATTGGACCTGGGTGCGCACCCAGGTGCATAGGTACATGTGTGCATATCTCTTTGCCCCACCCTAGGACACCCATGCCCCACCCACTTTCCATCTCTTTTTTTCCCAATGCAAGATATTTGCACATCGGTACTTGGATACGTATGTGGGTGGCTTAAAAATCATGTGCTAGACGTGCACCCTTCTCCCAATTTTGGCATGCATCCAGCTTTTAAAATTCACCTTTTGGCATGCACCTGACAATGGATTTCTAAGTAGTCTGCAACAGCCATCATGCATCATGAATGATGCTTTAAAATATTTTAAATCTATTATTTCATGCACTTACCAATATTAAAAATGCCTTATTAATCTGTATTAATTTATTATACATTTATTGCAGTTTATGGATACATAACAATATCATGTAAAAAGTTAACAAAGAACACTTAATAAAAACATCAGATCCAATTGTATAATAAAATACATATCACTACACTCTTTTATGAATCCTCTTTCCAAAAATGCAGAGAATATGATAACTACAAGAAAACAGCAATAATCATAAGAAAAAAATTATTCAAATTCTGGTGTCACTTCAGTGACAGTAAAACAAACTCTCCACTGCCAAACACGTTGTGAAGTAATACAAACCCCCTACAAAAAAAAAACCAAAAAACAAAAATGAACCATTTGGAACCTTGCCATATCATACCATAACAGTAACTCTCAGGACTTTAATAGCAGCAACCTTATCTACAAAAAGAAAGCAAAGTAAACATTACATCAGGCCCTAGAACACTAATACACCACCTACTGGGCAAACAGAACGAGGCAGACTGCTACAAATCCCTACAGAGAAACTACATGCTAGCCGAAATACTGCATCTCTGTCACACAGGCACAACACAGACAGACCCTTACCTGTCTACAAATTAGAAACAAACAGGGACAAAACTGAAATGGAAAGCCTGAGAAACCCGGAATACTGAAGAAAAAGCAAAATACATAATTTCTAAAGCTGGCATTTCCAATTGCTGAAAGTCAAAATAATTTTTCTTTATCTTTGTTATCTGATCTTATTTTTCTAATTGGTTGGTCTCTTTTTCCTCATCTGTCTTTTCCTAATTCCTTTTTCAGGGTTTCTCTTATTCTTGCTCTTTCTTCTCTCTCCTCCAGTTTTCTTTCCTTCTCCCTTCATACACATATGCTTTCTCACAAATAGGCTCCCACTCTTGTTTGCTCTCTCTCAGATATATACAGTATCCCACTCTCATAGGTTCTCTCTCACATGCAGTTACACACACACACACACACACACTCACAGGCTCTCATTCTCATGTGCTCTTTCACGCAGACTCCCATTCCCACAAACACATGCATACCAGGCTCTCACTCTCACATGTAGGGTCCCAATCCCATAAATACAGGCTCCTACTCTCATGTGCTCTCTCATACACACGGGCTCCATTCCCCTCTCCTCCCCCCCAAACACAAGCTCTCACTTTTACATGCTCTCTCAAACACAGGTTCACATTCCCACAGACATACAGAAACACACACACACACAAGCTCTCACTCTCAAATGCAGGCTCCCATTCCCACACATACAGATTCCTGATCTTACATACTGTCTCTCACATGTAGGCTCCCAATCCCCCCACAGACACACACAGGCTCTCATTCTTACATGCTCTCCTTCACACAGATTTACATTCCCACACAAACAGGCTTTTACCTGCTCTCTGTCACATGCAGGCTCCCACTCCCATACATATGTAAACAGACACACCTACACACATATACACACACATGTTCTCACTCTCACATGCAATCTGCCTCTACACACACACACACACAAGCTTCTATTCTCACAAGCTCCCTCTCACGTGTAAGCTTCCACTCCCACATGCTCTCTCTCATACATACTTATATACAGGCTCTTCACACCCACATACAATCACTCTTTCACACACACACACACACACACAAAAAACACACATACATACACCCAAGCTGGATCCCATTCACATACATACACCCCAGGCAAGATCCATTCACACACACACACACTCCCCAGACAGGCTCCCAGTCACATTACACACTACCCAGGCAAGCTCTTATTTACATTCATACACCCCAGGCAGGCTCCCATTCACTCACACACAACCCAGGCATGCTCCCCATTGGAAGCATTAGGGGGAGCCCATTTTGCTTCTCTTCTGTGTGTGCCAGCCCCAAGCTATTCAAAACTCATGGACTAGCACTTCTTCTATGCTGATGTTGAGCATTGCAAGATCAACATAGATCACCTGCTAGTCACATGTGTTTTAATTACCACAGAGTCAGCACACAAAGAGAAGCAGGAAAATGAGCTCCTTCCGATGGATTCCTCTTTCTTTAACTACTGGCAGACTTCCAGGCCTCCCTCCTCTTCACAGCTGTCGGTGTGATAGGGTCCATTGGCAGCCTCTTGGGCCTCTTCTCTCTTTGGCCACTGCTGGGATGGTGGTCCACCAGCAGCCTCGCAGACTGACTTCTCTTTTCAACCACCCGTGGCCTCATGGGCCTCCTCAGCCACCTGCAGCCTTGCAAGCCCCCTCCTCTCTTCTGTCGCCTCTCCCTCGGGTGTGCACACCAGGCAGTGCCAGACTTGTCTGTGGCAGCCCTGCAATAGAGCCTTTCTGTTTGGGCTGCTGGACAACCCTGATTGGGTGGGATAGAGCCTAAAGTGGTGGACCACAGCTTACCCAAGCCCACCCATGGCTATGTCACTGTTCTGCACATTTTCAGTAAGACTTTCTTGAGCTCTGAAAGCTGCATCCACCTTGACACTGATGGATGATGTCACCCTCACGTAATGGCTTATTCATGCGTTCATATTGATGTAGAAAGGCTGAGAGGTGCCCAACCGATGCTCTGATCCACTAATCAAGGAGAACAAAGGCGTCCATAGGAGTAAGGGAGGAAGGTGTGCAAAATAAAGATTCAAGCACTGGAGAATTAAGTATTAACAAGGGTGCTTGGGAGTCAGCATCTGTCCAAGGATGCTTTAAACTCCAGGAAAAGGAACAAGGATATCCAAGGAGGGTGAATCGGCAAGGATTAACATCAGTGCGAGATGCACCACTCAGTGCGAGATGTACCACTTCCAACTACTATATTTCAGTAAAACCTTTTCATTTTGGTACACCACGCTTTGTATCAAGTTCTTCATTGGTTAATACCATCTAAACATCCTGGGCCCCGGAGACTAAACCTTCCCCTTCTGTTCATAAAATCCAAGCCAGGGTCAGGACTGAACCCTGGTACTGAGTGTGTTTTCCTAGTTTAAAGGTATATTATCTGGCAGAGAGCTGCACGATAATAACTTTTCAGAAGGGAAATGTATACCTGGGGCTCATCTGCCATGAAATAACAATGGCTTTGGAAAAAAAAAATCCTAATTTTTCAGTAAAATATCTTAGACGGAAGAGACCATGAAAGGGTTAAGTGTTCCTTCAGCATATCTGCCCTCAAAAAGCAGCGGGCTTTTCTGAAAGCTTTGAGTGTTCTTGTTACACATCTGTAACAGTGACATTTTGGAAAGGTTAAGTGTCTCTTTATTTTGGTCCCATGCTGTAGTTGCACAGTCTAATTAAACTGTGCATTTTTTAACTCAAGATTTCATCTGCACTATAAAACATCCAGAGTGCTACAGATACACAACATAACATACACTCAAGCATCTGACTGGACCAACAACAAAGTAAGCACACACGTGTCTGCAATCTGCCCACTTGAATACAAGGAGTGAATGCCAGATGGTAACACACCCATTGGTGCAATTTTTATTTGGCCCCGCAATTTCCTCCTGCTAGTTTGGGATTCCAGTTCAACGGAAATCAAGGTTGGGATCCGGCACCATAAGCCTTCGTTTGCAATTCCCTGAAAATTCCTACCCTCTCCATACTTAACTCAGTTTAGACATTGCAGTAACAGTCCTTGGCTGGGGGCCGCACACCACGGGCCACGCCAGAGTCCTGTGCCTGAGCACACTGCCTTTGCAACATGATAAGCCCTAATGGCCATGGGCTAGTCTGAGCCACAGGGCCACACACAAGCACACCTTTTCTTTTAATGGAGAAACAGCACATATTATATCTGTATGCCATGGGATAAGCATTTTGACTTAGCAATACCATGCCATAGATTGGATGAATATCTTACCACATGCCGATCTACCAATCAACTTTACCTCGTGTTACATAACCAGACTGTCAATATAGTGAAAGAAGAGTAAGTGGAACCTGGTCTATTATATCATCAGTAACCCAATGTCAACCATTCTGCTTGCATAGTACCACATACTAGCAGATGCTAAATCACTCAACAGAATTAATCTGTGCAGTCTATGAGCAATCAAAAATTAATTTCTGCAAGTGTTCACGTCTCCTCCTTGGGGATGTCAACGTTTCGAATGATTAACAACTTTCTTTTTGACAAACTTGATGGCTGCACAGCCTTCAGAGGGAATGAACTGCTGAGCACAATCTGCCACTGTCATTATTCATAGGAGAAGGCGGAAAAACTTGTGTTCTTCCTCATGTCTTCATGTTCTTAGAGTTTGATCAAGTGCCTGAAGTACAATGCAGTTCTTAAAACATCTTCACAAATGAGTTTAGAAAATATTTAGCTTCAAATATTTTTAAAACTGTGAAATAAATGGTCTTGGAATGCATTTGAAACGGGTTTAAAACCACTTTGAAATTGCACTCTGTATATATATATATATATATATATATATATATAAATATATAAGAACACACACAGTGCTATACGTATGTGTATATTTGTGAATGTATATTTATGTGTGTGTGGGGGTGTACAAAAAAGACCCAATAACCTCCCTTTACAAATATTCTATAAATACAAAGATACAGTTAGAAAAATGTTTTAATCTCCAAATCTTTAATCAAACATTATATGTGCATATTAAAATACAGCTGAGATTTCAACCACCTAAAATCATATGCATTTACCCACACATTCACACACACACATCCTAATCAATTAAGCTAGTCTGTGCAATACTGAAACAAAGCATCAAAATTTTTATAATAATGAAACAAAATATCCTATCCTAAAGGGAGGGCAGGAGGAGCCTGGTCTCTGGATGCCCATGATAACATGGGCACCAGGCTGGCTCCTCCTTCACAGGCAAGTGGGTGGGGGTTAAATTTGAATTGGTGCACTGGGGTGGATTTTCCGGGATCCTGCTGGATTCTGATTGGTTGGCCCCAGTACACCAAGGGATTCAATTTTGAAATGGAGGGGGTATAAAAAGGTGTGAAACTTTGCAGTGCCGCCCCTTTTTATCCAGCGCGGCTGTCTTGCTCACTGGGTTTTTTTCTGATCCTCCGGGGTTGGGCCTAGTCATGCCTGCACATGGGAGGGTGTGTCCAGGAGCAGCAGCGCCGGCTCCAGCCGGCAAGGATGATTCTCTTTCCATTTGCCCTTTGGATGGTAGTTCAGGCTGCGAGTTTGGTGAGGGTTTTCACTTCTGCGGGAGGGGAGGTGCGGTTAGCTCAGGTCGGGTGCAGCATTCTGTCCGTCGGTTCCTCGCACCCTGGGCTCTCTTTTACCTGTCGACGCTCTGGTCGACAGGAATGAGCAAGTCAGCCTGCATGGCTCTCTCACGGCGCAGGTTCATAGTGTTGATGCAGGGCCAGAGGTTTCCTCTTCCCCTGCTAGTGTGCAGGCTCCTCCTTCGGGTGGACTTATCTTTTCTTCATCTGCTGTTTCTAATTTTGGCCATGGGTTTAATGTTGGCAGGGGATCTGGGGTTTTTCCAGGGCGGTCTGTGCCAGTGCCTGGATTGCTGAGTGCTCCGCAAGTGGGGCTATGCCTCTGATTTCAGCTCCTCCTCAATTGGTTGCCTCCAGTTATCCTCCTGTAGGCCTCTTTTGCTCACACTGCTTATGATTTTGTACAGGGCTCCGGGTGTAGGGGGTTTTCCCTGGTGATTTTTTCTCTGCCGGGGGGGGGGGGGGGGGCTGTTTTTCCTTCCTTGTATGGTAATTCTGATTCTCTTGGGGTTAGTTTTCTTGGTCCTGGGGGATCTGGAGCCCTGGTCGCACCCTGTGCTTCTGGTCTGACTATGGGCCTCGGTTCATTGCCTATGCCTGGTGCTGTGGGTTTTTCTTCAGGGGGATGGGACACTGCTTTGCCTTTTCCGGTCCTTGGTTCTTCTCAGAGTGGTATGGTTGACCAGTCTCGTGTGGTGGAGATTGTAGGAGGCACACCTGGGGGGGGGGGGGGTTCTGATTTGTTTTTCAGCCTTGAGTTCGAGGCACCACTGGCATCGATACTTCTGATCATCCCGGTCCTTCAAGGTTGGAGAGTTGTCGAAATCAGCAGACCTTGGCGATGCTTCAGACAGGTGTTTCATCGGAAGCGCAGGGTCTGCTGTATTCCGTTGCTGGTTCTCCTAGTTCGAGTCATGCTATTGCTAGGCACCTGGCAGAGCCTCTGACTTTGCAGGGCCTCATCGCTTCTGATGAGTATTTGACTGCACGGGATGCTAACTCTCTGTCAGCAGATTTTCTTGGCTTTTCTAGTGCTACAGGCCCTGTTACTAATGTGCCTTTGTCCTCTGGGTCAGCACTATGGGGCAGATTTTCAAAGTGGTACACGCATAAGATACGCGCGAAACCCCCCCCCCCCCGAAAACCTGCCCCAAGCTCCCCCTGCGCGCGCCGAGCCTATGTTACATAGGCCGCCAACGCGAGCAAAGGCGGGTTAGTTAGGGGAAGGAAAGGGAAGGTGGGGGGCGCGGGAAAGAAAGTTCCCTCCGAGGCCGCTCCAATTTCGGAGCGGCCTCAGAGGGAACGGAGGCAGGCTGCGCGGCTCGGCGCATGCAGGCTGCCGATTTTGCGCAGCCTTGCATGCGATGACCCCGGATTTTAAAAGATACACGCGTATCTATTAAAATCCAGTGTACTCATGTTTACGCCAAGTGCGTGCTTTTTAAAAATCTGCCCCTATATGTGTGTGCATATTTGTATTTGTATATATATATATATATATATATATATATATATAGTCAAAAAAACCAAGGCACTTATCCTGAGTAATGTATAGGTAGAAGCTTAAGCATATATATGCACTATCCAGATAACATGCACACTCCCTATCTGCAAAATTATACCATCTTTATTATTTTTTCAAAAATATTTGCCACAATGTTTTATTCAACCAACAATTATTTTCCACACTATTCATTTATATTCTAAGACTATTAAAACAGATCATTCTTGTATTATGGTTTTGTCTTTGTGTAACACCAACTTGAAAGTTTTCCATTGCTTGTTTGCCCGGTTTGTTCGGGATGTTGCCATGATGCCTATGTTCTATGCTGAGCAATAATAAAGATATATTACAAAAAAAAAAAAACAGATCATTCACACTAACAAACCACACTCACTCACAACCCTTATTCTAAAAACCTTCCTAATTGTTACGGCCCTGCCCGCAGCCTGTATCTCACCTCCTCATCTGTCGGCCTTCTCCGCGGCCCGGACTGCCGCCAGCGTTCCTCCGCGCGGCTGCTGCTTTTGTGCTTCCCTCCTGCACGGCGGGAGCCGCACCGCCGATGCTTTGTTCAGGGGAACACCCCGTCCCCCCCCCCCCCGCCGGGATTCCCTTCTCTCCGCGGCCGAGTGCCGCCATCGGAGCCTCTCTCTGCGGCACGGAGCTGCCACTGCCTTCCTCTCCTCTTCGGGACCACAGTCGGACCTAGGGGCTTCACACTCTTTCTCACGAGCAAACGATCGCGCCTCTATACACTTCTCCGGGCTCTCCTAGCGCGCTCGTAACACTAATAATGTTCCATAAATACCCATAAGGCCACAAAACCTAATTATTGTCTATAGACAATTTAGAATACACATTGAAATTGCTAAAGCATCTCAAGTACCTCAGTCCTAGAATTTATCAGATAATTCTTCAACTGTGGAACGACTAGTTGCTGTATAAAACCATGTCCAACTAGTTGCTCTTGAATCCAGCCATGGTGACAATAACAAAGTTCGCACCCATACGTTTCAAATCCGTTGTTGTTAAATCCAACCATGATAACGGGGTCAAAGTTTGTGCCACTACATATCAAATCTTATACTTCAAAATCCTTCATCCAAATGCCTGCCAAGTAAAACATCCACAGCTACACTTGTATCCTGCGGCAGGAGTTGGTTTTTATACAGCAACTAATCATTCCACAACTGAAGAGTTATCTGAGAAATTCTAGGACGGTGGTACTTGAGATGCTTTAGCAATTTCAATGTGTATTCTAAATTGTCTACAGAAAATAATTAGGTTTGCAGCCTTATGGGTATTTATGGAGCATTATTAGGAAGTTTCTTAGAATAAGGGTTGTGAGTGAGTGTGGTTTGTTAGTGTGAATGATCTGTTTGAATAGTCTTAGAATGTAAATGACCAGTGTGGAAAATAATTGTTGGTTGAATAAATATAAATACATATACATACTCATCCACACATGCACATACATAGCCCTGTGGTTCTGTTATCACCAAACCTGTGATCTGGCATGGTTTGACTTAATCACAATGAGGTACATATTCAAAAGTCATTTCAACTGATAAAGTTATCCATCTAAATGGCAAGTTTTGGTATATTCAGCCTCTTCTCCAGCTAAAATCTATCCAGATAAAAAAAGAGGTGTTCCGGGGCGTAACTGGGAGGAGCACTTAGCCAGATGAATAGCAATATTCAAATCTTATCTGGTTAAGGTATCCAGTTAGCTATTGAGCAGGTTTAAAATTAGATGGTTATCTTGTTCAGCTACATACAGAAGCACAACCACACCACTGAATATCCCAGCTAGGTTAGCTGGATAAGTCTTATCCAGCTAACTTATTCAGCCAGCTATGTCTGATCTCAGTAAAGGCACAGTGGTCATGTACCTACAGAGAGTCAAACTTTTCTCCAACTTATTGCATAGCGAGCATTCCAGTTTCCTTACACAGGATATGAATGCATTGGTGACCACTTATCAGGTTGAGCAGCCAATGAACGATATCCTCAAATCCAGGGCAGCAGACAGCCAGAAATTGATTCTCTCCATCCTTTCGTCCTTGCCAGGCATGATTTACTGGTTTGCTCATGTTTTTTCCAGTGGTTAAAATCAGAGTTTACAAATATTTATAAATGTCACCGAGGCAAGTGCAATCTTTGCTTCACTGCTAGCAATACCCACACTAGCTCAAAGTGTGAATAGTAACCATAGTTGGCTCTCTCGAAGTGAACCTCAGCATAATGCCATCTCAGAGCCTGCACCCAGAGTTAATGGGTCTCAACACAACTTGGAAAGGTTGCAAGAATGTGCTTAAGTTAGAAATAGCCCTGGTTTGGGACAAGGTAGGTCTTTGTCATCATCTGAAACCAAGAATTCTTAACCAGGTCTCATCTTACTAGACAGGAGCAAGTAATTCACTTTTTATCAATCACATTTCCTGGCAATGTAATGTTAATTCTAAAAACTGGAGACAATTTGTGAAAAAGATAGCACATTTTCTGATTCTCCATTTAAAATAATAAGTAATCCTGAATACATCTATACCAGACAACCGGAAATGCCTGTGTGTTGGATTGGGTATGGAAGCTTGATGTGCTCACCTACCTGGAATTATATATGGAAAGCTCCCAGGAACAATAGCCAATGTCCACCAACATGCTGTGATGACAAGACTTTGGTACATACTCAAGATATAATTGAGAGAATGTGTCAAATTTCCTAGCATGGGCAGCAGGCTGACTTGGCTACACTCCTCCCCCTGTCAACATGCCTTAATTATGTTCTCGTTATTGTTATACCAGCTCCATGTAAATCTCATATGTTGTTGTTATACCTGTTCTATGAAAACCGATGTGATGTGCAAACAAATGTCGGCATAAAAAAAAAAAACTTTAAACAAACAAATAAATAAATAAGGATGAAAAGGAGAAGGAAAAATATCCAGCTGGGGGTCAACCCTATACAGCTTACCGTTGGAACATACCTTACTTACAGCAAGGTACATAGGGACAACTAGGCAGATTTGGTGAGTCAAGTGGTCTCTATCTGATGACGTTTTTATTTTATGTTTTTCTATGTTACTTCTTCTGGATGCTCTATTTTAATTTTCTATTTAAAATGGCGAAAGCAAGATAGTGCATCAACCAACCTCGCATGTACTTCTACAAGAAAGCTTTAGGCAAAACACTAAAAATAATTTTGAAGACTTACCTGGTTTTCAAAGAAAATTTCAATAAAAATCAACAGAAACTCAATGATAAAGATGACCAGGAGGATCCAGAAGAACTGTAAGAGAATGAAAATGTTAGGTGAGCAAAAAACTGGAAGCTGATTGACTGACCTAGGTTAACCTTGATAGGCTGAGCCAAGCCCTTTGTTTTGCCTCATTCCACCTGTGGGCTTGTTTTAATATCTGTAAGTAAAGCAGGGACTTGATAACACGAAGTCATAGATACAAAGTGTTAAAATCAGGACTAAGTGCCAGCAAAAGGGAGAACGCCTGCAGTACCACTGACCAATACACGTCAATGACATGTCAATTAAATGTTGAGGTCAAAATTCAGCAGTACAGTAAGCAGACAATGTATCTGGCTAAAGAGAGCTAGACACATTTCCATGACATTCAGTGAAGTCCTGCTGATTGGACCCTCCTCTGAATATAGCCTGACCACCATTCGAATCCCTAAGACACTGTGCAACTGACCTCACATCGTATATCTAACAACCTCTTAAGTATACTTTGAACCTTGAAATCCCTGTTGTTACTGACCTAACTATATAACTCCTCCAACCTATATACCTTCCTTTCTACTTCACTCATTAACCCCATTCTACGCCTTAGTAGAACATTTTGTATGTAATAACTAACACACAAATCCTGAAACTATAATCCAACTTCAAGACAATCGGCTGTGATGATGTTTACCTAACCTTTTTTTTCATGATTACTGTAAACCGTTATGATTACTGTAAACCGTTCTGATGGCGAAACCGAATGACGGTATACAAAACACGTTAAATAGATAAATAAATAATTAATTGTCCAGATAAACTTATACAGCCAACTTCAGGATTCCTCTCAGGCATGAAAAGAGTTAAGCGGTTAAGTGTTCCGCCTATCTCTGAATTATTAAACTTAGGGGGTTATTTTCTAAAGGTTTATCGCTTGCGATAGAATGTAAATGATTGGGAGGGGAGGAGTTGGTGTGGGGAGGGGAGGGCAGGGAGGGGGAGGAGTTGGCCATGGCACCGCTGCCGGCGATAATGTGAGCAACATTCTCACCGGCAGTAGCATGGCAAATAGCACCACCTTTTATGGTAGCGCTATATGTGTGAAAGGCTGCAGCCGGCCGCATTGCGGCCGGTGAAATCGCACCACCGCGGTGCGAACGGCTGCGGCCTTTCGCAGGCCCGCCCCCCTTTGCCCCGTCCCCTTTCTCACGGGATTCATCATTCCTGCCCTTAGCCAGATACATTTTCCAGCTAACTTGACTTTACCCTGAAATGCCCCCAGAATGCCAATTTATCCATCCAGCTTTTATCAGGCTAAACAGTTAGCTGGATAAGTCGGAGATGGTCAGAGTGACAGGAAATTTAAAATATGTGGTTTGTCCAGCTAAGCCTAATTTAGCTGAACAAACCATCCGAATATTGACCCTGTTATTTTTACATGTTGCATGCACATTCCAAAACTAGACATGCAATTCAGCCATGTTTTTTGAACGTAGGGTTCCCCTCTCAACTTTACTCCCCATTTATTGGCATACAATGTGGCTGAAATAAACATCAATGGGAAATAGATTCACATGGAAAAATAACCATTCTAACCAACCTATCAGTAGAAGCAATAAAGCCGAATTTCATGGCATTGATGCATTGGCGGAATATTGTAAGGCCTTCTGACAGTGTGCTTCCTTTCTACTACGCTATGATTACATCCCTGTTTCATTTCACAATCACCTATAACAGGGATCTATAAATCTAGTCCTTGAAGTGTTGGGTTGCGTGGATGCTTGGTGGACTGGTTGATTGAGTTTGAGTAGGCTCTGGTGAACAACGAAATGGGATGCCACAAAGAAGTCTTTTTCAATCCTTTATTGGTGGAGACGTTAAAAACTGCCCGACTCTGGCCGAGTTTCGCCACATAGAGTGGCTGCCTCAGGGGCTTGGCGTCAATCGTATTCAAAAGATTCTCAGTTCAATTCATCAATGGTGCCATATACGTTTAGATGTGCACATCGGTGATCGTCTCCACTTTCATCATGAATTGAAAGTGGAGACGATCACCGATGTGCACATTGAATTGAACTGAGAATCTTTTGAATACAATTGACGCCAAGCCCCTGAGGCAGCCACTCTGTGGCGAAACTCGTTGTTTCCCTTCGGTTGTACTGGATCGCCTACCTTGTTGCTTTTTGGCTCTGGTGAACAGCCAGGTTTTCAGCTCTTTTTTGAAGGTTTTAATGTTTGGTTGAGTTCTTATTTCGATTGGTATTGAGTTCCATAGAGTGGGGCTGACGATGGATATTGCTGTCTCATGGGTTGTGTTCAGTTTTAAGCACGTAAATCCTTTTGAAAATGACCCCCTTTGTTAGAAACATTACTTATGGTAAACCTTCCAAAAGTAGCACATTTTAGAACATCGCTCCCTCAGCGATCACAGCACTATCTGTTGGTAGGTGAGGGTGGGGGAGACAGGAATCCCTTTCATCCTGGAGCACTCCCACGGCAGTTTTCAGAAAATGTCAGTTCAGTCACAGATTACAGTGCCATGTGATAGACAAAACTGCAATGTCAGATCACTCACTACAGCTTTCCAAGAAACATGCTAATATACATTTCAGTATTCACGATATTGTCTGTGGCGCAAAAACTGAAGCTTTATTTCAGTCATTACGGCTTTTCTATGAGCTGACCCAAAGAGAAGATTCTGTGATGTACATTGCATTGTCACCGCAGAGTTTCCCAGTGCTCGTTAAGGTGCTTTGGTTAAAAACTGTGAAATCACAGTTTCAGCTGATGGTCCTGGATACCAGTAGTGGTTTGGCTCATTCCTGACTCAGCACGATGGGCAAAGACCACTGCAATGTTGAATAAGCCCTACTTAGCTCATTGACCTCTAGCGTGTGTCCGTACCGTACTGTACTCAGGGCAGGCATGTGAAAAAATGCTCTACAGACAATGCAAAGGCTTCTAAGCAACTAAAGCAGTCTGATTTACTAGAGGAGGAGCAGAAGAGGTCTGGTCCTATTAATTCACGAGCTTCAAGAAGGGGGCAGATTTAAGAAATCAATAGAGAGGTGGGAAGAATAAACGGAGGTCACAGCAAAGGACAGGAACTTTATGGATTCATTTGAGAGCCTTCTCCCAATCCCATTCTGCCCCTAAAAAGGAAATCCTTTGTGAATGTGCCCCAAGATGGTGGGAGGAAGGAGTGTTAAAACGGCCAGAAAGACAGGAGGGTCAAATTGGGAGCCTGGAAAGAAGGCACATTACAGATGGAGATATGCTGCCTTCAGTGATTTTCTAAATTGCCTAATGCACCTGCTAATGAAAATATTCTTTTCCACTCTGCTTTTTGTATTTTTTTTCCCGCCTGCTACAGGCATTAATGTGCTGCTTACTATTCAGTCCTCAGTCCTGGCAACTTTACATCAGTCCAAAGAGATATCTGCTACTTTATTTTCCTTTATGATTTCCTGCTCATCTCAGAACTTTCCTAGCCTGTTTACCATGAACATTTGTTTTAAGTAATGTGAACTTGTGTAATGGTTTGGGATCATCAGCCTGTTTCTCTGCTCCTTTCCCTCGCCCAAAGAAGTTCTTGTGAATTCTAGCACCATGGGGATAATGTTTCCTAGAAAACATCTTTTGCCTTCACTTCTCTCTCCCCCTTTTCCTGTCCCTCCCTCTCTCTTCTTTTCTTTCTGCTTAGAGATGCTTTCTTTTTTCTTCTTTGTAAATTCTTTCTGCTTTCTCATCTGTCCATCCTCTCTTCGCATCTCTCTCCTGCCTCCTTCATTTCACTTTCTCTCCAAAAGCGCACAGAGTTGACGTGCACGGAGCTTGTAGCATATCAAACCTAGTTCATTTATGCTGCTTGACCATTTCACACAAAAATCAACAGAGAGAATGTTTCAGCCATTTTGTTTCTTAAGAGAAATGTCTGCAGTTCTTTGAGTTGGGTGAACATTTGCAAACCCCTAGTATAATAATTGTTAATGTATATAAACTATTTGCTCTATGGGTACTTTAGCCCAAGTCAAGTCAGCTTTGAAAATTTGCAAGTGTACCTAGTACGTCCATGCTCAAGTGCACAGGAAGTTATACTTATTCCTGAGTGATGTAACTTTCTGCATAAACATTTATGCACATACTTTCAAAAATTGAAACTATGCACATAAATGCTTCCCAGCCCCTTGGGAAGCCTTCTATGAATGTGTGGAAAAGTATGCACATAATCGAGGTATTTATTTATTTAAAAAGTTTTATATACCGACGTTCATAGACATATCACATCGGTTTACAGGTAACAGGGGAGTAATATTTGAACTGAGAGGGAAAGATAAAGTTACATGTAACAGGGATATAGATGAACCTGGGAGAGTAGGAGAAAATAAAGGGTCAAGTGACCTAGGAGAGGATTTTTCAAGAGAGAGAACAATAACTATATTACAATTGCTTGTAGATTTTGGGGGGAGGAGGAGTTAGAAGGGGAATGTGACCTGGCGGAGGGAGATAATTCAAGTGTAGGCTTGTTCAAACAGCCAAGTCTTTAGCTTTTTTTTTTACGGTGGCAGTGCAGTGTTCCTGGAGGAGTTCAGATGGCATAGAGTTCCATAATGTTGGTCCCGCTAAGGATAGCGCACGTTTTTTGGTGGATATGAGTTGGGAGAGATTGTGAGTGGGAGTGGCTAAGGATCCTTTGTAAGCGGTTCTGGAGGGTCTATTGGAGGTGTGGTATTGGAAGGAGTCATTAAGCCAATGAATGTTTTGGTTGTGCAAGGTTTTGTGGATAATTGTAAGGCTCTTATGGAGGATTCTGGATGGGATCGGGAGCCAATGGAGGTCTTTGAGGATCGGAGTGATGTGGTCTGATCTGCGTGAGTTAGTTATAATTCTCACTGCTGCATTTTGCAGCATTTGGAGTGGTTTGATTGAGGTATGCGTTCACTGTTTCCCAGTCCTTTGGTAAGAAAGAAAGACTCCGGCGAGAAAGGTCTCTTGAGATGAAAATAGGTCAATTAGAAAGAACACATAAATGCACAGGGTCAACTCAACTTTAATCGGGCTCTGGAAAAGTGTAGGGCAGACCTTAGAAAGTTACAATTGGAAGACATAGAAAGGATCATGTGCTATTCTAGACAGCATTATTATGAACACGGGGATAAGGTTGGAGCTATGTTGGCACGTTTGTTGTGGCATAGGAATCAGCGAATGCAAGGTTTAAGGAACTATTTGCTTACCTGTACAATAGCCATTTATATGGAGGGATTAGAAATACCTGTTTTGTCTCAAGTACAGAAGGATAAATTGGCAGTGCCTATCTCTAGGGATGAATGTAGGACATTATATATGGAGCAAATTGAGAAATCTATGTGATATGCAAGACAACTATTTAATGAGCATGGTAACAAGTCTGATTTTTTGTTGGCAAGATTTGTTAAGCAGTGTAGATCTGGAATTCTTATCAGTTATTAGAGATGGGACTGGTAAAGTATGCCATTTTCTTTCTAATCTTAGACTCTTTCTAGAACACTTCCAGGCTCTGTATGCAGAGGCTAGGAATACTAAAAGAGAGCAGGTTTTGGACTTTTTAAATTCTTTTGGTCTTCCTGAGCTATCAGGGGAGGCTTGGGAATCTCTGAAGACCCCTATTACTCACCTAGAAATTTCTAATGCAATAAAGGCATAAGCATTTGGGAAGAGCCCTGGCCCAGACGGCTTTCACTTGGAATCTTTATAAGAATTTTCAGTCACAATATGTTCCTCTCTTTCACCAGCTATTTAATTTTCTGAGAGGGTCATTATTCTCTTCCCCGGTAGACTTTTGGACACTTTGATAAAGCTGATTTTCAAGAAGGGTAAAGACCCTTTGGACTGTAGTGCATATAGGCCCGTTTCTTTTCTTAATGCAGATATAAAAATCTTTGCCAAAGCAGTATTCTTTCAAGCCTAAGCCTACAGCTTAGGCTTGAAAAAATACTGCCAGTGTTAATTAGTGTGGAGTAAACTGGTTATATCAGAGATAGGAATTCAGTGAACAGTACCAGATAGTTTAATGTTATTCATCTGGCAAAACATCATATTCTTTGTTTCTCGTTTGATGCAGACAAAGCCTTTGATAGGATATCTTGGTGTTACCTGTTTACAATACTTGAAAATTTTGGGTTCCCTGAGGAATTCACTAATTGGATTTGAGTGTTATATTTATATTCTAGTCAGGAAACTGAGTGATTGTTAATGGTTGGTATTCATCTCTGATTGCTATCAAACAGGGTCCAAGGCAGGGCTGCCCTTTATCTCCATTGCTCTTCAATTTAGTTTTAAAGCTCCTTGCTCAGAAGATTCAGGAATCTTGGGATATTCATGGGTTTCGGTTTGGGGATTCTTGTGAAAAGATAGCTTTATATGCTGATGATTTCCTTTTGTTTTACACTAATGTTGATCAGTCAATACTGGCTCTTGATCTCTTGCTTAAGCATAATAATCACTTGGGTTATATCATTAATATTTCTAAATCTATTACTATGGGTATTAGACAAACAGGTTACCTGGTTGGATTAGGATTTTCTCAGTAACATGGGCAGCGCACACATATGCACTGGATTTTATAATCCGCGCACATATGTGCGGACGGAGCACGCAAGGGGGGTGAAATTTTGCTATTTCACCTGGCGACAAGATCGGGGCTCCCTCAGTTCCCTCCCAGTCCGCTCCAATTTAGGAGCGGACTGGGAGGGAACTTTCCTACCCCCTACCCTAACCTCCCTACCTTCTAAATCCCCCCCCCCTTTTTTTTGTACCTTTTTTTCTTCAAGTTACTTCAGAGCGTGACCTGAAGTAATTTGCGCGAGCCAGCGATGTATGGTGCTGTCCCGGCCCGCCCCCCCCCCCCCCCATTTGTCAGAGCCTGGCACTTACGCGCGTAAGTGGCGATTTTTACGCGTGCGGCAGATTTAAAATCCAGCCATTACTTTTATGGTGTGGGGAAAGTTCCAAGAATTAAATTCCCTACTCTGGAGCTGTCAAAAGACTTTGGGGGACTAGGTATTTACAACTTGGACTTAAATAAGTGTTTATTGTAATCCACATCTGAACATTGAGAGACTATGTGGAATCTAATTTTTATTAAATAAATAACTATTTATCTGCTCGGTTAGAAGGGATCAGGGGATGGATCAGTGGGCATTTAAGGGTTTACCCCTGGGTTGGCCTTGGAGGCATTACAGGCCCAAGGTCATAGTTTGATCTCATTATTGGGTACCCCTCCTCATCTATAAACCTGGCTAGGTTCGGGAGAACCAGTCCACTTTGGTCCCATATGCTTAAGATTTGGTCCTTAGTTCACAAATGCCTCAAATTGGACCTGTGGGGTTTCTCTTTCTTCTCTTTCCTCTCCAATAACGCTGAGTTGTTCCCAGTTACTCTCTGGACTTCAAGATTTGGGAGAAATGGGGTTATGGTTTTTAGGAAAAATCTGGAAGAGGGATGCTTTCAAATCCTTTGAGGAGCTTAGGGAGGAATTTCCTATTTCTCCACACACTTGCTTTCTGTATCTCCAGTTGCATTGCGATATTTTCCACATTAGGGGAGATGAGAATGTGTTACAGGAAAAAAAATCGGTTAGAAATTTTTTTTCAAAAGGACTCCAGCTAAACTTTCTTAGATCTATGGGTATCTGCATACTCGGTTATATGACGTAGAGAACAATGGACAGTTCACTGGGAAATGGAATTTTTTATCTTTCTTTGGATCTAGATGCATATGTGCCTGGCATATTATTTGGGAGGCAATTCATAAACTTTCTACATGTAACAAATCTACAGAACTGATGTTCGAGTTATTTCTTAGATCTTATAACTATCCATTATATTTTTCTAAATTTAGTAAGTTAAGCCCTATTTGTTGGTGAGGATGTGGTACAGTTGCCTCTTACATCCGTATGGGGTGGGAATGTTCCTTGGTTAGAGGGTTCTGACTGGGCATACATAAAGATATGCAGATCATAGTCGGCTGCTCTTTTCCACTTTCCCCTCAGTTATGTCTGCTGGGGTGATGGGAGGTGGAAGACCTGACTGGCTCTTCTAGGTGACTGGTTTCCCACTTTTTCCATTCAGCTCGTATCACCGTAGCTTTTTCTTGGAAGTTGACACCGACTAAAGTTTATTTGAGAGATGTAGTGGCAAAGACTGCGATCATGAAAAGGATCATTTATCTGCTGAAGAACTGGATAGAAGGATATGAGCTGGTATGGGGTCCATATTGGGTTTGGAGACAAGTCAGAATCTGAATGGTGGACTTATGATTCTCTTCTTTCATGTCATCTTATTTTGCTTGAGTTTCAGATATTATTTGTTTGTTTTCTTTATATGGACAGCCTTCCTCCTGATGGCTTGTGTAGTTCCTTGATATTTTTTTTTTATTGTATTTGCTCCAGTGTTATAAAAAAAAAAAAAAAGGTGAATTTTCAAACGTTGTGTATAAAAATCAGCATATATATATATATATATATATATATATATATATATATATATATATATGTATAAATAGCATATATTCATGTATATGCTATTTTATAAACCTCAAACATACAGGTGCAAGTAAAGGTTCACAAGCAAATTAGCACATGTATAAAAGGGGTGAGCCAGAGGTATTCCAGGGCAGAGCCAACGTTTAGGCGTATAAGTAGATATTTTATAAGCAATTTATGCATGACGAGTATATTTACCCCTGCTCTATATCTTGGGTAAGTGATAGTAAACATCTTAAAAGTGAAATACTGACTGGGGGGGGGGGGGGGCAGGCAGGGTCTGGGTGAAATGGAGAGAGTTCAGACTGAAGACCTGCAGATAGTCTAGGCGAACTAGTAGATTGATTACCAGTTTTACCAATTTTATTGCCATGCAAGTGTTAGAAAATCTCCTAATTTACATGCATAAAACCCGACTTACAGAAGGTAATGTGTGCCAAGAATATAGCTAAAATTTCCACATGTATGTTTTTAAAGCTCAGCCATAATAATAGCAGCTGCACTCCACTTATCTGGATAAATTTTGATTTATATACTTGTTGCAGGGTACAATTGTGCATATTTTATAATTTGCACATATCATATATGCTCAGGTTATAAAATAAAGAAGTAAATACAGCCGCCAGATTACTCACAGGAACGAAAAAATACGATCACATTACTCCAATTCTCATTTCACTACACTGGCACCCAATAAAATACAGGATAGACTACAAAATACTATCCATAATACACAAAATAATATATGAAGAACAAACAAACTGGCTAAGTGCATCCATAAAACTACCCTCACCAAACCGAAATCTCCGTTCAGCTAACAAAGGTCTATTAAAAATTCCACCTACACGCCACAAACAACTTACCTCAACTCGGAAGAGAGCCATTTCCCTAGGAAGCCCCAATCTCTGGAATACCCTCCCAACCGAACTGAGAACACAGCAAAACTTAAAAGCCTTCAAAAAAGAACTAAAAACTTGGATGTTCACTAAAGCATACCAAAACACCCAATGACTCTATGCTACATATAAACATGCAGAACCAACCCAATGCACGTAATTAACCTGTACAGTCTATCAAATGAACTATGCTTATAGCGACTACGATAACAATATTTACAAGCACGTGAATTTCAGTACACTCTGTTAAACATCAATACTTTGTAAACCCTTGTGATGGCAAAACCGAACAACGGTATATAAAACTCGATAAATAAATAAGATTTTTCTCACACCCATATACACACATATATCGGGGCATATATGTGTGTATATGGGCACCAGGCGCGAACAAAAGTACGCTGGATTTTATAAGATACGCGCGTAGCCACGCGTATCTTATAAAATCCAAGGTCGGCGCACGCAAGGGGGTGCACATTTGTGCAACCTGCGCGCGCTGCCTGTTCCCTCCGAGGCCGCTCCGATTTCGGAGCGGCCTCGGAGGGAACTTTCCTTCGCCCTCCCCCCACCTTCCCCTACCTAACCCACCCCCCCGGCCCTATCTAAACCCCCCCTTACCTTTGTTGGCAGATTTACGCCTGCTAAAAGCAGACGTAAATCTGCGTGCGCCAGCGGGCTGCTGGCGCGCCATCACCCAACCCAGGGGCTGGTCCGGAGGCCTCGACCACGTCCCCGGGCTGGCGCCACGCCCCTGGGCCAGCCCCCGAAATGCCACGTCATTCCGACACGCCCCCTCCCCGCCCCTTTTACGAAGCCCCGGGACTTACGCTCGTCCTGGGGCTCTGCGCGCGCCGGCGGCCTATGCAAAATAGGCATGCCGGTGCGCAGGGCATTTAAAATCTGCTCCTAAGTATGTAGTTGGGCTTTTGAAAATTGCTATGATATGTTACTTTTACTTACATAAATCCTTTTAAAATTACCACGAGTAAAATTTAAGATCCGCGCATGTGTACACATGAGTGCGCATTTGCCATCGTGCGCACAGTAACACACCTATTTTATAACATACGCGCGTTCTAAAATTGGCTATACGCAGGTACACATGTGCATGATTTTACATCGACGTGCGCATGTAGGCACGAATGCCGTCTCGAGCGCATGTGGGGGGAATTTTAGTAGGTACATATGGAGACACAATAGGCCCTTTTCCTAGTTCATTCCCAGTTCACCCTAGTAAACACGAAGACTTCCAAAATCCCCTAGCTAACTTGCTTTCCTTTTACCCAATCCTTAAAACCCACTGACTAGTGTATTTCTTTTGTTACATGACTTACACACCAACCATAACAAAAGTAAAGTTACTCGCTAGGGGACTCTGGCACGCACTTCTGCATGTAACTACTTACTTGCTAGATTCATGCTACAGACCCGGCCCACCCAATTCCCTGTCCAGAACACACCCATGCTCCACCTCTTTTTGGCAAAAAGATTTTTTTTTGTGTGTGTGTAACAGGAGCTATGCGCATGGCCGTGGGCCTTTTAAAATCCGCGCTCTGCATGCAGGTCCTAGTCATGCGCATATCTCCCAGTTTTGGCGCTTGCATGGCTTTTAAAATCGACCAGATAGTGCACATGTTAAACCACAGCTTAGGCAATTATATGTAGAATGTGGCCATGTTCACTGCATGGCCACATTCTACATAGTGCACATTAGTACATAGGATACTAAATGTTGACTCTGATTAGGATCATTCAGAAGGTAAAAGCCAAGTCATAATTCTTGGCTTGATTCATGTTCTGAATTTTATGACTCCCCCACATCTATAATCCTTTAACTTACATGCTACAAGCTTAGTTTTTCTTCTTTTCTTTTGCCATTACCAGTCCAGTTCTATCCATACCTGGGAGCTTTTTATTTAGTGTCATCCTGAGAATTTTATCAATTAGCAGAAGGAGTAAGCATGAGGGGGGCAGGTTGGGTGGAATGCACACAAGCTCTCTCTTCTTTCATATACACATATTCCAACACACTCGCATGTTGATTTTTAAGCTCTCTATCACACTTATATGCTCATTTTCACTCACATGCTCACTAATATTACTCTCATTCTCTCACACACACACATGTCCCCACATATGCACTCACTCCCTCCCTCCACATTCACTCACAATCTCTCTACCAGTAGCAGCAACCACCTACTTAGAGACCCCACTGTTGATGGGACTCCTCTTTCTTCCAGTCAATCCATAGTCTGCTTCTGCCCCCCCCCCCCCCTTCTTCCTGTCTTACGGTCTCCTTCCTTCTTCCTGCCAGCGCGGGCCAGTGAGAAGCATCCTCCCTTCTTTCTGCCCAAGAAAGCAATAGAAAAGAAGGCGGCAACTGATTGGCCCTCGGGGACAGGAGAAATGGAGTTGCTGGCCTGGGGTTCCGGCAATTCTCTTAGAATTCCAGAATCTCCAGGTCAGAGTTCGCAAGTATGGTCCTATCTCTTAGATTCACTAAAGGCTCCATGCTCACTGCTTCCCTGCAATGCACGTGGCTGCCTCATGTTTCAAAATTTGGAAATGCTGTGATTTGAGCTAGCAAACATTTGATTGCAAATCAGAGACTCCATCCAGTGCATGATTTCAGGAACAGCAATTTTAACTGAGATAAGCAGGAGATTGCTACCCCATCATAGGTGCTGAAAAAACATAGGGGTAGATTTTAAAATGTTGCGTGTGGGCGTACACGTGCGCGTGCTACCCGGCGCAAGTACATGTACATCCAATTTTATAACTTGCGCGCGGAGGTGCGCACAAGTTATAAAATCCGGGGTCGGCGTGGGCAAGGGGGTGCACAATTGTGCACCTTGTGCGCGCCGAGCCGCACAGCCTTCCCCTGTTCCCTCCCCCCTAACCTGACCTTCCCACCCCTTCCCCTAACCTTCCCCTCCCAGCCCTACTCTAACCCCCCCCCAAAATTGTTGTTTTACCTTTTGCACTTGCCTCCAGTTGCGTGCGCCGCCCAATTGCTGGCACGCGATCTCTGAGACAGCAGCAAATGGCCGCTGTGCCAGGAGCCACTGACCCCGCCCCGGACCGCCCACGCCCCACCCCTTTTTGTAAGCCCCAGGACTTATGCGCACCACCGGGCCTTTTGAAAATAGGTCCGGCGCACGTAACCTTTTGAAAATCCGGCCCATAAGCTGTTAGGCCTAAATTTGGAGCTCTGAGTGTGGCTTGTTCCTCTTATATATCTATCTAGGAGCAGACTCCTATCCCAAGAGCAATGTATGGGCTGTATGTTTGCTACAACCTGAGTTCTGGGTGATTACTGTGAAAGAGTGGGTTCCTTTCACCTATTCTGCCTCTACCACAAGTCTTTTGAAAACAAGTCTCCAATGACAGTAGGTGGCCTTGGACAAGTTGCTATACTTTACACATCTCAATTTCCTCAGTTGTAATTAGGTAATAGGAATAGCAGTATTACAACTCTTGCAGACAGAACTTCTGTTCTGATTCATTTGTTTATTTCTGTGCACAAAGCACTTTAGGCACCATAAATTATCTTGCATCCAAACGACGACACTCAAAGTAATGGTTTCACTGCCAAAAGTTTATTTTAATAAATAATAAAAGGTGGGAAAACATTAAAGCCATAACCCAATACTTGGCTGCTCTTTTTCTTAAACTTATAATTAAAGAAGATGAGCAAATCGCTTATTTCCAAAGAGAAAGACTGAAAAATAATCTTGAGTTTCAAATGGATCCGGTGTGGAGGCAGATTTATAGGTAGCGTGGGCCATTTTTCATACACAAAAGGCAGGCATCCAAACATCAAGACTAGTAAAAGAAACCATTATTGATAAGTTTACTTTCATTTCTTCCCTGTCCTCTAAACTTTATTCAGCTTGGATTAACGAAGCATTGGATAAATCTCTGTGGATGACAGGTTAGGTGGTAGGCTTCTCTTTGGCAATATGTGGATAGTACCTTCCATGTTAAGACCATGGGGGCCGATGCAATAAGACGTGTGTTAAAAGGGTACTCATACTGATCGCCCGTTTTCCTAACGCACGCACAGCCATGTCTCCTGGGCACCCGATGCAACATTTAAATGAGCTGCTGCGATAAAAAGGATGGACCAGGAAAGAATGGTGCGTCCCTAGTGCTCAAATGCATCGAATGCCCACAATTGCAATGGGCACTCAATACGAGCGTCCATTTTATCCCACTTCAGGTTGATTTCGTCCAATATACACGAATATACATGCATAATAGCAAGGGGCGAAAACGGTCTGCAGCATGTCTACTGTGCGTGTATATTGTGCATCTAGAATTTTTTTTCATCAAGCCATTTCATTATACCATTATTCTTAAATAGCGCAAGCAGTAGATTTAAGTATCACAATGATACTAAGTAGGAGGAACCACAGAGGACTGTATTTTTTAAATTTCTTCTGAGCCCTTCACTTGTGGATTGACTTAACGCCAGCTCTGGGGCTGGAATTAAATTTGCCGTGTTAAAAAAATGTGCATTGGGCGCCCAATGATTTCCTGCATCGTTAGGCAATAGCTAATAGCCTCTTCCACGTGGAATTCACATGTGATAAGCACTATTGGCTATGCGTTTGGGCATGTGTTTTGGATGTACTAATCTTATTGCATCGAGTGCTAGTCTAGTGCATTCGACTGCGCGTAAATCTGTGCGCTAGGTTGGGTGCACTTTATTGCATTGGCCTGTTGGCGTGGTGATAAATGGATTCACTGCCTACACACTAATGCTAAACAAATGCAACATAACATGCGTATTTTAAGTACATACTATTCATGCCAGTGTGACTATTCAAGAAAAGGTTTTAAAATGTATTTTATTTACAAAATATTTATATACTGCTCTTCTAAACAGTAATCAGAATGGTTTACAAGGTAAAAACATACACAGTCTGTATTTAAGTACCTATACAGTTAAGTAAACAAAATATAATAAAACAGGCAAAGGAATCAATCCTTAAATGCCGGTTCTAAGAGCCATGGTTTTAGCTCTTTTTAAAACTGTTTTCAAATCTGTACGCAGCCTTACCTGCCCTGGCACGGTGTTGCAGAGTTTCTTCTTTCTTTAACCTCAGTGAGGAGGGCACTGTGCATAGACAGAAAGTCTAGAAGACCTTTCTTTGCTGATCTTAGTGTCCTAGAAGGTGCACAGACGTGCAGTGTCGCTCCAAGTCAAACAGTATTATTGTTGGAGAGTATTTTGTGAATTAAGGTGAGGAGTTTGTTGAATGAGTAACCATTGTAATGAACAGAAAACGGGTGGAATATGGTAGTATTTTCTTGTTCCTGATAAAATGCGGGCTACAGTATTTGGAAGCATTTGACTTCACCTTAGGGAATTGCCTGGGAGGCCCCAACATCACGGGACCGCCACCACCTTAAGGAGCCGCTGATCACCCCCCCCCCCCCCTCCAAACAAATTGTGGGCAAACTTGGAGGGTGAGTGAGGGTCAATGCTGATCCCCATCTTGACCCAGGGTCACCAGTCGAGGCTCCTCGATTTCCCCCCAAAATGTAAAGTGAAAAAAAAAAAAAAAAAGGATCCACGCAGCGTTGGCCCCATCCCCCCTTCCCTGAAGCTAAAACATAAAATGTAGCCCCGGCCACCCGCTGCCATACGCCCACCCTCCATCCCCCAAGTGACAGATCCCCCCCTGAAGTAACCGTGACAGCCCCCTTCCCCCACATGACATTGACAGACCCCTCCCTATTTAAAACAAAACAAAGGTTCCTGACCCCACTCCACCCTCCCCCCCCTGAAAGGCCAAGTGCAAGGGTCCGATTCCCAGACCTTACCCCAGTCACATACAGGTACTTTTATTGTTTTTTCCTGCCACTTTAAATGTGCGGTGGGAGCCTCTGGACCCACGTTAGGGTCCCGGACCTCCCGCCTCACATCTAGCACACTGAAAATAACTCCTATTTGATTGCGGCTGACCACCTTCTCAGTCAGCTGCAATAGAATATTTACATCAAATTAATCTTGCATGCAAATTGCATGTAAAGAAGTTCCTTGAAATAGAGGAGGGTAACTGAGTGGGAAGATGCAAAATATTGTGTACATCATTCAATGTACGTGATATAATGTGCGCTAGAGCATTAGGGACCCTGTTAGCCAGATAAATCAGAATTTATTTGGATAAGTCATGTGCAACTGCTATACGCATGTATTTTTACATCTAACTTTAAAAATATATATGTGGAGATTTGACCTCCGTAATGTATATGCATTTATCCTCCCCCCGCCCTCCCCGTAAGTCAGGTTTTTTTGCATGTTGAATCAGGAGATTTTCTAACATGTGCATGGACGTAAAATTACCAGTCCATCTGCAAGTTATCAAAATCCTCCTGGCTCTTCAGCCTCAGCTCTCCTTCATTTCACCCAGACCCCCCACACCCAGTCAATATTTCACTAAGACATTTTGCGGGCTTACTCCGGAAATAGAGCAGGTGTAAATATGCACAAGTAAGCTACCATTTCTACATGCGTAAACTGCTTATAAAATAGCAACTTACACGCGGAAATCTTGGCCCCCTCCCTGGAAGGCCCCTGGCCTGCACTTTTTTAACGTGCGCAAATACTCACAGACCCTGACATACTTCTGTAGTTTGAGGTTTATAAAATACATATGCTATTTACACATGCATATGCTGATTTTTACATGCACAGGTTTTGAAAATTCACCTCTATTAGTCTTTATAAATGTAGCTCTGTCAGTGTTTCTCATCTAATTGCAACTTCCGGCTAAGTGGAATGTCTCCTTAGAGTAAATCTAGAAATCTAAGAAGGGGTGAGGTTGACCACTTCCGCTGGCAGGACTCCAGTGGTATTTATTGCATTACAGTTTATTGGTCTTCTGGAAACAGGCCCTTTACACTTTGTGGCAGCTGAAAGCCTGGCACGTTTCCAGAGATCAGGAATGGTGATAGAAGAAGACCTTCAATCAATCTGCTTAGGACCGTATCACAAGAAAGATGATGCACTGGCAGATCTGGCTCCACTGATTCTTAGCAAGTGATATGTCTAACTGGACCTAGGCCGCTCACTCTAACATAAGGAAAGCACTAACTGCATCTGACTTGCTGGTTGCCACAAGGAAAGTACTGGTTCATGAATAATGCACACGTCCCTCTATCAGCCTCTTTCATATGACTGCATATCCGCACGCAACTCTTGCAATTCATTTTGCTGTCTAAGCCTCTAGAAACTGTAGATCTGTTGGCATTGATTATACCAAATACTGGAATGTACTTTGAGTCGTCAGGGGAAATTGTGTTTATCTGACAGGATGGAAACATCTTACAGGGAAAAAAAAGAAGCCCGGTTGTGTATATAATATTGACGATACGTCATCCCTGTCATAATGGGTACATGAGATAGCCCTTGCGGCCTTAATCTGCCATCACATTTTCTCTCCGTTTCTTTGTACTACTGTTATTATTACAAAATCCTGTTTGGCACTAAAAGGTGTATTGATATTGAGAAATTCACTAGTGTACATTTTATTTCTCCTTTACAAATATCACTAGAAAGTGTGTCACTATACATCAAATAATTACAGGGACAGGAAAGTTCATCTCACCAGGGTATATACTGACTATAAATATCCTGTAAATAACAATTATTTTCTCCTCCTTTCTCCACAGTCCATTCTTTGTAAACTCCTACACCAGTGATACGCTAAGACTGGCCTATGGCTCAGGGTAGTGCACTGCTAGGCGAGGGATGCAGGTTGGAACCCCAGACTTGCTGCTTGAGCCAGTGGGGACTGGGCATGCCATGGGAGCAATCTCCATATCGTCCAGGAAGGAGTCCTGTTCATCACACTACATGGAGGCGTACACACAGGCTGGAAAGCACGCTGAGGCCGAGTTCCCCCACCGTCCATGCCTCTTGGCCAAAAACACTGTCAGAGGAAGAGCTGAGCTGATAAGAGGGAACGTGAACAGAGGGCAGAATCCAGATAGCTAGGAAGAAAGAAGTATATGGTATCTTAGCACAAATTGAAACCCAAAAAAGAACAAACGACAGCAATTGGGACAAACCAAAAATGTGTTCTGTCATCACGCTGTGCTCCTTCATAACAGGGTGGTTTATATCTTATTTTCACTCATGTGAGAGGGTCCCCTAAAGTTGTGTCCTTGAGTTTACCTGATGCTGGGACTGCACAGTGAGACGCGGGTCCTGTTATTTACAGCTAACTATTAAAATCTGTGTTCTAGACTTGCTTAAAGGTGTTGTTGACATTGCACAGCCTGCTAGCTGTCCACTGCCTGCAATAAGAAACAATGTTAAGAGAAGTATTTGTGTACTGCTGAGGATTTGCTTCATTGCACACTACAAAAGTCTCTCAGAACCAGCATTTACAGGGTTAACAGTGTTTTGGGAAGGACTGTGCTGCCCTAGCCTGCAGGGGAAAAGCATCCTAGGTACTGGTAGCCAGAACCAAAACAAAGGACATCTGACCTATGGACTCTATAGAGCTGGCCAGCAGATCAGGAAGCACAAGAGATGATGCGAGTAAAACCAAATAAGGGGAAAAAAAGGCACATTTTTCTCTCTCTCTGGCTGGATAAAGGAGAGGTGTGGCAGAGCTTTCCTGAGAGCTGGGGCAAGGGAGAGAGACTGATCTGACAGCATGAGGCACTAGAGAGAGGGAAGCAGATTTTCAGAGGAGACACAAAGCAGAGGAAAAGCTGGCAGTGAGGATCTGTTACCAAGCCTCTCCCTCACTGGGACAGCCAGATAAAGAGACCAAGTGAAGGCCAGTGGGGGCTGCTCTATCACCCCTAGAGTCAGTGCCTGTTTCTCAGGCAGGCTACAGAGGAGAGAGATTTACCATATTTCACTGCTTAAATATCAGATCCCTGTACTCCAGGAATCACAAGTGTTATACTATAACTGCAACTGGTATTTGAAGTGATTAAGAGTGCTGAAACAGACATTGGGTGAAAAAAAAAGAGAACAAAGGAAACTAAGGTTGGAAGAGACTAGGCTGCTCTGAATTACTACCTACGGTAGTGTTTGATCTAGAGGTTCCCAAGTTGCGCCCACCTTATATATTTATTGCAGCTGGGCCCCATCAATTTGTTTCTTCAGTTGGTCTTGTACACAGGAACCTAGCCTGTATTGTTAAGATTTGAACCTATTTTGGATATCTATTAGCTCAGTAGCAAATTGTAGAGGTATTAAATTTCTTTTTTCTTCTGTTTGCTTCATTGTGTTTTGTATTGTAAGTACATTTGCTGATCCTTCCTCTTGTCTTTTGTTTATAGATGCTTATATATGCAATCACACACTTTAGTTTGCTTCCTAGTGATTCATACAGTGTTTATTACTGCTGGTTTTTTATTATAATCCTGCCCTTTCTTCCTGTGGTTCTGAATGTGTTACATACAGGGCCGGTGCGTCTGAATTAGGTGGTCACCTACAGCGCCAACCATTAGGGGCGGCAAAAGCAGCCATGTGAGGCAACGAGTGGAGAAGATACTTGGGAGGCCATGAATGGAACTCATTCTGCTTGTGGGAGAGACGAGCAGGGGATTCAGAGCCCATTCTGCTCACGGCACAAGAGAGTATGAGGCCTGGGAAGGGTCAAAGACAGAAGAGATAGGTTGGGGACAGCTGGGGGCAGAGCCCATATGCCTGCAAAAGGAAGAAATGAGGCCCAGACCAAAAGAGCTTGTAAGCCAGAAAGAGATTGGAAGGGGATATGTGTATGTATGCGAGGGTGCCTCTGTGTGTGTGTGTGTGAGATAGAGAGAGGGAGTCAGTGTGAAAGAGTGAGAGTGCATGTTATGTGTGTGAGAAAGGGAGCCTATGTAAGGGGGTGTGTGCCAGAGAGAGGGAGCTAGTGTAAAATGGTGTGTGTGTGTGTGTGTGTGCGCAAGAGACAATGTCTGTGTGAGGGGGTGTATGAGAGAGAGAAAGACAGAAGGAAGGTGTGTGGTAAAAAAAAAGGGAGCCTCTATGAGGGAGTGTGTATGTAAGTGAGAAAGAAAGGGAGCTCATACGAGGGTGGGTGTGTAAGTAAGAGGGATTGTGTGTAACGAGAAAGTGATGGTGTTTGTGAGAGACAGGGAGGAAGCCTGTATGATGGTGTGTGTATGACTGAGAAGGAACCTGTATGTGTGTTTGAGAGGGGGCTTCTCTGAGTGGGGCATGTGTATGTGAGGGACAGTGGGCATGAGAGAGCATATATGTATGTGTGTATGGCAGAGTATGCATATGTAGGATAGCCTGAGTGTGTGTGTGTGTTTGTATGTAAGAGAGAACAAACGTGTATAATTAAGTGTGTGTATAATGAGAAAGAAAAGAGAAAGTTTGTGTGCAACAATCTCTGCTTCCCACCCCATCAGGTAATCCCTGACAATTTCAGCGCATCTGGGAATCAAAAGTTCCCATGTATGGTGGTGAGTGGTTCATTTTATATTCTGGTTAGTTTTAATCACTGGGTGTTAATATTTGATGTGTGTGCTGCTTTTTAATTTTTGTTTTGGAGTTGGAACTTTTGTTTTTATTTTTAAGAGTTTTTAATTATTGGAGGTCATTCTATTTGTCTGCTATTTTGAAAAATATTTTTATAAGTATGGTGTTACTATTATTGATGTTTTATATTTCTTCATTTTATTGTTTGATATTTTATAAAGAATGGCAGTGTTTCTGTTTACAAATGCAAAAATGCAAAAATACAAATTCAAAAATGCAAAAATGTTCTGTTTACAAATGCAAAAATATTGTGCAAACGATTCTCCAATATAAATAATAACACATAGCTGCAATGGATATTTTTTATGCAGAGAAAACAAATATATCTTAAGTATATCTTAAGTATGGCAGGGCAATCCTGTGAGCCACCAAACATAACAGACAGATTAAATCAGTGGAGGGGTAGTACTGTATGTAAACGATGACAGAGTCAAGCATGATAAAAATCCTGCAGGAAACAAAATGCATTGTTGATTTATTTATTTACATTTCTTATATACCACTAATTTTCATAATTAGATCAACATGGTATACAAAATAAACATAAAAAAAATCTAAATGCATAAAAACCTTAAAATAAATATACTATACATAATAAAGCTAATAAAAATAAATGGACAGATTAAAGTTCCTAACAGTGCTTGAAATGCTTCAATGAAATACAAAGCTTGTACTTTCTTTATAAAGACTTTTCAGGTTAAGGTTCTAAAGGTAGACCATTCCACAAGGTGGCAGCTACATGCAAGAATGCTCTGGTATGGGTTGTTTTGAACTTATACTCTCAAACAGGCAGCAAATTATCAACATTAGAACTTAACAAGGGTAGTGAAGTAATTTACTAACCAAGGGATAGGCCTGATCCAAACTCAGAAGCTTAAAAACTATTACTATAATTTTAAATTGGATGAAGGCACTTAATAACTGGATGCCAGTGTGGCTGATGCAAAACAGATGAAATATGATCCATACATTTAATTCCTGTTAAAACCTTAGCTGCAGTATGTTGTATTAATTGAAGGGCTCTAATATGGGTTTGCGGAAGACCTATTATCTGACTGTTAACAATAATCAACCTGTCTGAAAAGCATGGCCTGTAGAACTAATCGTAAAAGGTCTTCACTTAATTTATGCTTTAAAGGCGTCAATGTCTTAAGCTTAAAAAAATGCTTCTTTTTATTGCCTGTCTAATTTGAGGCCTGAATGCAAATTTTGAATCAAGTATTACAACTAAATTTTGTGCCTTAGAGACCATATTCAATTTTACTTCAGCATAATCTATTTCTGCCACACTCTCTGTTTTGTTTTGTTTTTTTTACCTATCCATAAAAGAGGGGTTTATGGTGGTCATGTGATGTGCCAGCAGTAAGTGGCTGCTTGTTTGACTAGCTCCCACTTTCACCTAGCATATATACTACTTTTAAATCCCTAATCACGTTAATTTGGACTGGAGATGGCTGACAAAGAGATCAAGAAAACTCTTCCAATGTTCTCAGGAGAGCAGGAATTAAGACCGAAGAGATCACACAGGCAAACTATTGCAGATAAAGTAAACCCTGGAGAACATAGTGCTCAAGGATGAGGCCCCAGAGGAGGCCAAACTGCCTAGTGAGATGCTAGAAGTCATGAAGACAGTCATGGAGCAGTTAGGAGACAAAATGCATATCAGCTTAGAAACAAATTTGGAATCTAGTAATTGATAAAGTCAGACAGCTGGTCTCCATTGTACCTGAAGACTGGAGGATAGACTGGAGGATAGCAAATGTAACCCCAATATTTAAAAAGGGCTCAAAGGGCGATCCAGGAAACTACAGACCAGTTAGCATGACTTCAGTGCCAGGAAAAATAGTGGAAAGTGTTCTAAACATCAAAATCACAGAACATATAAAAAAGCATGGTTTAATGGAACAAAGTCAGCATGGCTTTACCCAGGGCAAGTCTTGCCTCACAAATCTGCTTCACTTATTTGAACGAGTTAATAAACATGTGGATAAAGGTGAACCGGTAGATGTAGTATACTTGGACTTTCAGAAGGCATTTGACAAAGTTCATCATGAGAGGCTTCTAGGAAAAGTAAAGAGTCATGGGATAGGTGGCGATGTACTTTTGTGCATTACAAACTGGCTAAAAGACAGGAAACAGAGAGTAGGATTAAATGGACAATTTTCTCAGTGGAAGGGAGTGGACAGTGGAGTGCCTCAGGGATCTGTATTGGGACCCTTACTTTTCAATATATTTATAAATGATCTGGAAAGAAATAAGACCAGTGAGATAATCATATTTGCAGATGACACAAAATTGTTCAGAGTAGTTAAATCACAAGCAGATTGTGATAAATTGCAGGAAGACCTTGTGAGACTGGAAAATTGGGCATCCAAATGGCAGATAAAATTTAATGTGGATAAGTGCAAGGTGATGCATATAGGGAAAAATAACCCATGCTATAGTTACACAATGTTGGGTTCCATATTAGGTGCTACAACCCAAGAAAGAGATCTAGGCGTCATAGTGGATAACACATTGAAATCGTCGGTTCAGTGTGCTGTGACAGTCAAAAAAGCAAACAGAATGTTGGGAATTATTAGAAAGGGAATGGTGAATAAAACGGAAAATATCATAATGCCTCTGTATTGCTCCATGGTCAGACCACACCTTGAATACTGTGTACAATTCTGGTCGCCGCATCTCAAAAAAGATATAATTGTGATGGAGAAGGTACAGAGAAGGGTTACCAAAATGATAAGGGGAATGGAACAGCTCCCCTATGAGGAAAGACTAAAGAGGTTAGGACTTTTCAGCTTGGAGAAGAGACGGCTGAGGGGGGATATGATAGAGATGTTTAAAATCATGAGAGGTCTAGAACGGGTAGATGTGAATCGGTTATTTACTCTTTCGGATAATAGAAAGACTAGGGGGCACTCCATGAAGTTAGCATGGGGCACATTTAAAACTAATCGGAGAAAGTTCTTTTTTACTCAACGCACAATTAAACTCTGGAATTTGTTGCCAGAGGATTTGGTTAGTTCAGTTAGTATAGCTGTGTTTCAAAAAGAATTGGATAAGTTCTTGGAGGAGAAGTCCATTACCTGCTATTAAGTTCACTTAGAGAATAGCCACTGCCATTAGCAATGGTAACATGGAATAGACTTAGTTTTTGGGTACTTGCCAGGTTCTTATGGCCTGGATTGGCCACTGTTGGAAACAGGATGCTGGGCTTGATGGACCCTTGGTCTGACCCAGTATGAGTATGGCATTTTCTTATGTTCTCCACGATCGGAAAATTCAATTTGAGGCTAGTTAGCGTGCTTGACACATGGAGACATCCCTAATGACTGCTAGACAGGCCTTGAAGTATTAGAGTCGGCCCACAAGCACAAAGCTGAGAAATTAGAGGCCACGGAGAATCGAGGACAGCACAACAATTTACATTTTGTAGGTCTGCTGGAGAAAGTGGAAGGTGATATCCCGGCAGGATTTTTGGTGAAATGGATTCTATCGGCCCTAAATTTGGAGTGCAAAAATGGGTTACTTAAAGTCGACCATGCAGAGGGGAACTTAGCCCTGGGCTGCCCCCCAGATGGGGGGCAGCCCAGGCCAAAGGCAGGCGTTAATTTCGGCCGGCACCGGGGAAGTGTACAGAAAAGCAGAAAAAACTGCTTTTCTGTACTCCCTCCAACTTAATATCATAGCGATATTAAGTCGGAGGCCCCAAAATTAAAAAAAAAAATTAAAAACCTGCCCATGGCCCGCAGGTCGGAAGACAGATGCTCAATTTAGCCGGCGTCCATTTTCCGAACCCATCAAAAAGGAGGCGCTAGGGACGAGCTAGTGTCCCTAGCGCCTCCTTTTACCACGAGCCCTAATTTACATACCTGGGCTTTCTGTATCGCGTGCCCAGAAGAGTGGCCTGTGCGCGCATCAGGAGAGCGGGTGCTCGCCGGCTCTCCCGCGTGTTTTTCTGTATCAGCCTGCTAAGTAGTAGCTTTGCTGCTACTTAGATAAGTCTTAAAAATGCTACTTATCTAGCTAAGTCCGAGAGCCAGATAAGTCTGAAAAGTTCTACTTACCGTCTATCTTATTTATTCAGATAAGTAGCACTTTTCAGGACTTATTCGGCTCTCTGACTTAGCCAGAGAAGTAGTGTTTTTCAGACAGCCAGTTAAGTAGCAGCTTTGCTGCTACTTAGAGGGATAATTTGGAACTTGTCTGGATAAATGCCACTACTTAACCAGATAAATCAAAATTTATCTGGATAAGTGCAATATGTATTTGTGCTGTTTTGTTTTTTACATGCATGTTACAGGGTACATTTACATGTATTTTATAACTTGCATATATCATATATATATGCAAGTTATAAAATACAAGAGTAGATTTTTGCATATCTATATACATGCATTTATAGGCATGCATGTAGCTGTTTGAAAGTTATTCTACCTGTTGGGTAATATATGAGACAGATCCTCCTGGTGTGGAATAAAGCAAACATATTGTCCAATTTTGAGTTGCATCAACTAGAGCCTCACAAGCTGACAAATTCATATTCAACTCTACAAGCCTTCAAGGATGCTTAAGTAATTAAAACTCCCCCCACTCCATGCACAGGGCAGCTACAAATAGCTAAATTCAGGTGAGCAAAGTTGAGACAATAACATTACATCATAATCATGGTGCCACTATTCTGTGACCAACAAGATATCCAAATTATACTGTAAAATCACATCAGCTATACAGCATTCCTTATTTTTCACTGACTGTGCATTAAAGTAACCAACTTGTAATGCACACACACACATGCAATTTCTTTATAGAAAAAAATTCAGTGTGCGACAGGCACAGTGAATGTACACTACCATCCACCTGGCCAATATCAAGAAACAGACTGTGAAATGCAAGCTGAAATTAGAAAGGCTAATAAATTTGGCAACAATAATAATGAAAGATTTCAATACCCCTGTATTGACTAGGTCACTGTATAATGGTGACATGTTAGACAGGTTAGTTTTTTAGATGTCATAAATGACTGCTTCATGGAGCAACTGGTCCTAGAATCAATGAGTGGGGCAGCTATAATAGATCTAGTCCTAGGAGAATGCATGACCTGATGCGAGGGGTTACTTTGGTGGTGCCACTAAGCAATAGCAGTCATTATGCAAATCCAATCTGACATAATCACTGGAGGGAGGACATTAAGTAAAACTACTGCAGTAGCATATAACTTTAAAAAGGGAGACTATGATAGAATAAGGAAATTAGAAAAAATGAAAGGAGCAGTTGCAAATGTAAAAAATGTGCATGAGGTATGGACATTATTTAAAAATATCATCTTCGAGGCCCAGATAAAATGTATTCCATGCATTAAAAAAGGTTGTGTTAGAATCCAGCCGCCTTCCCAGACTCCTTGGTGGTAGACTTGCACCATGCAGCAGGGAGCTGCCAGTGGACGCTCTCATGCATGTGATACTAGGACCAGCGAACAGATGCTTAGGGTGTGCGTGCGCGTCTTCCGATTCAGTGCACATTGGTGGAAGAGACAGGTAACCGCCCCAATGATGTCACACGCTCAAGACTACATAGTCTGCCTGGACTTGGATTCGTTGCCTCAGCAAGAAGGTCTCCTGGTTCCTGCTCCTCCCGGTTCCAGTCTTCTGTCTTGCTCAAGCCCTTCAGCCTGGTTCCTGTTTTCAGCTCCACTTGGTTCCACCTTCTCAGCCTTCAGCTTTGATTCAGTCTTCTCCTGTGGCTCCTCTGCAGTCTTCAGCTCCACTTCAGCCTCAACTTGGTGCAAGCCAACAGTCTTGTCCTTAACTGGCTTCAGTCACAGACTGCTCTTTGAATAGACTTTTGGACGCAGTTATAGTCTGGCCCATGCCAAGACTCACTCATCTGCCGCTTGCATGGGTCTCAGGAATCTACCTACAAGGCTGCATTATGGCAAGAGGGGCTAATGCATATATATTTCTTACATTTTGCTGAGGCCATGAGCTTGGTAAATGTGTCCCTGCAATGGGCCATCGCTGCATTGATCACCCAGATGCAGGAGCAGAAAACAGAATTGATTAGCCTCCTGCACCACTTCATGCAACAGGCCCAGCAGCAACTCGATCAAGAAAAAGACTTATTTTGGACCTTGGCACAGCTTTTAGACGTAATACAAGCCCAACATTCAGCTTCAATCTCAGTTCCAGTTCTGGCGAATCCTGCACCGGCACCTATCTGGACTGGTGAGTCCTTGATTCAACTACCATCACCTTCAAGGTATGGGGGTGATCCTAAAGCATCCCTTAATTAATTAATTAATTAGTTTTTATATACTGACGTTCACAAAATATCACATCGGTTTACAGATCATAATCAAAAATAAATAGCAAGATTAAAATATATATCAATAAAATTAAATTAAAAGCAAAACAATAAAATGCCTAATATTGACATGTCATCGATTATACCCTTTATCATATCATTAAATAAAATAAAAATGTTAAAATACTATAAAATACATAAAAATTCAATAAAAAACAAAAAATTAATAGAATTGTATAATCGAGGTTACTGACAAGGCATGTTATTGGACAGTTAAGTGAAGGCTTGTTGGAATAGCCTTCTCTTGATACAGTTTTAAAATATTTTTGCATTGGGTTCTAGTCTGTTCCTGTGGCAGTGAGTTCCTATATTGTAGGACCTGCAATTGATAGAGCTCTTGATCTGACTGTTACAGCTATGGCTGTTGTGCAACCGCACCACCAGGGGTCCCTCACGAGCAGGCTCTCCTGTCTGGCTCAGTCCATCTTCCTTGTGTTCTCTATGTTCTGGACTTCCCCTTATAACCCTGCCTGGCAGTTCCCTCGGTGCTTCGGCATCGAGCTCGCTTGGGCTCCCTGCTCTAGCCTTCTGCCTTGCCTTGTGGTGTGTGTGGCATTCGGGCCTTCTGCCTTGCTTTGCCTTGCGGTGTGTGTGGCCTTCGGGCCTTCTGCCTTGCTTTGCCTTGCCTAGCTGTGCGTGTGGCCTTTGGGCCTTCTGTCTTGTCTTGCCTTGTGTGTGGCCTTCGGGCCTTTTATTTTGCCTTGCCTTGCCGTGTGTGTGTGTGGCCTTCGGGCCCTCTGCCTTGCCTTGCCTTGTGTGTGTGGCCTTTGGGCCCTCTGCCTTGCCTTGCTGTGGGTGTGTGTGGTCTTCGGGCCCTCTGCCTTGCCTTGCTGTGTGTGTTTGGCCTTCGGGCCCTCAGCCTTGCCTTGCTGTGTGTGTGTGGCCTTCGGGCCCTCTGCCTTGCCTTGCTGTGTGTGTATGGCCTTCGGGCCCTCTGCCTTGCCTTGCTGTGTGTATATGGCCTTCGGACCCTCTGCCTTGCCTTGCTGTGTGTGTGTGGCCTTCGGGCCCTCTGCCTTGCCTTGCTGTGTGTGTGTGTCACCTTCAGGCCCTCTGCCTTGCCTTGCTGTGTGTGTGTGGCCTTCGGGCCCTCTGCCTTGCCTTGCTGTGTGTGTGTGGCCTTCGGGCTTTCTACCTTGCTATAAGGTTCCTTGACCCTGCCCGGACTCTGTCTCTGCTTGCCTGCCGCCTGCCCTGACCCAGCCTGGACTCTGACTCTGCTTGCCTGCCGCCTGCCCTGACCCGTCTGGACTTTGTCTCTGCTTGCCTGCCGCCTGCCCTGACCCAGCCTGGACTCTGTCTCTGCTTGCCTGCCGCCTGCCCTGACCCAGCCTGGACTCTGACTCTGCTTGGCTGCCGCCTGCCTAGTCCCAGCCTGGACTTGGACTTTGTCTCAGCCAATACCCTGCTCCACATATTCACAGCCATCGTCAGAGACCTTCCAGCCATCCCTGTCTCTCTCCACCTGGAGCCACCCTTTTGGGTGGTGTTCACGACACCGGACCACAGCTCAAGCGTATCACTGACAGAGTTGAGATGTGCTGACTTTGGTGATGGGATGGGCAATGTTCTTTTGCTGGCTAATCTTGTGGCTCTTTGGGGTATGTGGAAATGAAGTGCTGCTGTGTGCCATTCCATCTTTTCATTATATAAAGTTTTGTGGATTAATGATAACATTTTGTATTGAGACCGGTAAGTAATTGGAAGCCAATGTAAGTGCTTTAGGACAGGGGTAATATGTTCAGAAAGTTTGGTATTTGTTAATATTCTTGAGGCTGAATTTTGTAGGAGTTGAAGGGGTCAAGTGGTAGAGGTTGGGAGGCTGAAAAGAAGCGCGTTACAATAGTCAATTTTTGTAAATAAAAGTGCTTGTAAAACAGTTCTAAAATCCTGTGAGTGAAATTGTGATGACTGCCCTAGGAGAAAGACAGCAAAGGAAAAGGACTTTTCTGGAACTACATGAAAACTGTTTATATGACTTGTTTTACTGTCCTTTTTGGGGAAGCTCGGCTAACTGTGTTTAATAGCCCAGCTCAAGGGGAGGCCCTAGCCAGGCTAAGGCACTGGAGGCTTATTTTGAAGCCTGGGACTGCGCTCAAGCTACTGGATCATAGAAAAAGGAGCTCTGGGGTCAAGGACAGAAGTGACCTGGATCAGAACAGAGGATCGTCCACAAATGGTGGCAGCAGTGGGATGATCTGAAGTTCGCCTATCCGAGGAGCCAGAAATGAGACGATTCTGTACAAAGGCGTGTAAAAACCTGCTTCAGGTAATAGTGAAAGGGGAGACTACCTGGATATTCCGGAAGGGAGTAGCAGGCTTAATATCAGCACAGAGTGCGGGAGAGGGAGTCTAACTTGGAAAAAAAAAAAAAGCTTTATTCAGAGAGAAGTTTTTGGTAAGGGGCGAGACCACTGGGGGAGTTTAAGCCCTGAGTTTAAGGAAAAAACAAAACAAAACACTCAACTATACGAGTAGGGCTGGTGTCAAAAGGCCACACTTGGGTCCCTTTTTCTTTTTTTTTTCCTCCAGGATGGCATCAGATGAGGTCCTTAAGTGGATGGCAGCCCAGATGCAAAAGCAGCAAGAGGGAATGCAGCAATTGGTGCAACAGCTTCTGGAACATCAGTAGCAGCAGCAGTGCCCTTTGTTGCAGCTCTTGGAAGAACAGCAAAAAGCCTGGCAGCTCTGAAGGGGGCTCACGTTTCGGGACCCGCAGGTGCTGGCGTTCCAGTTATGGTTGCTGGGGGACTCCCTAGATTGGACTCACCCGCTCACATTCAGCTGGAAAAGATGGGAGCAGGAGATGACCCAGAAGCCTTTCTGGTAACATTTCAACGAGTTGCCAGTGCAGCGGGCTGGCACCGCGACCAATGGGCTGCAAGGTTGGCACCGTGCCTAACCGGAGAGGCACAAGCGGCCTATAGAGTCTTGCCACCCGACCAGGCTACAAATTATGGAGCTGTGAAGGGGGCTATCTTGGATCGCTTGGGGTTGTTCCCAAACTCATATCAAAAGAGATTCAGGGACAGTTGCTTTGCCCCTAATGATCGCCCTCAAGCCTTTGCTCAACGTTTGAAGGACTTAGCGTATCATTGGTTACAACCTGATGGTAAAACCATAGCTAAGATAATGGAGATGGCAATATTAGAGAGATATATAGATGCCCTTCCCCACCCATGAGGAGTTGGGTAGTAAGGCAAGGTGCCAACGGGCTGGAAAGGGCCATACTCATCTCTGAGAGGTATCTAGAAGCTGAAGCTGCTACTGGGAGCTCTCCCATCCCAATAGGGGTGAGGGAAGCGAGGAAGTCCCTCCCTCTGGGTGTAGGAATAGAGGGAAGGATTCATTCCCTAGGGGTCAGAACTCCGGGTCCGCAGGAGGGGGGGACAATGGTCCTCTGGGGAAGCCCCAACGAGGGGGAAGGTGCTACAACTATGGGGAAAGGGGCCACTTCCGCAGTGAGTGTTCTAGACCCAAAGTAGCTTACACCCCAACCCCAAAAGAGGCAGAGGAGAAAGTGAACATAGATCCTAATGCCTATTTCTGATGGGTAAAGGTTAATGGTCACCCAGTGCGGGCCCTGTTAGATACAGGGACCAACCAATCCTTAATAGCAGTATCTACCGTGAAGGCGATAGATTTAGATACCCGTAAAATACAGGGGGGGGCCATGTAACGGTGCGATGTGTGCATGGACATGCCGACCAGCATCAGATCCAGAGCATATGGGTGGAATGGGAGACTCATAAGGATTAGAGGTGTGAATCATGTAATCGATCGTCTTAACGATTGATTTTGGCTGGGGGGGAGGGAAATCTGATCGTTGAGTTTTTTTTTTTCTAAAAATCGTAAATCGGGGGAGGGCGGGAAAACCGGCACACCAAAAAAACCCTAAAACCCACCCGAACCTTTAAAACAAATCCCCCACCCTCCCGAACCCCCCCCCAAAATTGTTTTAAATTACCTGGGGTCCAGTGGGGGGGGTCCCGACGCGATCACCTCCCGCTCTCTGGCCACCGCTGCGTTGAGAAATGGCGCCGGTGGCCCTTTGCCCTTATCATGTGACAGGGCAAAGGTAGCGCCGGCGCCATTTTGTTTCCTGGCTCCCGACGTCACGCGTGTGGGAGATCGCCCCCGGACCCCCGCTGGACCCACAGGGACTTTTGGCCAGCTTGGGGGGGGGCCTCCTGACCCCCACAAGACTTGCCAAAAGTCCAGTGGGGGTCCGGGAGCGACCTCCTGCACGTGGGCCGTATTGCCAATCTTCAAAATGGCGCCGGCGCTACCTTTGCCCTCACTATGTCATACGGGCGACGGTCGCCCGTATGACATAGTGAGGGCAAAGGTAGCGCCAATCTTCAAATTGGCGCCGGCGCTACCTTTGCCCTCACTATGTCATATGGGCGACGGGTCGCCCATATGACATAGTGAGGGCAAAGGTAGCGCCGGCGCCATTTTGAAGATTGGCGCTACCTTTGCCCTGTCATATGATAAGGGCAAAGGGCCACCGGTGCCATTTCTCAATGCAGCGGTGGCCAGAGAGCAGGAGGAGATCGCGTTGGGACCCCCCCACTGGACCCCAGGTAATTTAAAACATTTTGGGGGGAGGGTTCGGGAGGGTGGGGGATTTGTTTTAAAGGTTCGGGTGGGTTTTAGGGTTTTTTTGGTGTGCCGGTTTTCCCGCGCCCTATTTAACGATACAATACAAATGCCCCTGACGATAAATCGGGGGGCATTTGTATTGTATCGCGTATCTAACGATTTTGGACGATTTTAAAATTATCTGACGATAATTTTAATCGTTCAAAAACGATTCACATCCCTAATAAGGATGCCTTGAAGATAGCTCTGGGGGAAAACCTACCGGTGTCCTTAATATTAGGTCGGGACTGGTGCCACCTGACAGAATACATAACAAACACACCTTGATAGGTACCAGGGCCCAGGGGCAAGCTAGCCCACCCCGGGAACAAACCTTGGGAGTTGTTTTTCCATTTGAGGAGGGTGAGGTAGTGACAGCTCCAGGCGAGGGACGCAAACCCAGGGCCCAGAGAAAGCGGGAAAAGAGAGGGCAATCTGACCTAATTGGGGGCAGTGTAGATGAAAACCTGAAGAAAGAGATGGTAGAAAAGCTTCTTGCCCTCCACCCAGGATTTAAGGAGGAACAAAGGAGGGATCGTGTATTAAAAGTCACTTGGGAAAGGGCCATAACGCTGGATCACAGCGGCATAAATAAAAGCACTAGAGACTTTCCTTATTTCATGGTGGACAAAGGCTTATTGTATCGGGTGGAGGAGGGCCTAAATAGCCAGGAACTGTGTGCAAAGTTAGTGATTCCCACTAGTCTGCAGGAAGACATACTAACGTTAGCCCATGACCATTCACTAGCTGGGCATTTGGGCAGGCATAGCACCTTGGCAAAGGTGAAGCGCAGGTTCTTCTGGCCTGGCATTTATGAGATGGTAAAAAGGTTTTGCCGGTCATGCCCAAGCTGTCAGCTGGTATCCCCGCGCAAGCCCCCAAAAGCTCCTTTGGTACCGCTCCTGGTAGTACAGGAACCTATGGATAGGATAGCAGTTGATATCATTGGGCATCTAGAAAAGAGCAGATGGGCATCAATATATCCTGGTTATTATGGACTATGCCACCCAGTTCCCTTGAGCCATTCCATTGAGGTTCACGACGGCTAAGGTAATTGCACAAGAGCTTATGCGCATCTTCTGTCAGTTTGGGTTCCCGAGGGAACAGACCGGAGTACGAATTTCATGTCCAAGGATTGACTCTGGAGACAATTTGGCATTACCCATTTACACACCGCTGCATATCACCCTCAAACTGATGGTTTGGTGGAGAGGTATAACCAAACCCTCAAGGATATGCTGCGCCGGTGTTTAAAAAAGGACTCGGGAGAATGAGATCAGCTGGTACCCTTTTTAGCATTCGCCACAAGGAAAGTACCCCAGGCCTCTATGGGCTTCTCTTCCTTTGAAATGATTTTTGGATGACAACCAAGGGGATTATTAGATGTGGTACGAGAGCAATGGAGTGAGGTGGAAGGGGCTCCGCAGGACATTATACGTTACATGGGAGGGCTGAGACAGCAGGCGGAGATAGCTTTAAGTAGGGCCCGGGAAAATCTTATGCAAGCTCAAGACAAGCAGAAGACATATTATGACAAGCAGGCTCGGGACCGGGAGTTCAAGGAAGGAGATCAGGTCCTGGTACTAGTTCCCACCTCACCAAACCGGCTTGTAGCCAAATGGAAATGTCCGGGAAAAGCAGTTAGGCACCTAGGGCCTTTGAATTACGAGGTTAAGGTAGGCCCAAAATACACGCAGGTCTACCACATAAACCTCCTCAAGCCATGGACAGAGAGACAGGGCCTGGCCGCAGATTTAGTACCCGAAGAGGTGGATTTGGGCCCCCAGTTACAGGAACTAAAGCAAATAGAAGGGGTAGTCATAGGGGAAGAGTTGACCCCAAAACAAAGGAGCCAGGTAGAGAAACTGGTTGATCAAGCAAGAGACGTGTTTTCCCCAGTGCCAAGGTGTACTAAGTTAGTAACTCATACGATTGTGACACCACCCGGGAAAGTGGTGCGAAGGTGCCCGTATCGATTACCAGAGGGAATGCAGAAGGAGGTGTGTAGGCAGGTGGAGGAAATGCTACAAATGGGTATAATTGAGGAAGCAAGCAGTGCATGGTTCAGTCCCGTAGTGCTGGTACCAAAGTCAGATGGTACTATCCGTTTCTGTATAGACTTCCGGCTGGTTAATGCCATTTCCACATTCGATGCATACCCCATGCCCTGGTATGAGTCCTCAGCTGGCCTTCCCCGCTACTTGGGGTTGCGCCGTAGTATTCAAGACTGTTCGCATTCCCCGCTCCTCGTGCTGCGCTCACCTATTCTCAATTCACCCTGAGCTTCCCCGCTCCTCAGGGCTTGATCCGGGATATTCTACCATTGACAGCTGTCCTGCTCCTCGGGTCCGCTTCTCTACTACTCAGCCAGCTGCCCTCTGATCTCCAGGTACCTGTCTATGTGAGCTGCTGGATTTGGGCTCAAGTTCACTGCCCTGTGGGTTCACCTACACTCTCCTGTCTACGCCCACTATGCTGCAGCTCGGCCCTTCGGGGCTGTTCTCCTTGGCTGTTCGGATGCCTACCGCCCCATGCTCTGCCTGGCGCCCCCTCTCACCAGACTCTCCAAGTACTGTCTACAGTCTGCTACCCTACGGGGGTCACCTCCTGGTCTCTGGGGTTCTCCCCACGACTGTGCACAGAGCTTCCCTACACTCCAACACCTCACTTCTGCTCCTCCCCACAGGCTGTGTCAACTCACACCTCGGGCCAAGGGTCCACACACACACACCAATCATAACAGATTGCCAAGTCGATGGACTTGGCAGAGGTTTCTGCTCTGCAGGCCATACTTGGCCTGGCACAATGGATCAGTGACCAGCAAACGTTCTTGGAGTCCCTGGCCGCTGCCATAGACAACCTGAGCTCTCGCTTAGATGCTGCAGTGACTGCCTCAGCTACATCTATCCAGCTCAATACCTCTACCTCTTCTCCGGCTCCTCGGCTGACCGTGCCTTTACCGACACCACCACACTACTCAGGAAACCCTGTCATGTGTCGAGGCTTCCTGAACCAATGCAATGAACCTCCTTCCTTAGCAATAGAGGCTATAAGGTTAAAATCAATAACAAGGAATCCCCTCACACCTACGCCCCATTCGGAGTCCCCAGGGCTCCTCCTTATCGCCCACCCTGTTTAATATCTACCTACTCCCTCTCTGCCACTTACTCTCAAAATTAAAACTTAAATTCTATATATACGCAGACGATGTTCAAATTTTAATCCCCATATCCAATTCACTGGACTCAGCACTCAAATTATGGAACTCTCACCTGCAAACGATCAACCTTCACCTTTCAAGCCTCAACCTGGTGCTCAACACTACCAAGACAGAACTATTGCTCATCACTCCAGAAGGCAGTCCCTTCCATCACCAACTGCAAGCTAACACACAAATATCCTATGCTAGAGATCTTGGAGTCATAATAGATAGTCACTTGAACCTAAAGCAATTTATAAAACACACTACAAAGGAGTGCTTCTACAAGTTACAAGTACTCAAAAAACTCAAACCGCTCCTATTCCATTATGATTTCAGATCTGTCCTCCAAGCCATTTTGTTCTCCAAGATCGATTACTGCAATTCCATCTTGCAAGGTCTCCCGGCTACTACTATAAAACCTCTCCAGTTGCTCCAAAATGCAGCGGCAAGAATTTTGACGAATACCAATTGGAGAGAGCATATCTCTCCCATTTTAAAAGATCTTCATTGGCTCCCAGTAAACTTCAGGATTCTCCATAAATCACTCACAATTATCCATAAAAATATTCACCATCAGACCCCTCTTGATATGCTACACCCTCTCAAACTGCACTCTACGGCCAGACCCTTAAGGGATGCCTACAAGGGATCCTTACACGTTCCTCCAATCAAAGTTGTGCACCACTCAAACATCAGAGACCGGACATTCTCAATCACAGGTCCCTCCATCTGGAATGCCTTGCCTCCGGACCTCAGGCAGGAAACTTGTCTACTAAGTTTTAAAAAGAAACTCAAGACATGGCTGTTCTGTCGAGCCTTCCCCACTACTAGCCCAACAGCTTGACTTAGAATTGTTCCATCACTTCTGTAAATAAACAAACGCTAAATCACGCATACAAGTAATCATGAGGTTGGCTTCCTGCCTCCCATCCATACCCTCTTGTATATAGTACTTTATCTTTGTTCTCCCCTCTTTATTTCCTACTCCCAGTTAAGACATCCTTGTTATAATGTAACTTTATGCTCCTTCAAATTGTCTAGTTATTTGGTTACAGTTACCGCTTAGTTCGATGTAAACCGAGTTGATTTGATTTGTATCAAGAAAGTCGGTATATAAAAGCCTTAAATAAATAATAATAAATAAATTTGTATTTTTGCTTGCAACCTACATACTTCCCAGATGTGATCACCAAGACCACGTACATCCTGGCTCTTTTAGAAGGCAAAGCCATGTCCTGGGCATCACTTCTCTGGGAGTGAGCAGACCCCGTCCTTCGGGACCTTCCAGGGTTCTTGGCCCTGTTTCAGTCCATCTTCGAAAACGCAGGCCGGCATGCCATCTCTGTGTCAACACTCCTTCACCTTCAGCAGGGCTCTCGCCCTTAAACGGACTACGTCATTGAATTTCGAACACTTGCGTCAGAATTACAGTGGGACTCCAAACGTCTGCACTCTATCTTCCTGGAGGGCTTGAGTCCACGCATAAAGGATGAATTGGCTGCTTGCGAATTGCCTACTTCCTTGGACTCCCTCATTGATCTCACAGGGTGCATCGACCGTCGTCTACGAGAACGCTTTCTTGAATCCAGAGCTTCCCGGCAACTGATTCCTGGGCCATCTCGAGCTCGACATCCACTCTCTCCTAAACACATTGCTTCGCCTAACTTTACAGAGGAAGAACCCATGCAAATGGGTAGGAGTAGACTCTCTCCCAAGGAACGTCGTCGCATCAGCAGTCCGGCCTTTGCTTATACTGTGGTCAACCTGGGCACACAATCACCTCCTGCCCAGTCTGTCTGGGAAACTGCCAAGCCTAGGATCTGCTGGAGGACTTCTCCTAGGCCTGACCTCGCCATCTCCTCCACTGACTGTTCCTGTTTCCATCCACAGGAATTCCACACATTTTTTGTTGGAATGTAAACCGATGTGATGTGTAAAATCTAACACCGGTATATAAAAATAAATAAATAAGTAAATAAATAAAATAAAAAATTTGCCCTGGTGGACTCTGGTTCTGGAGGGAACTTTATCTTGAAGCAGCTCACAGAGCATCTGCGAATCCCCACCATTTGCTCCCTGGTTCCCCTGCTATTCTTGTCTATTCATGGGGAACCTCTGCCCAGTGAGGTTACACACACACCACTGCTCCCATCCAGCTACACACCAGAATCTTGCATAAGGAATCCATTTTGTTCCACATCTTAGACAAGGCCATCCACCCGGCTGTCTTGGAATTACCCTGGCTTCAGTCTCCACAGTTCGACTGGACTACCCTACAGCGTTCCCATTGGGGTCCGGACTGCCACCAGAACTGTCTGGAATCTGTCTCATCGATGCCTTGCATGATGACCATACCCTCTCTGCCCAGCCTTCCAATGCCATATGCGTCCTTCTCTGACATTTTCTCTAAAAAGGCCGCAGACACCTTACCACCTCATCGCTCCTATGATTGTGCGATTACCTTGAAGCCCAATACAGAGCCTCCATGGGGCAGGACTTATCCTCTTTCTCTGACAGAGACCCAAGCCAATTCAGAATATATTCGGGAAAATCTGGCTAAAGGGTTTATCTGACCCTCCAAGTTACCAGCAGGGGCAGGATTTTTCTTCGTGAGAAAAAAAGATGGCTCCCTGCGCCCCTGCATTGACTATCGAGGCCTTAATGAAATAGCCGTCAAGGATCGCTACCCTCTGCCACTCATATCGGAGCTCTTTGACAGACTTCAAGGGGCCAAGATTTTTTCGAAGTTGGATCTCTGTGGGGCCTATAATCTGATCCGAATACGAGAGGGCAATGAGTGGAAAACCGCTTTTAACACCCGCGAAGGCCACTTTGAATATCATGTGATGCCATTCGGCTTGTGCAACGCACCGGCAGTGTTTCAAAATTTAATGAATGAAGTTTTCAAAGATATGCTGTACCAATGCGTCGTCATATACCTCGATGACATTTTAGTCTTCTCTCAAGACCTCCAGAGTCATCGCCAAGACGTTTCTCGAGTTCTTCAATGCTTGCAAGACAATCAAATTTTTGGCGCTTGAGAAGTGCTTGAACAAGAGTCCATGCCTTTCCTGGGGTATGTGGTATCCAGTCAGGGGTTTAGAATGGACCCCCAAAAGCTCAAATGCATCAGTGATTGGCCTCAGCCTATGGGTCTCAAGGCCCACCAGAGATTTCTTGACTTCGCCAATTACTACCATTCTTTTATTCACCATTACTCCACCTTGACAGCACCACTCACTGCCATGACCCGTAAGGGCGCCAATCCCTCTCAGTGGTCACCGGAGGCCATGACTGCTTTTCAGGATCTCATGCCAGCTTTCCTGAAAGAATCCTGTCTCCGACACCCAGACCCCACATGCCCATTCGTGGTCGAAGTCGACGCCTCCAATGTTGGAGTTGGCGCGGTGTTGAGTCAGTTCTCCCCCACTCACACGTTCCATCCCTGCTCTTTCTTTTCCCGACGCTTCACTCCAGTGGAGTGAAACTACGGCATTGTGGATAAAGAACTGTTGGCCATCAAATTGGCCTTTGAAGAGTGGCGCCCCTGGCTTGAAGGGGCACAACATCAGATTACAATATATACGGACCATAAGAATCTCCAGTATCTACACTAGGCTCAGGGCCTAAAAAGCCGCCAGGCGCATTAGTTTCTCTTCTTTACAAGGTTCAACTTTATCCTACGCTACTGCCCTGGGGATAAGAATGTCTGTGCCGACGCCCTCTCTCGATCATTCATCACTGAAGATCTACCAGACGTTCCTCAACATATCATCGACCCCACAAGGGTTCTCCTTTCAGCCTCCTTTCCAGTGCCTCCGGGCAAGACCATGGAGTCTGGTGAGAGTGTAGGCAATCTTGTCCACTACGACCAAAGGTTTTACAATGGGCCCACGATTCTTTGACCTCTGGACACCCAGGTCAGTCCAGGACTCTCTCCACTCTGCAACGCTACTATTGGTAACCCTCCATGCGCAAGGATACTCAAGCGTATGTGGAATCCTGCCCCACATGTGCGCAGCATAAGCCTCTGACAGGGAAACCTTGAGGACTTTTACAACCGCTTCTCACGCCCAGCGAACCCAGGACCCATATCACCACAGATTTTATTGTGGATTTGCCAGTCTCCAATGGAAATAACACCATATGGGTCAACATTGATGGTTTCTCTAAGATGGTGCATTTTGTGACTCTAACAGGTCTCCCTACGGCACCTCAGCTGGCTAAGTTGTTTTTTAAGCACGCGTTTCAGCTCTATGGTCTTCCCAGACACATTCTCTCGGAACGCTTCTCTACTACTCAGCCAGCTATGCTCCGATCTCCAGGTACCTGTCTATGTGAGCTGCTGGATTTGGGCTCGGACTCACTGCCCTGTGAGTTTGCCTACACTCTCCTGTCTACGCCCTCTACTCTGCAGCTCCACCCTTCGGGGCTGTCCTATCAGAGTATCTCCTGCTCGGCTGTTTCGGCACCTACCGCCCCATGCTCTGCCTGGCGCCCCCTCTCACCAGACTCTTCAAGTACTGTCTACAGTCTGCTACCCTACGGGGGTCACCTCCTGGTCTCTGGGGTTCTCCCCACGACTGTGCACAGAGCTTCCCTACACTCTAACACCTTGCCTCCTGATGGTGTGGACTTGTGGGGCTGCTCCCCACAGGCTGTGTCAACTTGCATCTCGGGCCAAGGGTCTCCACATACACACACACACACACCAATCATAACAACTATAAGCCATACACAGAGAGAATTAAAGAATTTAAAATATATTATTTAGAAGAAGAGCGGGAAAGGGAAGATGTGAAACAATATTCAAATATCTAGAAGACTCCAATAAAGTATCTGAAGGTAGTATTTCCCATAGTATGAGAAACTCAAGAAGTTGAAAGGAGGGAGACTCAACAGGAGAGGGTGGTAGACACTTGGAACAGACTTCCAGAAGAAATAGTAATATCCAAAACAGTGGCATAATTCAAGCATGCAAGAGATACAAAGGAACCTTAGTGATGGGAGAGGACCACAGATTGAATGAGACCTATTACACCACTGTAGGCAGGTACAAATGGGTAGACTGGGTGGACCAAGTGATCCTTATCTGCCGACGTCTTCTATGTTTCTGTTTTATTTCTTACTTCTTTATTCAGTTGTTTGAAGCATTGTGATAACAGATATATTAATTTATCATATTAGCCAAGTGAGTAAGCCAAACCCGAGGTAAAGGCACTAGCAGTATAAAGGAAGGCAACCTAGCATGAGCCTGGAAGATGGTAGACTCAGCAGTAGCAGAGAGAAATATTTCTTTGTAAAGAAATTGGGAGAGGCAGTAGAGATGGAGAAAATGGGCAACAGAATTCCAGAATGCTTGGGATAAGTGCAGAAGACTTCCCTAGCAGCAGGGAAATGGTACGGCTACAACAGACTAGATGGGTCAAGTGCTCCTTCTTACGACCACATTCTGATTTAAGGTCCTGGTAAACGTTTCTGAATGGCTGGTGGGAGTGGGAAGAAGGGGGAATTACATCTGGAAAGATTTCTGCATGTTAGTCATAGCAAGTGTGCTTCAGGTAGTCTGAAGCTCTTTATACTCAATGTTATGATATGTGGATTTCGTGGGCCCTTGGCCCGAGGTGGGAGTTGTTACCACCTGTGAAGAGGAGCCCCACAGGTCCACACTGCCGGGAGGCGAGGTCTGATATAGCAGGAGCTCTGGGAGAGAATCTGTGGGAAGATCCCAAGGAGCGGGGTGAGAGACACAGCACTGAGGGATCCCACAGGAAGCTGGTAGGCTGGAGAGCAGTACCTGGGTGGAGACCTCCAAGAGGGTGGAGCTAGGCAGGCCCGAGGAGCGAAAGCATGAGGCAAGGAGCGCCGGAGGTATACTGCTGAGGCAACCCCGGGAGGCGGAGCTGTGTAGCGAGGGAGGTACTGATGCGATGACGTAGGCTACTCCGTGGAGCGGGGAAGTACTGGCTAACACCGGCATTGAACGAAGGCACTGCCCCGAGGAGCAGGGAAGCACAGACAGTCTCTGGAGTAGAACGTAGATACTGCCCCAAGGGGCGGGGAAGCACAGAGCTAGGTCTCCCAAGTGGTGAGGGCGTCTCAGTGGCAACCCCAAGGAGTGGAGGGCCGGCGGGTAGAGTTCCTGGAAGGCGCAGGGCTAGCCCGAGGAGCGGGGTAAGCCAGGAGACCACATCTCCGGAAAGAGCGCGCAGAGGCCCCAGAGGAGCGGGTATTTGAGCCAAGGTTCAGAGTCCAAGGCTCCAAGACTGCCACAACAGGTCCGAGGAGACAGAAGCTAGTAGAGTAGTGATGGAACTCATTGCCAAGTCGGCTAGCAGGGGGCTAGTGCCTTTACCTCGGGTTTGGCTTACCCAGATCCAATGATGTCATCAATCAGGGATGCTCCTGAGGTTCCCGTCGTAGCAACTTCAAAGAGGGTGCGGTGGCGCGTGCCGTGCCTAGGAAGTCCCAGAGTCGGCGTAGATAGAGGTGGCATCCTGGCCGCCACGAGGGACCATGAGATACTCGGCGGTAGAGGCTGGCTCCCGCCGCGAGCAGTTCCGGAGAGGGAAGCAGGAAAGTACAGGACGTGAGTAGATGCGGTCGCAGCCATCTGCAATCGATGGTCATAACTCTCAACCTGTTTGTTTTCTACAGAAGAAAGCTACATCATTATCATCATATCCTGAACACAGTAACTGTGCAGCTTCATTGGGAAAGGCAAATGTTGCCAGAATGACTCAGAACTAGAATGCCCTGCTGTCCAAAATTCAATATCAGATTAAGTACTTTCACGTCCCCACCATTTTGAAAAAGAGAAGGCATTGTGTGGGATTTGTTTACTGATTTCTCTGAGGTCAGTGATTTTGGCTAACTTCCCAGAATGCTGCAGTTCATTCTGACATGTTCTGTCAGCGACCCTTGGGTTCTCTTTCCACCTTCAGAAGGCCCAGTGTTCTATCATCATGTCTTGGATGCAATGTAGGAGGTGGAGTGGATGGCTAGTGGTTACCGCATGTCAATCACGGGTCAGGAATGCTCCCGAGATGTACAAGTCCCCTTTGTGCTTCCCCACTAATTCGGTCAGCTTGGCAATGTCACTTGGTTGCATTTTCTGCATATCTCAGTTTTCCCAGCTTTATGGGGAGAGTAATGCTCCTTCTCCCAACTGGACCTCAATATTCTAACAAAACTGGTCATGAGATTTCTATTTGCAAGTTTCTGAAAACTGATAAGTGCAAAGCATTTTGAAATTCTGTGTGAACGAAAGGCATGCATACATGAATAACTATTATTACACTCTTCAGCTCCTACAAGCTCAACAATTGCTCACAGTGAGGATGAATTGCAAAGTAATGCCTCTCTTAATAAAAGCCCAAGCAGATTTCAAAGCCACACCAACTGAGAGATGTTTCCAAAGGTCTATTGGACTATTTCTACACTGTGGCTTTGGTTTTTTGCTGGGGTGGTGGGTGTTGAAATTTTGGCTTCTATTTGTGAGTATAGCGCGTAATCAGTATTCAGCCAGACTTTTGTTTTAGCTGACACTGAGGGATCAGTCTTATAGCAGCAGTACCAGATAAATAGGTTTTCAGCTATTAAAACACAACTAAGAGATTGTTTTTTTTCATTGCCAAGAAGATGTTATTTAAATCTGTTCAAAGTGCTTCCAAAATTAGTCATGCCCACGATTATGAATTAAAAGTAAATTAAGTTGTTGCTGTGCTGACTCTCATCAGAACCTCATACAAGTGTTAGACTAATCCATGCCAGGCATGAATATCAGATCGACAGCTGAAGAGTGGATCTTCATCAGAGCCCATGCAGGCCTCACAGGTAAAGCAGGTAAAACCCTGCAAGGAAGAGTGTGTGTAAAGAACAGGGGGGTATGGTCAGAACAAAATACACAGTCCTTGTATTAAAAATTGAGATATGAACATATAAGGCTTTATTTTCAAATGCAGTTACACACTTAAAACTGGGTTTTACATATGTAAATGCACTTTTCCAGTGTAAGTAGGCTTTTGAAAATTGCTGCAATATATGCTATTGAATTGTCCGTAGGTTTTACTAACATTACGTGCACTTAACATGGGTAAATGGTTTTTGAAAATTGCTAAGATAAAATGTTAAATTTATGTGTGTAAGTCCTTTGAAAATTCACCTAAGTAGTAAAAATATATTAAGAAAAATGCAAGTGTATCTAAGAATACCGATCAAAAGAAGGAAGCAACAGAACCAAGCAAGTGCCAAAATGATTACTGTTACTTTTAAATACTTGTACATCACCTGGGGCTTTACTGGAAAGGTGTCAAATCAAACCGCTTTCAAAAGAGGATGCAGGATTCTATACTAGAGCTGGGACTTACAAAGAGACGATATCTCTAATACTGGGTAGGTGCCTACCTGAGCACCAGTGATCAGACGGTATGGTTTGATACAATGGTCAAAATGGAGAGAAACCACACAAACGTTTAGAGTCAGGAATTTCAAAAATCCTGACTTTGGTAAAATGGGTGAGTACCTTAAAGAGGTACTGGCAGAGTGGGGGAAGGCAGGTGAAATGGAAGAACAGTGGGTGAAATCAAAGGAGCTAAAGAGCAACAGGTCTTTATGTCAGGAATGAAATTAAAAGTAAAAAAACAAAAAAGGAAACCAGCATGGTTTATCAAAGAGGTGGCTGAAAAAGTAAAGGCCACAAATTAGCATTCAGAAAGTACATAGAATCTCAAAAACAACAACAAAGGGATATCATCTGGGAAAACCGAAAGAGGAAGGGGAAAAAGTCAGGATAGAAAAAATAGCAAACAAGGTAAAGTGAGGTGACATTTCTCAGGAATATCAGTGACAGAAGGAAGGCCAAAGATGGAGAGCAGGAGAGGAAAAATGGGTGGACAGAGGTGAAGAAAAAGCAGAAATGCTAAACAAATATTTTTCACTGAAGAAAGGAACAGGACAGCGATCATTCCTGGATGCTAAGGGTTTACATGGGAGTGGGGCAGACATTATACCATTTACCAGGGAGAGTGTTTGGATGTAATTAGCAAAAGCGAAGGTGGGCAAAGCCATGGGGCCACATGGAAGGTACTCAAGGATATAAAGGGAGCTCAGAGATGTTCTGGTGGATCCACTGAAGGATCTGTTCAATAGATCCTTGGAAACTTGGGCGGTCCCTGAAACTGGAGGAGGACAGATGTTGTACATCTTCTTAAAAGTGGTAACAGAGAGGAGGTTGGAAACTACAGGCTGGTTAGTCTGACCTCAGTGGTGGGAAAATTAATGGAGACGTTATTGAAAGGAAAGGCTAATGGAGTATCTACAAAGATGCAGGAGGCACTGGACCATGGCTTTACCAGAGGAGATTGATTTTTTGGATTGGGTGACCAGACAATAAGATCAAGGCTATGGCACAGGATGTTGTTTGCTTGGATATCAACAAAGCTTTTCATGCCGTCCCATATAGGTGACTCATAAATAAATTGAACAGCCTGAGGGTGGGTCCCAAGGTTGTGGACTGGATTAGAAACTGGTTGAGTGATGGAAGTGGTAAATAGAATTCACTCTGAGCAGAAAAAGGGGATTCGTGGAGGTCCTCAGGAATCAGTCCTGAGTCTAGTTCTGTTCAATATCTATGTGAGGGGCAATGCAGAGGAGTTAGAAGGCAAAGTTTGCCTTTTTGAGGATGACACTAAGATCTATAACACTCTTGATGGAGTAACCAGAATGATAAGTGATCTAAAAAAGTTTGAGAGCTGCTCAAATGCTTGGCAGTTAAGATTCAGTGCCAAAAATGCAGGGATGCATTTGGGATGCAGACGTTTGAAGGAATGGTATACTTTGGGAGGTGAAGATTTGCTGAACGTTGACCAGGAGAGAGGCCTCGTTGTGATAGTGTCTGATGATCTCAAGGTAACAAAAAGTGTGATAAGGCGGTGGCCAGAGTCAAGTGAATTCTTGAGTGTATAGGGAAAGGTATAATCAGCAGAAAACAGGAGCTGATGATGCCCCTGTATGTGTCCATTGGTGAGCTCTCACCTAGAATACTGTGCTCAGTCCTGGAGGTCATATCTCAAAAAGGACAGAGAGAGGCTAGAGGCAGTTCAGAGAAAGACAACCAAAATAGTATGGGGACTGCACCAAATGTCATATGGGATGAGACTGAAGGAGCTAAATATGTATACCCTACAAGACAGAAGAGATGGGGGGATTATGACACAGACATTTAACTACCTGGAAGGCATTAATGGTGCACAAGGGACACATTTCTTTCAACAGAAGGAAAACTGCAGAATTAAGGGTGGAAGAATCAGGAAATATTTATTTCACAAAAAAGGTGGTGGAAGCCTGGAGTGCCCTTCCAGCGGAGGTGGTGGAGACAAAAACAGCAGTGGAATTAAAAATATGCATGGGAAAATTCCAGAGGATCCACAGTGACAAGAGGATGGAAATTCAGTACATTATGATAACCTACACTGGGTACAATTGCATCAGGACTTCAAAAAAAAGCATAGAGGTAATCTACATAGAGGGGCAGTGGGTCACTTGCAAGTGGGTAACATGTACGGCATGGCAGCTGCAACCCAAAAGTGGCAGTAGTACAGTTGCAAAGGGGTAATCTGTATGGCGTGGCAGTTACAATCCAAAACAAGTGGAATATTTGAATGGGGGTAACCTACCTAAAAACAGCAGTGGTATGTCTTCACCAGGGCTCTAAGTAAGCAAGAGGAGGCCACCAGTGTGATGAGTGTGGTGGCCTCGACCATGGTTGGGACAGATACGAAGGGAGGGTTGAGAGCTCAGAAGGAAGGAGGGACTTGGTACTGGTTTGTATTTGGGAATTTTATATGCACATCTATCAAAAGAGGATGGATTTCAAGAGGGTAGACTGGATGGGCCATTTTGGTCTTTATCTGCTGTCATTTACTATATTACTATGATTCACAGCTGTCAAACATGATTTATGCACACATAAGTCCAGCTTATTTATTTATTTTTATAAATATCGAACCTAATGAATCAATAAAGAATCCTGGAAATCAAATGCAAATTTACTGAATGCCTGCTAAAAGAATTTTGTTCTTTCAGTGTAAAAATAGCACCATCCCACAAGAAGGTGCATAGCAAAATTATTTGCAAATGCAGAGATTGTCCCTTTTCTCCCCTTCTTCATCTTTAGCCCTCCTCCTTCCCTGGAGGTGGCATAACCAGATGGCACCGAGAGCCCTTGCTATCCCCGAGTGTTATCTCTTCCAAGGCAATCGCTCAGTGCCGCTCTTTATGCCAGGCAGGTGCTGAGGCAACAGTATAATCTGCCTTCTCTCCCTTCCTACCTGGGGTTACGTATTTCTGCCCTTTTTCCCCATCCCTCTGCACCCCCCCCAATCAGACTCAAACCTGAATCTGCCTTCGCATAACATTACGGCCAGAACCGTGAGGATGGCCCATGAGATGTCACTTCTCGACTTGCTCACAGTCTCTGTCCTATCCATTGCATTCCAGCAGCAGAAAGGAGCAAGGGCTCCTGGGTAAATAGTTAAAGCACGGGCTCATTAGTTGCCTTCTGTGGCATGGCTTGTCCTTTGATTATTTCTTCTTTCGGAATGGCACAAATGGCTTGTTTAGTTCCATATGTATTAGCCTTTCAGATCAGAAAGCCTCCTTTCTTTTATACCTACAAGTCCCTGCAGATTTAAGTGGAGACACGATGTTCTGCACAGATATTGGCATTAGGATCGCTACTTACAAGTGAAGTATGAATGCAGTGACAGATGTTTTTTCATCAGCTAGGCTTTAGTGTTCCAGTGAGCACTCAAACTATAGTCTAGGTTTTTAAAAGTTTAAACCCAGAGATGAAAAAGTACTCCACTAACGCATTTCATCTTTTTACCATGTGAGTTCAGACAACGGCTATTTAAGCTACTGCCATTCTGAAATACATTTATTTTTAGTGCATCTCTGGAGGAAATTATTCTTTGGTTACATCCAAGGGTCATGTAAAAAGGAATCTTGCGAGTATACTGTAAGTAAAGGGGGGGGGGGGGGGGGGCAAAGAGCGTGACTGGGGAAGGGGTTGGGCTGCGGAGGAGATCCCCTTCTTTCTAATGGAAACAAGCCCCAGGGTTCCTGGTACCAGTCCTGAATGCAGGCTAATGGACAGAGTAAAAATGGCTTAACTGGCATCAGTTTTTGATGTTCATGCAATTCATGCACACAAAGATTTAATGCCAAAAATGTAGGTTTTGGGCATCCAGCTCAAAGTTCCATTGTTTTAAAAGCATTGTCTACACTGAAAAATGCCTTCTTGTCGTGTTACGGCTTTGCTGCTGTTCAGGGAACAGTTATCAAATTTGAGAATGGGTCTTTCAAGAAAACTTTATTTCGGAAATGAGTCACCGAAGACCTGGCAAAGGACCAAGGTTCGTTCCTGTCGTGGTAGGTGCAAAACAACCCCGCTAGAAACTCTACCCCAAGAGAGATCCATTCATTTCATCCAACCAGGTTTAAAATATGAGCGAGGTGATCAAATCTACAGATGAATCACGATTATTCAAAGCTGTTACAAATACAAGTGAAACATGTAAGAAACTGCAGAAAACCTTGGAGAGACTGAAGAAGTGGGCATCTCAATGGCAGATGAAATTTAATATGGACAAGTGCAAAGTGATGCATATAGGGAAGAATAATCCAAACTATAGATTCACAGTGCCGAGTTCCATATTAGAGTCGCCACACAGGAAAAAAGATCCTGGAGTCACTGTGGACAACAGTCCATCGAAATCCTCAGCTCAGTATGCGGTCAAGAAGGCAAATAGAATGTTTGGAATTATTCCGAAAGGAATGGAAAATAAAACAGAGAACATCATAATTCCTCTGTATTGATCTATGGTGTGACAGTACCTTAAGTACTGTGTGCAGCTCTGACCACTCCATTTCAAAAAAAGATATAGTAGAACTACAAAAAAGGCACAAAGAAAGGTAAGAAAAATGGCTGAGGGATGGAACAGCTCTCTTTTAAAGAAAAGCTAAAAAGGTTAGGGTTTCATGAAGAGATGACAGAGGGGATTAGATAAAGGTTTATAAAATCATCAGTGGGGTAGAACAGATAAATAGGAAACAATTATTTACCCTTTCAAACTGTAATAAAACACTCTTTGAAACTAGCAGGTAGAAGATTTAAAACCGATCAAAGAAAGCTGAACACACAATCAAGCTTAGAATTTGTTACCAGAGCATGTGGACAAGGTATCTAGCGTAGTTGGGCTTAAAAGTTGTCTGCACCCATTCCAGGTGGAAAATTCCATAAACCATTATTAGCCAGGAAGACTTGGGAAAGTGAATGCTTATCCCTGAGAGGGGGAAACCAGGAATGCATCTACTCCTTGGGATCTGCTGGGTACTTGGGACCTGGATGGGCCCCTGTTGGAGACAGGACACTGGGATAAATGGACGACTCAGCATAGCACATCTTATGTTCCCATTATTATGTTCAGATCAGGGTTCCATTTGTTAGTGAAAGTCCTAAATTGAAAATTGAAAATGGTCACAGCTAAAAGAGAAAAGGGTTTCATTTCAACTGTAATCCTCAATGCAACAATCACTAGGCTAATATTATAAAATATTTTTTACGTATTGCTTTTCATCCAATTAAATTACACCGTAATGTCATTGGCTCGCCACTAGTTTGTCCCCTCTTGGGTTGGGGCTGAGCTGCAACAGTGCAGCTTTATTATTTTCAAAATTAAACTATGATTTCACCTAATCTTACATGTATATGGGCAGTAGGAGGTGTCTCTGATTGACTCATAGGGGCCAGGGCAAGCAACTGCTCGGTGTTGGACCGGACAGCCTGGTTTTACAGCCTGTTGTACAGTGTCCGGTTACGAACTGTAACCGAACACCGTCAAATCCGGTCGAGCAAAGGGTGAAGCCATTCGCAGCTGAAGACAAAGGAGGGCCCAGTGGGCCACGAACGGAGTCCATCCCGCTCACGGCTGAAGACGAGGAAGGTGCCGGTGGGTCGCAGCCAAGGAGCAGTATGCAGCTGATGACCTCGACACGGCCTGTGTGTGCCTGTGCACCGAATGACAGGGACAGGAGTGTGGGTGTGTGATTTAGAGCCTTTGTGCCTGAGTGAGGGTACGTGTTTGTGTGTGAAAGGAAACCCACGTGAAGGGATGTGCATGAGTGAGAGAGAGATAGCCTAGGTGCAGGGGTATATGAGAGTGCAAAAGAGAGAAGAAGCCTGTGTGAGTGTGTTTGTCAGAAAGAGATGGAGCCTATCTGAGAGTGCATGTGTGTGCGCGCGAGAGAGAGAGGGAGCCTGTGTAAGGGGGTGTGTTTACTGTGAGGGGTAGGGTGACCAACTGTGATAGAGCAAGCCTGTGTCAGTGCATCCATTGAGAAAGAGGGAGTGTGTGAATGAGAGAAGAAAGTTTGTGCATCCCCCCTGGTCTCCCTCCACTCCCCGGTAGCCCATGACAATCTCAGAATGATTGAAAATCAAAAGTTCCCAGGTATAGAGAGCTGAAGGTTTATAAATCCTTAAATATTGGGTGTTATTTGACTAGTTTGCTGTTTTTAAATATTTTATTAGTGGATGGGAAATTTTATAAAGTTTTTAAGTTTAAATGAGCTTTTAATAGAGGTTCTGTTCATCAGATGTTTTGAATTATTTACTCTATTAATATGGTTTTACTATTATAATTGATGTTTTATATTTCTTGATTTATTAGTTATTTTATGAGAAATTGTGATGTTTCTGTTTTTCCATTATTGCACTGCATGTAGAGTTGCATTTCCAGTTCAGTTCTTGTCATATGTTTTTATTTATACTATGGTCTCTTTATTCTGTTTTTGGAAAGTGTCTGACTCTGCATGTGTGACTGAGATGGGGGTAGCTAGCCTGCTAGCATGTAGCTTCTGTGTAGGAATGTATTGCAGCATGGTTTGTTCTTTTTCCATAATAGGAAGTGTATTGGTGTTTTAGGGTCTGGTGTAATATTTGCAGTGTTGCCTTTTTATGAATAAGGTTGTTACTGTTTAAGTGCTGGCAGTTCATCCTGTTTTTGTCTGGGAAGTAATAATAATTTAATTTATTCATGGCTTTCTGAGGGTCAAGCCCACAAACAATGCATGTTACAATAGGCTTGATACCATGAGATTAAGGTGGATAATCTGAACTGTATGCAAATTAATGCAAATGAGGGGAACAAACATGCCTCCTTGTGATTTCTCCTCCCCCTCCCCATCCCCCAGAGTACTCAAGTGTCCAGTCGTGGTCGGTGGAAAAGTTGGCAACCCTATAGGGGGCTGATTTGAGAGTAACAACAGACAATATTTTTTCATGGTTGTGGAAATATGAGAAAGCTTCCCAGCGAAGGAGGTGGAGGCAAAAACATTACCGAATTCAAAAAAGATAGGAATAAGCACAGAAGGGCCTTACTTGCGACGGAGTGATGAGCAAGCCAGAAACCAACTAGGGTCTGAGGCGGTGTAAAACAAAGCAATTTGCAAGACTTTATTTCTATAGTATATAGGAGTAGATTTTAAAAAGGAACACGTGGGTGTACATGTGCGCGTGCTACCCGGAGCACAGATGTTATAAAATAGGCTCAGCGCGAAATCGGAGCGGCCTCGGAAGGAACTTTCGTACCCACCCACCCTCCTTCCCTTCCCCTACCTTTTTCGTCTTCTTTTTTTTGTTTTAAAACTTACTTCAGCCCTGGTTGTATGCTGCGCGCGCCGGCCAATTGCTGGCGCGCGATCCCCAGCCCAGCAGCTGTGCAGAGGCCTCTGGGCATGCCCCTGCCCCGCTCCTTTTGTAAAGCTCCAGGACTTACACGCGTCCTGGGGCTTTAGGCCCGGGGCAGGTAACCTTTTGAAAATCCGGCTGATAGTGTATATATTCGCATGAAAACATTTGGGAGAGCCAGGAACCCAAGGGGTAGATTTTAAAAGAAGCGCACATGTACGCCCGATTTTATAACATGCAAGCGCAGGCGCACGCATGTTATAAAATCTGGGGTCGTCGTGCACCCCCTTGTGAGCCAAGCTGCGCTGCCTTCCTCCGTTCCCTCCCAGGCCGCTCCAAAATCGGAGCGGCCTGGGAGGGAACTTCCCTTCCCCCTAACCTAACCTTCCCATCCCTTCCACTAACCTTTCCCCCCCCTAGCCCTACTCTAACCCCCCCCCCTAACTCTTGTCTTACCTTTTGCGCCTGCCGGTCTCTGTCCCCACCCCCGCCCCGCCCCTTTTGTGAAGCCCCGGGACTTACACGAGTCCCGGGGCTTTACGCGCATTGCCGGGCCTTTTTAAAATAGGCCCGACGCGCATAAATCCTCTGGATTTATGCGCATAACCCTTTTAAAATCCGGTCCAAAGCCATTTCAGCGCGTGAAATGGCGATTTACGCATGGAAACGGCTTTTCGCCTGAGGTGTGCCGAGGTCTTCAGGAGCGGGCGGAGCCTGGCTGGGCGGGGGATTTTGCCTGGGATGCGCATAAATTCCCCTTGAAAACTGGTGGAAGTTCTACACCGAGCAGCCTGCAATTGGCCATGGGTGGGCTCTGGATCTGCAAGCCCCCCCTAATGAACCACAATTTCAGCCCATTGCTATTTTCTGCCTGTCTTGGGAAGGGCTATGAAAGATCAGTTGAAAATTGTTCATCCCCCTTTACCTGGGTACAAGTAGGCCTGGGCTTCAACACACAGACTTTTTTTTTTTTAATACCAGGTAACGAGCAGGCGTTTAGGGGTGCGTTTAGGGGAGGGGAATAATGCATGGAGATTACATTTTCTGACCTGCATGCTTTATTTTGTAGGGGAGAACACCTGCCGGCACTTCTCGGGGCCGTTTTTCAAAAAGGACGTATGCTCGGACTTTCCCCAGTGCAAAAGGTGCAGGCAAAAGTGCACACACTGACCTTTCAGCCATGCAGGCACTTTTGAAAATCCTCCCCTTAAAAAATAATAAGTAAAAAAAAAAAAAAAAAAAGTAAATATAGAAACAAGAGGCCAGGGTGGCAGGCAAGCATTACCCAGGTGACGCAGAGCAAAAAGTAATGGAGTTCTCATCCCAAGTGCATCAGCAGTGAGAAATAAAGGATTGCTACTGAGATACCGCATCCAATCTCCGAAGTCAGCCAACACAGGCACGAATGTAATTCATGAGCAGATACCCAGATAAGTGACAGTCATTCTGAGCAGGTGTCACCACAGAGAACGGCTGACATTTCATTCAGCAAACTATTTCAGAAGCCGAGATTACTCAAGGGTGAAATACTTGTTGCTTACAATTGTAGTGAATATTCTCCAGGGGATCGTGGTTGGACATCTCATTAGTGCAATGGAATTTTCATCGCTCCCTCCAGATATTACAGATTAATACTTCCCAGTGGCTGCTGCTGTTCTGAAAAGTATATTTTAACTTTCTGGGTCCCTTCCTAATGGTATTTCTCTGCACAAATGGTGCAGATTAACATGCTCTTTTTGGCTTTGTAATTTTCCTATTGCTTTCTCCAACCTTCCCTCACCACAATAAAATTACATATAGGTACAATGACTCCCTTCCCCAGAGAGCTTACAGTCAAAGTGGCTACCTGAGGCACCGGGAGATAATGACTTGACCAAAGTCACGATGAGCGAAGTCAGTGGAAGAAGTAGGATTTGAACGCAGGTCTCCCGATTTCCAGTCCATCATGAGATCTCCTGCTGTCTCACACTGCCACCTGGCAGAAGGGCAGTCGTCTCCGAGGCTGGAATGGAGGAGTAGCCTAGTGGTCAAAGCAGCAGGGCTGAGGGCCAGGGATCAAATTCCGCTTCTCCCACCGATACTCCTTGTGACCTTAGGCAAGTCACTCACCCCTTTCCTTGCCTCAGGTACAAACTCTGGGATTGATGTAATAAGGTGCACTATGCACTTAGGGCCCGATTTTAAAAAGCATTTACGCACTTAAAATTGGGTTTCGCACATGTCAATGCACTTTACGGGCTTTTGAAAATTGCTACAATACATGCCCTTGAATTGTCCACAGGATATTCACGTGTAAGTGCACGCCATGCACGTAAATGGCTTTGTAAAACTGCTGTGATAGTATGTTACATTCACACGTGTAACTCCTTTTAAGATTACCTCCATGGTTTTGTGTGTATAACTACTTCCTAGTTAGCAAGGTGTGCGCACAACCACGTGCCAGCATGTGTGCAGAAATGATCACTCCCCAGCGCAAATCCCATGTTAATGACGGCATCAGCTATTACACTCCCCATCCCCTGCCCCCAGGCAGAGAGGTGCACTGGCTGATGTTTTCTTAGCGCGAGAAACTTAACTCCTAGTCGGAGGTGGAGTAAACTTTCCAGGGTCAATGTCCCTCTGTGGGCAGAAGCTGGAGTGCTGATGCCGAGGGCCATACTTGGGATTTATGTGCAGAAAACATGCTTTGTACTCATGAGTTAGGTTTTCTGTGCATACAATTTGATGAATGCACACAACAAATGTTTTCAGCACAGGTTTATGCACAGAAAACACAGTTTGTGTGCACACACAGCATGCTTTCTGCACATAAATTGTGTTTGTATGCAGAAAAGCTTAAGCCCAAAGCTTAAATTCCCTCATTTCTTAGGGCTGGTGATTCTTAAAGTGATCGATAATGCAACACAGGGCTGGTAACTTTCATAGGGGCGTGCAGGTGCACATCGATACGTACAATGGCGCACACCCAGGGACGCAGCAATTTTGTAACACACGCACGTTCGTTACAAAATAGCCTTGGCGCGCATATGCGTCCTCCTAATTTTGCAAGTAGGCTCACCCAGCTGCGCTAATTGGGTTTAAAAAGGGTTTGGACGAGCTCCTGGAGGAGAAGCTTATAAACTAAGCAGGCAGACTTGGGGAAAGCCACTGCTTATCCCTGGGGGTTAGCAACAGGGGATCTATCTACACTGTTTGGGATCTTGCCAGGTACTTGTGACCTGGATTGGCCACTGTTGGAAACAGGATGCTGGGCTTGATGGACCCTCGGTCTGACCCAGTATGGTACATCTTATGTTCTTATGAGAGGCTATGAATTGTGATGGGGCGGGAGGAGGGGAAGAGAAAGCAGGTGTCCCTACTGTGCTCCAGTCTTGCATCCCTTCTCTAACCTGCCACACAACCAGGCATACACACCGAGACCCCTGGCACCAGGCCCTTCTCTTTCACACACAGAAACACTGCATATTCCCCATTCCTCACACACCTGCACATGACCCCCAGCTAATCACCTCTCTCCTTACCCAATCCCCCTCAATCCTCCCGATCTCCCCAAAATGATCCCCCCTTTGCTCTGTCTGCCAGGATCAGGCCCTCTGTCCCTGAATGATGGGGGGGAGGGAGGGAGGGTGCTGGACTAGGGAACAGGGTAGCTCTTCTTTGCTCTGGTCTGCCTGCTCAAGTTTCAGCTCCTTCCTTCATGCTGCCTGGGGAGAAGTTGGATTAGGAAGCTGATGAAGGCTGTTCTCTCCTGAGTGACATTCAGCTCAGCTGGAAGTTAGCAAATCAGCAAACCTGCAGCCCCTTAGATTTTCATCATTTCTGGCACAGGCCTAGTATGTCTATTGACAAACCCAGGCTTACTGGAAAAGCAACAGTTGTTATAGGACAGGAAGATGATGCATTTTTCAAGTTCTAGGCTGGGAGAAGGTGAACTTGCACATTGGAAACCTGTAACATATCTGCCTGCTCAGAGAAGAGCTTTTTAGTCTCTAATAACCATGAAATTATAATTCACCAGAGACAGCAGAAGACGTTGGAAAAACAGAGCTGTGATGACCCTATGGGCACTATGACCTTGGCCACAGGATGCCACTGGCTGAAGGGAGACTTGTGGTGCAGTAGGGGCACCACGCGCATAAGACCAGTTTATGAGGAGTTCAGTTTAGTTATTACCTTCGGTGCACCTCCTCCCTGCCCCCCAACTTCATCTGCCATTCTGCGGCAGGAGGAAAGGCACGGCAGAGCTTCTTATCTGTGACTGCTTCCTCCTCTGCTGGCTCACTTTGAAATTTGATCAGTGCAGCCTGGCAGGTCCTGCAAGACTATAGGCTCTGTGCAGATCAAACTTCACAGTGACAGCAGAGGTAGAAGCTGGCAGCCACAGATAAAAGCATTGCTGTTGCTTTTCTCCTGTTGTAGGAGAAAATGAATAAATACCGACTGGAGATTAAAGAAGCTGGCTGGGGGGCAGGGTGGGGAGGTAAGAAGATCGAGTCGGAGGAAGGGAGGGGGCAGGTGCCTCTGCCATACTAGTGAGGCTTCAGTGTGAAAGGGCCAGAGTAGCCAGCGAGTGTCAGGAAGGGAGCTGCAAGCACAAGAACTCTGCAAGCTGCTACTACAGTCCCATTTGTTAGCCAACCTGAGGGGGGGAGCGAGGGGGACGCTCACTGTGAGCACATGAACAGCAGCAGAACGAGAGAGTGTGCGTGTGCGTGTGCGAATGTGCGTGCAGAGGCTGGGAGGGTCAAGCCGACCAACTTCCACTCTCTCTGTCTCCCAGCCCCTCCCTCCCACCCCTTCCTCTCTCTCTCTCTCTCTCTCTCTCTCTCTCTTGCCCTGCCCTACTTCCCTTTCTCTCTCTCCGCCTAGTGTCTCCCCTCCCCCCTGACCAGCAGCAGGAGAAAAGTGGCAGGGCCTTGGCCCCATCCTCCTCCTCTTCTGCCGCCGGGCCCGACTGCTGCTTTGGACTGCGCAGAGGCCCGTGCGGTTCAGAGCAGTTCGGCCCAGAGCTGCAGAGGTGGAGGATGCAGCCAGCGCTTTACAACTCTCCTCTTTCCGCAGCCGAATAGCTGCGGCCTGCCGACCCAGTCCCAGATTTAACTGCGGGAAGGGTCAGACGTCGGTGGGGCCATGGCCCCTGCCCACTCCATTCCGACACTTATATGTGTACGTGTGTCCGAGAGAGTGCACGTGTGTGCATGACAGACGGTTCAGCTGCTCCCCTCCCCGTCCACGCCGCTGAATTCTGCCAATAATTGTTATGTGCCCCACCCATGGGCACCTCAGGTTCCCCAGGAAATCAGTCCTGGCTGAACCACTTATACAGAAGGGGAGGGAGAGAAATAAATGTATGGGGGGAAATAAAAATAGAGAGAGTGTGAGAGAATGAGCAAGGAGGGATCGGCACGAGACAGGAAGTAAAGAGATGCTGGAGGGGTCAGAGAGCATGACCGGCTGGGGAGTGATAAGAGCGAGTCATGGGGATGAGCAAGGGAGGAAAGGAGGCTCGAGGAGAAGTGAGTGAGCAAGAAGGGCTGGAAGAGGGTGAGCACGAGAGAGAGAAAGTGATAGAAAAAAACCTGATATAGGCAACACTTCATTTTTTGATCCAGATTGAAAGATCAGGACAAAACTGAGTGAAAGAAACTGATCTTTTTATTATTATTTTTTAACCATATTTCATTTAATATAATTTTTTGGATTTTTAACCCACCTTTCCAAACAATGTGCTAGGCAGCTTGCAGCATTTATGTTAAAGGATGTGTGCACAATCCAAGTGGGTACTTGAGGCAACGGGAGATGAAGTGACTTAGTCCATGGTCACAAGAGTTTCAGTAGGGGGGGAAAGTGAAACTGAGCCCCCTGCTCCAACCCCTAGGCTAGGGCTCAGCACCCCACGGCTCTTTTCACACCTCAGTGCAATTCTGTCACAGTTGCTTGCAATGGAAGGGGGAAAACAAATAGGGCAGCTGGAGCCAAAGACACCTCTCCTTGTACCCTTTGTCTTTCATGGTCGGTGCTGAAAAGAAGAAAAGGCAGCTCCAGCGCCATCAGCCTGCACGGAGGTAGGAGGGGGCACTCTTGCACCTGGTGCTGAGAAACGCACAGATAGAGGGGCATGGGATACTACTTTATTTTATAAGGAAATGGCAGATGGGGGACACAGACAGACAATCTCTAGTCTACCCATGGTCAAACACAGCCAACAGTCAACCCAACAAGAGGTGGATTTAGTCCTCTGCCACCTTGAGGCACTGATTTAGTGCCACCCCTCCAACCCCCTGCACATCTTTCAGACCCGCAATCTAAGGCTTTGTTTCCCATCTCCACCACCAAGCCGGACAGGGAAGTAAACAGGGGACTAAGCCTGCACACCTAGGCCCCTCCCACCAAGAAGCCAAGAGGCTTAGGCCCCACACTTATTTCCCTGTGAGGGTCATTTGCTGGAGCTGGGTGCAGAGGTCTGGAGGGAAGGGCAAAAGGCAGTGGCAGCAGTGGGCAGGGCACGATTGCAGAGCAATGGGGGGAAGGAGACAGGGAATTTGCCATCCCCTCAGTTTTGTCACCCTGGGCACAGAGGAGGCCTAAGCATAAATCCAGGCCTGGACACAACCTGAAGTAACTCCTGTGATTTGATTAACTTTTCTGCCTTGGGTAGACTTATCCACATTTATACCACATTAAATTTATACAAGAATAGCATCATCTCTGCTAGCAATCCAAGTTAAAGTAATGACTGGTTATAAGGCTGTTTCCTGCTGTTCAGCCTTAAGCACAGGGTTATTATACCTACGATTATGCGAAGCCTTATGAATGGCAATCCCTGAGCGTGAGAAGACGATAAGCGATGGATAATGGATAGCTGATCACACACTCTTTAAGGCGAGCAATCAAAGCCCAATTCAGATGCAAAGAGGAGGAAGATGCCAGTCCTTTGACAATATGTGATAATGTAATTGCTCATCCTGAAATCCATCCTCCTTAAGACCTCTCTTTCACTGGAGTTTCAGTACAATAAGCTAACAATAGCATTTGATGCAAAAGAGAAACAAAAAATTAAACTCCTTCCTAATAAACTGTTTCCTCTGAAAAGGGAAACACTGGTTACTCCTGCTTCTGATGGTCTTAGCCTGGGCTAACCAAAACTGGCCTGGTGACCCCCAGAGCCAGTTGTGCTTTCAGGTTATCTGAAATGAATATACAGGAGATAAATCTGAGGTGATGGAGTAGTCTAGTGCTACAGCAACAGCCTGAGAAACAGAGAAGCCCGGGTTGAAATCCTGCTCCTGTCCCTTTTTTTTTTTCTTTTACTTTGGGTGAATCAATTTACCCTTCATTGTCTCAGGTACAAACTTAGGGGATCATTCTCTAAGCCATGGTATACAATAACTGATACCGTGTGCGATATTAACCATTAAAATTGTGCAGTAAATAGCTAATATGTACTGTGGTATTCAGAAAGGCAAGGAGGTGCGATTACAAAAATATACTACAAAGCAGTGTTTTATCACTTCATACTCTGTTTTCTGCCCTCTAAAAGCCAGCTTCCCGCTCCTGCTCCTTTGATGGTTGGTTAGGCATTAGAGGTGAAAGAAGTTTGAGGTGAGAGCAGTTTTGTTGGACAGGAGGCTTTGTATTACAATTACCTGGGTGTTTGGGCTTGTCTTTGTGTGGGTGTGTGTGTGTGCTGTCTGTTTGTCTTTTGTGTTTAGAGTGTGAAAGGGCGGCTTGGGTGTGCATACTAGAGGTGAGGATGGCGAGTGGCAGGGGAGTGAGGAGGCATGGCAGGTGTGTGTGTGAGTGTGGTGAGTGAGGACAGGACAGGAATGGGGACTGGAAGCAGGCCAGGCAGGAGGAGGAGGAGGAGCGCTGCAGTGCTAATTAGGCCAGAGGTAGGAGCAGTGCAGGGCTAAAATCAAGGGAGCTTGGGAATGGTAGTGGGAGGAGGGAGATGCTGAGGAGAAGGCAAGAGGGTGGAGGAGGGCAGGAGAGTGCCAGATGCACAGATAGCAGGGGGGGGAGGAGATCTCTCAAGTAACAGGAGTAGGAAGGGTGGAGGTGGAAGGGTAGGGATAGGGGCATGAATTGGATAGACAGGGAGAAGACAGACCCCCCCCCCCCCCCTGGAAGTGGCAACCCAGCCAGACGGCAGCAGTGAGGGTGTAAAGTATACCTATAAATTGAGCCTTTTGTTTCTATATTCTATTTCTATATTTGAAAATAGCCAGGTAGGTTAAGTTATCGGGCCTTGTGTGGGCGGATACCATGCTATTTAACTGGATATCTTTAAAAGATATCCGGCTAAGTAGTGCTGTCATAAAGAATCAAAAGCAAACAAATAAAGGGGCTAGCAGGCCAAGCCCCTCCCTTGCCTTCCCCTAAAATCTTATAAAGGCCCTGTCTGGCCATGCTCTCCTCACCCCTCACAACTATTAAATGAATCAAAGACCCCCCTGCCTGATGTTTTATAAATTGAAATATCATTCTGCCCCCTCCCTTCCTTCCCACCCATCTGCAAGGGTACTAAATGGTGGGACACCCCCCCCCCCCCTTCCCTTGGACCCTCCCCAATACTCCCCATTACCTTTTCCTTTATTGCTGGGATCAAGGGAACTTCTGCCCCATTCCACTGCCTCCAGCTGGCAAGTCACAGGGTGTGCGATTTGCCAGCATAAAACAAACAAGGACCTGAGACTTGTACCGGAATTCAGCACAGCATGGAAGTTGTCTAAACAAGTAACTGGATTTTTGTTAAACGGGCCATGATTACCAATTAAGGTCTGACAGTAACAGCCTTCCCATCTAATCAGATGAAATGAACTCTAGCCAATTGATGACTTACTGACATTGCAGAATGTCCCTCTGAGTGTCAAAAGCCTCAGTCATACACAATGAGATATCTGGAAGGCCAATGAATCAGATGTCCATGAACTGGCTAACCGCTAAGGGAAGCCTAGCACCAAACATTAGGGATGTGCAGAGCAAAAGTTTATGTTCATAAGTCCATAAGTCGAAAGGGGGTCCCATTTGCGGTCAATATGGACATATGGAGAATTCCATAAGTTGAGTCTATGTCCATATGTGCAAATAAAAATTTAAACCCCTCACCCTCCTTAATCCCCCCCCCCCCAAGACTTACCAAAACTCCCTGGTGGTCCAGCGGGGTCAGGACGCCATTTCTGACCTCCTTTGCAAGGAGCACGTGACGTCGGCGTCACTCCGACGTGGCGCCGACATCACGTGATTCCCCGCGGGTTCGCTCCGGGACCCTCGTTCGACCCAAAAAGGAACTTTTGGCCAGCTTGGGGGTGTCAGGAGGCCCACGTCGGAGTGACGCAGCGTCACGTGATTCCCCGCGGGTTCGCTCCGGGACCCTCGTTCGACCCAAAAGGAACTTTTGGCCAGCTTGGGGGGGCCTCCTGACACCCCCAAGCTGGCCAAAAGTTCCTTTTGGGTCGAACGAGGGTCCCGGAGCGAACCCGCGGGGAATCACGTGACGCCGCGTCACTCAGACGTGGCGCCGACGTCACGTGCTCCTCGCAAAGGAGTTCAGAAATGGCAGAAATGGCATCCTGACTCCTCACTGGACCACCAGGGAGTTGTGGTAAGTCTTTGGGGGGGGATTAAGGAAGGTGAGGGGTTTAAATTTTTATTTTGGATCAACAATCGCGATTTCCAACGTATTCAACATAGCTATGTTGAATAAGTTGGAAATCCGATCGTTTTCGCCTCATCACTTTTTTAAGTTAAAAAAAAAAAAATAAGTAGTGTTTTACATTTAAGTTCAAAATGAATGCACACCCCTACCAAACATCAACCACACTAATGAGCCAGATACTGACCATGAGAAGCTAAGCTCTGACTACATGAGGAGCTAGAAGAAGAGAGTGAAGCCCAGGAACTGGAGTCTTGTCTCCCTACTTCCAGGTGACCTGACATGGGAATAGGTGGAAATGGCCACAGTGACAGCTTCAGCCACCTCACCGCTGCAGGTGCGGGAGGAGGAGGAGGAGGAAGGCCAGTCTACAGAGGAAGCAGAGGGAACGGCTGCACTACTTTCCAAACTATTGGAAACATGGTTACTGATACCAATCCTGCACGTTCAGCTGGAACCACAGGCATCCAAGCAGCTACCAGATGTCTCCATGGCTAAGCACGTACACTGCAAGGTAGCACAGTCCATCGAGACCAAAGAAGCCTTTGCAGAGAGATGCAGATGCTACGTCAGGCCCATCAGCAGCACAGTCACAGTGAGTACGCACATTAACAGCCTCAGTGAACAATTTGAATACCAGCCTCACAACTGCACTATACAATTTAAATACATCATGCAAGCAGTACAAGTGTTCCAGCAGGCAGCCCCTAGTCCCATATCAATATCATCGACACCCAGGAGCAGTCCCAGGTTTGCTACCCGTGGCTTGAGCAGAGCAGCATATGAGCCCCCAGTAGCACAGGAGACTTGCTCTTCCTAAGGGTTTCCTGAGCTATGCTATTCTGGCAGCAGGGCCTGCTCTGGCTGAAGGGTCCCATGTGGCTGGGTGATGGATAACTGCCTAACCAGCTGAAGAGTCCCTGTACATGGGTGATGGAAGGCTGCCAGCTGGGCCTACCCTGGCAGGAGTTTCCCTATGACTGGGTGATGAAAAGCTAGCCTACTACTACCACTACTTAATTTTTCCATAGCGCTATATACTAGCCTTAATAAGCCCCCCTCCTTCCCACCAGATGTCCAAAGGCTAAGCCTGCACCCCCTCTCCCAAAACTCTCTCCATCTCTGGTAAATAAAAAAAAAAAGATACAGCTGGTCTCCCATGCCTCCAGCCCCCTACACTCCTGCCCACCCATTCCCAGATCAAGCAATGTATAAACATAATAACAGACACAATCACTCTAACACAAGAGCTCAAGATTTCCACTAATAACAATATCCACCATGTAAAGGAAATCAACATCAAAACTAAAACACTCTCGTCTTACAGAAACTATTATGCCTGTAGCGCATCAGCAAGCCTGTCGGTGAGGCCTCTCAAACAACAGGGCTGCCCAGACTGCTACATCGTTTGCGATAAAATGTCTTTTTTTCAATATTGTTCTTATATGCAGTTAAAACTTTATATCCATAACTACTGAACTCCAATTGTTAGTGATCATGGCTCAGCATCGGCCGATGTTTCAAGAATAGCTTCTTCAGGAGCCTCGTGACCACTTGAAGTAAAAAATAAATCTGGCGACTAAGTTCATCTCAGTTCTGTTCCTTTAAATCAGACTCCTTCAGTCTCAACATCTTCCACCCTGCTGGATATAAAGTTTTAACTGCATACAAGAAAAATATTGAAAAAAAAAAGACATTTTATCGCAAACGATGTAGCAGTCCAGGCAGCCCTCTTGTTTGAGAGGGCTCGCCAACAGGCTCGCTGATGTGCTACAGGCATAATAGCTTCTGTAAGACGAGTGTTTTAGTTTTGATGTTGCTTTCCTTTGCGTGGTGGTTAAAAATAATAATAGCCTCCAGGGCCCCAACCCTGCCTCTCCCTATCACACCATCACTAACCATGCTACCTCCCTGATACCTTCTAGGTGAAAGATCTTCAGCTTGAATTGTAGGAGCAGCCCTACTGCAACCCAAGCCTCATGCTTCTGCTGTTCATAGGGGAAATATATTGGAAGCGTAACTTATCCAAACCTTTTTTAAACCCAACTGCACTAGCCACATCCTTTGGCAGCAAATTCCAGAGATTAATTGTACATTGAGTGAAAAAGAATTTTCTCCGATTAGTTTTAAATATGTTATTTGCTAAGTTCATGGAATGCCCCCTAGTCCTTCTATTATCCGAAAGAGTAAACAACCGATTCACATTTACCCGTTCTAGACCTCTCATAATTTTAAACATCTCTATCATATCCCCCCCTCAGCCGTCTCTTCTCCAAGCTGAACAGCCCTAACCTCTTTAATCTTTCCTCATAGGGGAGCTGTTCCATCCCCTTTATCATTTTGGTTGCCCTTCTCTGTACCTTCTCCATCGCAGCTATATCTTTTTTGAGATGCGGTGACCAGAATTGTACACAGTACTCAAGGTGCGGTCTCACCATAGAGTGATGCAGAGGCATTATGACATTTTCTGTTTTATTCACCATTCCCTTCCTAATAATTCTCAACATTCTGTTTGCTTTTTTGACTGCCGCAGCACACTGAGCCGACAATTTCAATGTGTTATCCACTATGACACCTAGATCTCTTTCCAGGGTGGTAGCTCCTAATAAGGAACCTAACAATGTTAGGCTAACATTGTGTAACTATAGTACACCAGATGCCCCACATTGAAAACAGGTGACAAACTATAGGAGGGCTTTAAAGAAAGAGCAGTTCTATGGCCATAAGGGAGACACGGTAACATAGAAAGCTACATCCTCCTTCTCCCTATACTGCCTTCTTTGATGCCTTTCGCACATACCCCCCTTTCCACTTCCCTCAGATGTAGCTGGCACACAGACACTATCCTTCCAAGAGGAACACTAATAAAATAAAGTCAAGGGGAAATAAAATAAACGTAGTTATAGAGCTGTACATTTTGGCACACCTACAGCATTTAAACTTTCCTAACTGGCTGTAATCTAGACTTTCAGGCAAAGAAGTGATCAGTGATTTTGCGGCAAACCTGACTTCCATTCGATCTGTTTTTGTGACAACGTGCTAGTGTCACACTGGATCCTCTTCCTGATCTGGGTCTTTCTCCAGTGGGATGCCATACCTGATAGCAACATTATGCAGCGTGCAGCAAACAAGCACCTTCTCCTTTTCATCCTTATTTATTTGTTTGTTTGTTTAAAGTTTTTTGGTTTTTTTATACCGACATTCGTTTGCACATCACATCGGTTTTCATAGAACAGGTATAACAACAACATATGAGATTTACATGGAGCTGGTATAACAATAACGAGAACATAATTAAGGCATGACAGGGGGAGGAGTGTAGCCAAGTCAGCCTGCTGCCCATGCTAGGAAATTTGACACATTCTCTCAATTATATCTTGAGTATGTACCAAAGTCTTGTCATCACAGCATGTTGGTGGAGATTGGCTATTGTTCTTGGGAGCTTTCCATATATAATTCCAGGTAGGTGAGCACATCAAGCTTCCATACCCAATCCAACACACAGGCATTTCCGGTTGTCTGGTATAGATGTATTCAGGATTACTTATTATTTTAAATGGAGAATCAGAAAATGTGCTATCTTTTTCACAAATTGTCTCCAGTTTTTAGAATTAACATTACATTGCCAGGAAATGTGATTGATAAAAAGTGAATTACTTGCTCCTGTCTAGTAAGATGAACCCTGGTTAAGAATTCTTGGTTTCAGATGATGACAAAGACCTACCGTGTCCCAAACCAGGACTATTTCTAACTTAAGCACATTCTTGCAACCTTTCCAAGTTGTGTTGAGACCCATTAACTCTGGGTGCAGGCTCTGAGATGGGATTATGCTGAGGTTCACTTCGAGAGAGTCAACTATGGTTCCTATTCACACTTTGAGCTAGTGTGGGTATTGCTAGCAGTGAAGCAAAGATTGCTCTTGCCTCGGTGACATTTATAAATATTTGTAAACTCTGATTTTAACCACTGGAAAAAACATGAGCAAACCAGTAAATCATGCCTGGCAAGGATGAAAGGATGTAGAGAATCAATTTCTGGCTGTCTGCTGCCCTGGATTTGAGGACATTGCTCATTGGCTGCTCAACCTGATAAGTGGTCACCAATGCATTCATATCCTGTGTAAGGAAACTGGAATGCTCGCTATGCAATAAGTTGGAGAAAAGTTTGACTCTCTGTAGGTACATGACCACTGTGCCCTTACTGAGGTCAGACATAGCTGGCTGAATAAGTTAGCTGGATAAGACTTATCCAGCTAACCAAGTAAAGAAAATATTCATTCACTCTCTCTCACACATTTCATACTTATTTGCCAATAAAGACAGGAACAAGTTGTAAGACTTCTATATTCCAAGATATTTCAAAGATTTTTTTTTCCTTCTAAGGAAACAACACAGAGATACCTTTATTTACAGGTCCTGTGATTAAACACTGTAGCACCTTTATCTACAGGTAGAGTGTACACAATCTGAAGTCTGTTGGACTTAATGAAACATTTTTCTTTCTAAGGTAGTATATATTTCAATTAAATCAGTTCAGAACCAGACCATCAATCATCCACTTTTCTCACATCCACTTATCTATCAAAGCTGGCAAAAAAAACCACCCGTGGACCAGCTATAGAAAGTTATCCTTAATTTTAACTAATTTCTTACCTCAGAAATGATTAGAATTATGAGCACCATTTTCACACACTATCACTCACACAGCTAGTGTTTCTTAGGATACTCTTCCACTTAGTCTAGGCTTCTGTGACAGGAACCTGCAACTGGGTCTCTCCCCTGCAGTTTCTAACACAACCCTGTCTCAGATTTCCAGCACAGCTCACTCTGCCTCCATGTACAGCTTTTCCAAATGCTTTCTGAAAAAATCCTCAGATTTCCAGCACAGCCCTGCCTGTAGTTCCAACACAGCTCTCTCTGTCTCAGTCTCCATGTGCTTTCTGAAAAATCCTCAGAAGAGATCCTTACTCTTCTGAAATCTTTTCAAGCAATAGTTCTCATCTACTTCTAAAAAAAACCTTCTTATCCACCAAGAAACCATAAACTCCTTGACTAAGGAACGCAGCCTTCAAAAGAATTTTTAGCATTTTCAAAACATTCTTTTAAGGCAAATTACTTCTCAAATCAATCTGTGCTTTGCCTCTTGGTGTTGCTACACAGACCTATTACCCAGCTGCTTTGCACAGACACTGAGATGGGCTAGCATTACTATGGCATCACCATGGCATTTCTATGAGGTGGCAAACAGTTTTCTGTTTTTTTTCTCTCTGAGAGCTGCACAGATTTTGTTTTTACTCCTTTTTAGACTGCCCATTAAAATGAATGGGAAAATGAAACCAATAAGAAAACTCCACTTGCACAGTTCAAAATCACACCAAGCTTTCAGGTTAGCTTCTAAATAAATGTAACAGTAGTCCTGCGTCTTTTCATGACCATATTAGCTATTTTAACATTTTTACAGCTAATTATATTTTTAACTTACATAATAAACATTTTTCCCAAAATCAAGGGTTAAATCCATATTTATATGATCTCACCTGGCGACCACCACCAGCAAACCCCAGTTTCTGACAGGTATTAATCACTTTTCAATCACAGGGACCCCCTGGGAAAGTGGGTGGGATAACTGAACTAATATTCACTTCTGATGCCAAACGCCAGATGTGGTCTGGTCAAAGCACCCCAATTCATACCAACACTTGCAAAATGTTAATTTTTATTAATAGGCAAAAGTTTATTAAATTTATTGGCTCCAGGTTTGCCAGGGTGCTTCCCAGGGGCTGACATTAAGGTGGGAGCCTCTCTACATGCACCCCTTTTGAAACGTCACCTCTTCACACTTTTAAGATCATTAGTTTAAGTTTTATTAACTTTTAAACTTTAATTTTCCTACAGACACTGTATAAGCTGACATCACTGTCCCAAGTCTGTGAGGACCCCTTGGCCTGTACTGTAAACGTGCCGGGGGCTTTGATTACAGCCCTAATGTTATCTGCTGGCTTAAGTTGGCAGCAATAGCATTCCCACTGCTGCTGCTGTGGAATACCAGCCACACTGAGTGGCATTTATCTATTTTAAAAAACTTATCATGTCACTTCTGGGCTCTCTCTGGCTGCAAGAAGCTCCCCAGGCTCCCGTGGCCTCCACAACAATCAGGAAGGTATTTATTTTAATTATATTTACCCCATTTACAGAGACTTAAGCCTTTTTTGTCCACTGATCATTTCAGACAATTATAGAGGCCTCTTGGGCTTGCTTACTGGCAATCCAATATAAATTGCGTTACATCAGCCACAGTACATGCACTTCAGGTGGTGCAAAATGCTGCCGCCAGGGTATTAGCAAAAGTGGGCAGATGTGATCACATTTTTCCAATTCTGTTCAGACTGTGCTGGCTGCTAGTGGTATGGATGATAAAGTTTAAAATCCTCATAATAATTTATAATATCCTTCATTCACAGGTGCCATTTAGTATCAGTTCCCTCTGAAAATTTATGTTGCATGCAGATCTCTGTGTTCACAAGGAAAAATAATTTGGAGATATCTTCTTTGAGAGTCACTCATTTGTGTGAAACTAGAGATCATACTTTCGCAATAACAGGCCCAAAAATGTGGAATTCTCTACCAGACACACTAAGAGTGGAACCTGACTTTAAGCACTTTTGCAAGAACCTTAAGATATTATTTAATGAGACATTTGCCACATTGCAGGCCCACCTGAACAGTTAGTACATAGGTGATTGGGATGGTTTATACTAGGGAAATTTGATGTAACAAGGGGTAATGTATTTGTATTTTATGTTTACTTTATGTATGCCATTTAGAACTTGCCTAGAATTTATGATAGACTGAGTAAGAAGTTATTTTTAAATTAAACTCTGCTAGTAGTTCTTATCCCCCTGCCCCTCCAAGGTGTTCCTAGAGCTCCCAAGTCTCACCCCCAATTCATGGTGGTCTTTGAGCGCTGCCCCCTCCCTCCCCCCGATGGTCACTAATTCTTCCTCCCTGGAAGCTTATCCTCTTGAGTAACTCTTTTCCTTTCCCCTCCCCAGCTAGTAATGCACTGCAGAAGCTTTTAGGGAGAGAAGGGGGCAGAATGGCCTACAAGAAGGCCTGAAACTGACCTGCAACACCAGTTTTGTTCTGCCTCCTTGGAGCAGGGAACAGAAGGGAACCACACATTTTTTCTGCTTTACCTCCTCAGAGAGAGGGCAGAAGGAATCTGCTGTTGGCTCTGCTCCATCTCCTCAGAGGTGGGAAGACAGAAGGGATCCAGGCCTGGATTTGCCAATTGGCACAGTAGGCCTCTGCCTAAGGTGACAAAAATCTGGGGGTAGCACACCAACTGAAGACTTGTTGCCTCCTAGCTGTGCTGAATCTCTCTCAGCAGAGAACAGCCTTCTGCTTCCTGATCCAGTGCAGAAAACAGGAAGGGATAAGTGAAGCTGGAGGAGACAGACCAAAGAAAATCTGTTCTACTCACTATTCCAGCCCTGTGCAGGAAACAGGTAGGGAGGGAGAAATTCCATCTATTAAGAATGCACATTTAGATGAGGTTCGAGATCATGCTTTCTCAGTGGCGGGACCTAATGCCTGGAACAGTATGCCAGAACAATTAAGAACTCATAGTGACATAACTACCTTTAAAAAAAATTTAAGATGTAGTTGTTTCAGCAGGAGTTTCAAAGGGAATGTTAGCGGAGTCCCAGAAACAAAGAAATATTTTTGCACCGTGTGCAAATACAGTTCAAGCCAGAAAAACAGTGTAATGTATTTCATGTTGTTATGTATGTAATTTTATATTGGAAACCGCTGCAATATTATTGTGAGTGGCGGTATAGAAGTATTTTTAAATAAATAAATAAATAAAATAAAGGTTGAGTAGACAGTAGGTAGCAAAGAAAAGCCACTCTGCTTCCTAGTCCAGCCCCTCCTCTCCTGTCTTGTGGAGGCAGGAGAGGAGGAGGAGGTGATCCTGGAGCAGATAGAACACAGCAAAGAAGGCCGTGACTTAGGCCTTCTATTCCTTGCTGTCCCTTGTTAGGGAGCTGAGGGTGTGATAATACCAACAGTGTCTAGGGGCAATAAAATCCACCATTGAAGGGATCCACATGTCATTTCTAGTCTGCCTCCGTGAGGGAAGGCGCTAGAGGGAATTCACTGCCATCTCTACAAAGCCTCCTCAGGGGGTCCAGAAGAGATCCATATATCATTTTTTTGCACTGCCTACAAATGAGGAAAGGGCCAAAAGAGATCTGCATCATCGACTGTTTTGCCTTCTCAGCCCTATAAAGAGGTGACAGAATGCTGTTCTGACAGAAATTAAGCCCTGTCTATGACCACACTTCCAAGAGATTTGTGAGGACTCCATCTGGAATATGGCATCCCCTAATCAGTCTTTGAACATGATCCAGAGGGAGGGGAGTGTAAAAATCACAGATTTTGGGATGGTGGCCAGAGAGTAACATACTGCTGGACCTAACCATATGGGCTGAGCTTCACTGAAATCTACTCTGTTTTAAACAGATACCCTTCTATGTCCTGGAAACCTAATGCCCAAAGCTTGAATTAAATCTGTTGGAAGGTCTTCGTCTCTAGAACCAAGGAACAAAGGGAAAGGAGACATTATGTATGTTCATCACTAACAGGCATTATGACTGTAAATAGGCTGTCTATTCCTAGATCTGATGTAAACATCTACCTCGGCAAAATGAACTGCAGATCCCTAGGAACACCAAATCTATATGGCGTCTCATTTGTTCAACAAGGTACAATCAGCCCCATCCTCCATCACCACCACCACTGGATGTCCAATTCAATTTCTCCCGATCTACTAGGAAAGAACTTTTGTGCCTGTGCTAAACTGCATACTCTATGTACTAGCTACATAATATAAACAGAAAGCTGAAAATCAATAATTAAGTTAGAGTAATCAGAGATCCACCATTGGTGAGACCAGATTAATATAGAATAAAGTGACCTTGGATGAGATCCTTCAATGCTGATTTTGCCTAACTTTGTCTCTTTCAATCTCAGGGGAAAAAAAGAGTAGTAACCTTCTACAGGACTTGAGTTTGTAGGACATATTTGGCATGGAGGAGCAGATCAGTCGCATTTCCACTATGAAGGAGGTACACCAGACCTGCTAGAAAAGTCTGTGGCTAGTTGAGATGGTTTGTAGTGGTCTTCCAGCCAAAGTTCACCATGGTCTGTGGCAAGCCCACCAAACATCTCTGGGTTTCATCACAATCTGAAAATCAGCTGGGAGCCTTCACAATTATGGTGTATTTTTTTTGTCAAAACGTTATTAACATTTTGCCAGAAGTCTGGCAAATTTCACCAGTAGATCTGACAGAAACTCAAAAAAATAAAATTGACAAATCTGAACCAGGCATAAATCGTCCTGGCTAGAGTTTTATGGTGAAAATTTCACAGACCTCTAAAATGGAAAAACAGAAATGAATTGGCAGGAGTGTTAAGCGTGCATCCACTTGGCATGGCTGCAATCTGATAAATAAGTGGAGCGCTCCTTTTCATGCACACTTCCTCGTGAAATTCCAGCCTCCTCAAAGATTTCTATTACAGTGACTAATACATTCATAATGTATAGGGAATGCAGTCTTCGAATAAGTATACATCTGTAACATTTCCAACATTCATTACTTCCGCGACAAGACAGTGCACAAAAGAGCAAGCAATCAAGATAGCAACAGGTTTAAAACAGCGTCTCATAGCAGGTTTACTAAAACTGGCAATTTGCCGTACATGACAGGAGATGCTCAAATGACTCCTTCCAAACCTGGCATTTTTGTTTTGTTACATGACAATGACTGGTGTTGGGAAAGAATGTGATTAGCCCGCATTCTGCCAGCCCTTGTATCTGTTCTACCTGTCAAACAAAGCACGCTATGCAGCCGGCTAACATAATGCACATTTTACATTAGCGTCAGAAGAGTTTAAAGATTTTCTCATGGAATGCATGCCTGTGTGTCATCAATGCATGTCTTAGCTTTTTTTAACTTTAGAATTGGGGACTTGGAATGTCTATGAGCAAAACAGTTTTTCATGTAAAATTATCAAGCTTGTAGAGCTTTTCTCAAGTGAGCTCTTCAAAAATCACTTTTTAAGGAAAAAGTCTAATGAAAAAGTTCCTAAAAACACTATTAGATTTTTAATCCAGACCAGTGGTCTATTCAAAATTACCTTTTCTGTTTTAGGTAATCTGGTTGGACAAGCCACATGACTGATTTTAGAATACTCTGATTTTCAAGGACAGAAAGGGCAGTAGTCCTGATTGGATGTTCAAGACATATAGATGACAATATTCAGCCACTAACTTATCCAGCTAACTTTGCTGAAATATTGAGTGCTGCAGCCACACTACTGAATATAGCCGCCTATCTTAAACATAACTGGATAACTTTATCTACTAAATTTAAGGACTACTCTTTGGACTGACCAGGATAGCTGGATACATTTTCTGGCTAAGTCTGAATGTTGGACTCCTCCCTCAAAGGCCCACGGAACACTCCTATGTTATTCAGTTCAATTTTAGCTTGATTTATCATTATCTGGTTAAAATGTAGCTGGATAAGTGCCCCAACATATTCAAAAGTCAACATTCATATGGATCCCATCTTGCCTTGTAGACGTCTTCATACTCTTCTCACATTCACTGATCTAGATAACATACTCCACACTTTTATCATGAAAGAACAATTATAGAAATATTCCAAAAGTAATTAAGAATAAAAAAACCCAAAAAGTCTTGATTGCATAAGTCTTTATACCCCTTGACTCAATACTTGGGGGAAGTACGTTTTGCAGCAATGACAGCCATGAGTTGTTAAGAATAAGTCTCTAACAACTTTACTCAGCAGGATGATGCTGTTTCCCATTCTTCTTCGCAGTAGAGCTCAAGCTCTTTCAGGTTGACTGGGGATCATTTGTGGATTGCAGTCATCAAGTCTTGCCACAGATTTTCCGTTGGACTCATGTCTGGGCTTTGACTGAACCACCTGAGGACATTCACTTTCTTCTTGCTGAATCACTCCATTGTTGCTTTTGCTTTGTGCTTAGGAGCATTGGCCTGCTGAAAGATGAATCTTCTCCTTAATACCAGGTCTATTGTAAACTGGAACAGGTTGACCTCCAGATTCTGCCTCTACTTTGCACCATTCACATTTTTCTCGATCTTCACAAATTTCTTTGTCACCTGCTGCTTCCAGTTATCCCCACAACATAATGCTGCCAACATCATGCTTTACTATAGGGACAATGTAGCAGGGTTTTGTGCTAAGTTTGTTTTACGACACACGTATCACTTAGCATTAAGACCAAAACGTTCCACTTTGGTCTTATCAGACAACAAAATCTCCCACATATGTGCAATGTCCCCTGTTTCTTTGCAAACGCTATACAGCACATCATATGGTTTTTCTTTAGCTGTGGCTTTCTTCTTGCCACCTTCCCATACGGGACATGTTTGTGGAGTAATCTTCAAATTGTTGAACAGTCAATATTTCCCCAATCTCAAATCAGAGAATTCTGTAGTAATTATAAAGTAATCTTAGGCTTCACATTGACCTTCCACAGCAGTTTCCTTAACTCACGGCTACTGACTTGGGAGGGCAGCCTAATTACAGCAGTGTCTTGTGATGCCAAACTTTACAATTATGGACCTAGCAGTGCTTCAAGGGATATTCAAACATCTTGAAATTTCCTTATAGCCTCCCCCCAATCTGCATAGTGCAGCAATAACACATGGTTATTTTAAATAACATGCATTATATATCCCCAAATAATGCTAGTATGGTTATGAGCTGCATTACTTGCATATCCCTTGCCTTGCAAATGCATGCAAACCAGTTCAATACTAGTTAATTTTATGCAAATAAATAACATGGTTTGCCTCAAAAAAACGTGATAGGGCATATCTAGTATCATGGTTGGCCAACACCATTTTGAATAGAGGAAGTGCCAGGCTTGGAGCCTAGGGGGCGCTCCAGGACCTACTAGACCACCAGGTATGCCCGGGGGTGGAAGGCGGATTTCTTAGAAGGGGGGAAGGATTTGGACAGGGTAGGGCATTCATGGGCAGGGTTCCCACAAGATCCCGGGGGAGGGTGCATTATACATGTTAGGGGGATCTTTTGGGCCATGATAGCCCTTTAAGAACACGAGGATCCCGAGCAAAGGGGCCACCATTTTGCAACTTTTGAGGCCTTTGCACCACAATATTTTTCCTTGCAGAATTTTACCACCAGGGAAAACATCATGTGTTTTCCAAAGCTGCAGTACTAAGTACCGCTTCAGAGAAATATTTAGGAGGTAAATGACCTCCTAAATTAGAAAAATTTGCTTCTAAAACTTATAAGCAAATTCACTACATCAACATAACCTGAAGCTAATTTTTCCAAATTGAAAGCGCAAATCTTTGAGTCCACTTCAGGTTTCATCAAAACCTTTGAAAAGCTTTCTGGCTTGGCAGACAGTTTGTTGAACCTCTGACAAGGATGACATTGTTTTGCTTGGGCAGACACAGAAACAGAGAAACACACGACAGCAGAAAAAAAACTGTATGGCCTATCTAGTCTGCACATTTGCCCAACTAATTTAGCTTTGTAGTTCCCATCACTCCCTCAAAGATCGCCTGTGTTTATTTCATGCTTCCTTGAATTCAGATAGGTTTTTGTGTCCAATATCTCCACTGGGAGACTGTTCCATGCAACTATAACCCTCTCTGTAAGGAAATATTTCCTAAGATTACTCCTGAGTCTAATTTGTAGCCTATCATTAAAATCATCCGATGTACCTAAAATTGAAGTTGGACAATATAACCCCGATTATAAAAAGCGCTCCAGAAGTGATCCGGGAAACTATGGACTGGTGAACATGACTTCAGTGCCGGGAAAAATCATGGAAACAAAGAATAAAATCACAGAACATTTAGACAGACATGGTTTAATGGGACACAACCAGCATGGATTTACCCAAGGGAAGTCTTGCCTCACAAATCTCCTACATTTATTTGAAGGGGTTAATAAACATGTGGACAAAGGTGAACCAGGAGATGTGGTGTATTTGGATTTTCAGAAGGCATTTGACAAAGTCCCAAATGAGAGGCTTTTAAGAAAAGTAAAAATTGTGGGATAGGAGGCGATGTCTTTTTGTGGATTTCAAACTGGTTAAAAGACAGGAAACAGAGAGTAGGATTAAATGGTCTGTTTTCACAGTAGAAAAAGGTAAAATAGTGGAGTGCCTTGGGGATCTGTACTGGGGCCTGTGCTTTTCAATATATCTATAAATGATGTGGAAAGGGGTATGACGAATGAGGTGATCAAATTTGCGGATGACACAATATTAAGCAGAGTAGTTAAATCTCAAGCTGATTGTGATAAATTGCAGGAGGATGTTGCGAGACTGGAAGATTGGGCGTCCAAATGGCAGATGAAAAATGTGGATAAGTGCAAGGTGGTGCATATAGGCAAAAATCACCCTTACTATAGTTACACGATGTCAGGTTCCATATTAGGAGTTACCACCCAAGAAAGAGATCTAGGCATCATAGTGGATAATACAGTGAAATCATCTGCTCAGTGTGCTGTGGTGGTCAAAAAAGCAAACAGAATGTTCAGAATTATTAGGAATCACAAATAAAATGGTAGATATCCTAATGCTTCTGTATCGCTCCATGGTGAGACCGCACCTTGAATACTGTGTGCAATTCTGGTCACCATATCTCAAAAAATATATAATTGCACTAGAGAAGATACAGAGAAGGGCAACCAAAATGATAAAGGGCATGGAACGGCTCTCCTATGAGGAAAGGCTAAAGAGGTGTTCAGCTTGCAGAAGAGATGGCTGAGAGGAAATATGATAAAGGTCTGCAAAATTATGAAAGGACTTGAATGGGTAATATGATTTTGTTATTTACTCTTTCAGATAATAGAAAAACTAGGGGGCACTCTATGAAGTTAGCAAGTAGCACATTTAAAACAAATCAGAGAAAATTCTTTTTCACTCAATAGGCAATTAAGCTCTAGAATTCATTGCCAGAGGATGTAGTTAAGGTAGTTTGTGTAGCTGGGTTTAAAAAAGGTATGGTTAAGTTCCTAGAGGAGAAGTCTATAAACTGCTATTAAACAATAAGGAATAGCCACTGCTTATTACCAGTATTAGTACCTTGGGATCTAATATTTGGGTACTTACCGAGTACTTGAGACTTGGATTGGCTACTGTTGAAAACAGAATACTGGGCTTGATGGACCCTTGGTCTGACCCAGTATGACATATCTTATGTTCTTATGTTTATGTTCTTATCCTCATTCCAGAGCCTCCTTTTTATTGAAGGAAGCTCATTTCCTGTGCATGTAAACTTTTGAGATATTTAAATATCTCAAATGTTTACATGCACAGAATACATAATGACCACCCTCTTACTAAAACGGCTGTCCCCCTTCCCCTCTCATTCTCACAATTTAACTCTAAGATCATCTTTCTCTGGTAATAATCAATTGAATACACAATGTTCTTCATTCATTTTATTGCCCCACTCCAATTACATCCCATTCCTTACTCCTCTTACTGCATTTGCTTGATTGTATCTAATTATAAATAGTCTCTACTAGGAGATTAGGCCGATTCAATTGTAATATATGTTGATTTACTGCTATGTTCTGCATTTGTTTGAATGTATCCAATTATACATAGTTTCTACTAGGAGATTAGGCCGAATTCAATTGTAATATATGTTGATTTACTGCTTTGTTCTTCTACTTCATGCGATATATGCTCGTTCTTTCTAAATTGATTGTAAAGCTTGTTGCTAAATTATGTTCACTGTAAACCGAGGTGATGTTTGAAACGTGCCGCGGTATATAAAAACCTTTAAATAAATAAATAAAATAAATAAATGTTTCTGTCGCATCTCCCCTATCTCGCCTTTCCTCCAGGGCAGGGCTTCTCAAACTTAGAAAGGCTGTGGGGGGCTTCCCTGTGGGGGACCCCATAGCCAGTCATCTTTTCAGGATATCCACATTGAATATGCACGAGATAAATTGCATATACTGAGTCTTCACTGGGTGGGATGGATCCCTCAGACTGCTCCCAGGGGCACATAGGAAGAGAGATGAACCCTATCTACTCCAGTTCTCTTCGGACAGCATTAAGATCTGTGGGGGGAGGCTTAACCTCAAGGCCCTTTTGATCCAACACAGTATTAGCCCATTTTCCTCCTCTGTAAACGGCACTGATAATAGTTACTGTTACTTGCATCCAGAAATCACAATGAGAAGCAATCTGGTTTCCAACTTCTTTACTGATAGTTGATTAGATGATTGAAGAATATTTACAGCACTCAATTCAGATTTTAGATAAAGTCAATAAACCTATAGGCAGAAGAAAGATTTATACATTTGTGACCTCACTCTTCTAGTAAAGTCTTTCAATCTACTGGAAGCCAATTCCTTAGAAATCCATATCCTCTTTGTCCAAGTACTCAGCGTTTGAAGAAAGCTTACTCCTCCTTCCAACTTCCAATTCTAATTCAGCTTCTACCCCTTTGAGTGTTTAAAGTCCCAATTCTCATACTTTTCCAGAAGTCTTAAATACTTTCGATCCCCTTATGAAGTACCAGATGGGTACTCTCCTCTCAAGTGTAGCTCACCTGAATCAGCAGCAAAAACAAGTCCCTGAATACTTTCCTTCCCTCTAGAAAGGGAGCAGAATCCATTTCCTAGATGAAAACCTTTACTCCTCGGGGTCTTCCTAGGTGAAAGACGCCTTTTCCCAATAGAACAGAAACTGATTCCCTGGTACCAAGGACACTCAGCTCCAGGTGGGACAAACGGTCTTTTACAAAAAGGGGAAAAACAAGCAGGAAGGGTGGGAAAAAACGTCCTTGCGTCACAAATGAGGAGGCAGCCCAAAAGAGAGATACTTTACAGGTGCAATCCTCTGCCTCGGGTCACTAACAGGTCTATCTCCTGGAGGAGTGAGAGAACTCTGCAGATTCTTCCCTACCCTCCATTTTACCACATACAGGGATGACCCAATCTTCTGCAAACAGTTCACATAAGGGTCACGCAATGGAAATCTCCAAAAATGGATTCAAAGAGCAAAAGCAATCAGAAGTAGGTCAGCTTAACAGTCTGACCCACAAAAGGGAAAAACAGGCAGTCCTTCTAGAATAATTTAGCAAAAATAAACAACAGGAGACAGAGAGCGCATGAAGACCACTGACCATTTTAGTAGCCTGTTTATATCCTTTTGGAGGGATGGTCTCCAGTATTCCAAATGAAATCTCACCAGGGACCTTATACAGGGGCAATATCAATTCCCTATTTCTGCTCACCATTCCTCTCTCTATGCAATCAAGTGTCTTTCTGGTTTTTATCGTTGCTTTATCCTCCTGTTTGGCCATCTTAAGATCATCAGATACAATTAGCTCCAGATCCTGCTCTTCCTTTGGGCTTAGAAGAATTTCACCTCCAATATTGTACCTTTTCCTTTGGCTTTTGCATCCTAAAAGCATTACTCTGCATTTTTTAGCATTAACTGCCAGATCCTAGACCATTCCTTGAATTTTGCTAAATCCCTCAACATGTTTTCTACATCTTACTGTTTGTCTACCCCCATTGCAGACTGTGGTATCATCGGCAAAAAGACAAACCTTTCCTGACAATCCTTCCATTATGTTGCGGTCCAGGGACCGATCCCTGAGGCACACCGCTAGTAAAACCCTCCTCCTCAGAGTGAACACCATTTACCACTACCCCACTCAGCCAGTTTCTAACCCATTCAATCACTCCAGATCCCATACCAAGGGCACAATAAGTTTCCTCTAAACCAGAAATGAACCAGAGACCAAAGGATGTCTAATCTTCCTCTTCAGTTCTCTTTTCCACCAGGTGAGATACTGAACGAGCAATATCAAGATTGAAAGCTCCCAGGTCTTATAATAAAAGCCTAGAGGACTGTGCTCTTGGACAAGTGATAACAATTAAATGCTTGCCTGCTAGTACAATTAAGAAGCAGTTGTTTTGCAGTACCTCTGCTGAATAAAGGAGAAATGAGGAGCAAATGGGCTGAAACAAGGTATACAGCTGGCTTTTGCTATTTCCTATACAGTCAATTTTCAAATAGTTTAGGTGCCTAACTCTCAGGCCGATACAGTAAGGAGCGGTAGGAAGAGCTGCGTTAGTGCCAGGCGCACCTGCGGTTGCCGCACGCACAGTCTGGCTCACCTACCACTCAATACTGTATTTAAATTGCTTGTAAATGCAAGCCGCGTCCAAGAAGCGTCCGTGAAGCGTTAGGCCCGCACAACCCATTTTACTGTATAGAGCGCTATACAGTATCCTGGGTGCGCTGGCCTAACGCTTCACGGCCGCGCTGGTATCTGTCATTTCAAATGACAGATACCAGGAAGTGGACGGTTCTCCTACGCTCGGGATTGCCAGTCCTCTCTCCCCTCCTCCCGAAGCAAGGCACAGGGAAGGGGGGGGGGGAGAGAGGACTGCTGAAACGACATGTAAAGTGTAAAGCAACGAAGCGACTTACTTTTCTTGCAGCCCTCCTCCGGAGACGGACCGCGGCTCCCCTGCCTCCCGGGGGGCAGCCGGTGGCGAAAGCGGCCCTGGCGGCGAAGATGGATGCCTGCACGGGCGAAAGTGGCCCCTGTGCGTGCAATTTGGCCACTCAAGACGTGACGTCACATGTCGTGACGCCAAACGTCGTGACGTCACGCCTTGAGCGGCCCAATTGCACGCACAGGGGCCACTTTCGCCCGTGCAGGCATCCATCTTCACCGGCAGCTGCCTCCGGGAAGCAGGGGAGCCGCGGTCCGTCTCCGCCGATGTCCGTCTCCGGAGGGGGGCTGCAAGAAAAGTAAGTCGCTTCGTTGCTTTACACTGCCAGTCCTCTCTCCCCTCCTCCCGAAGCAAGGCTGCTTTACGCGAAGCTGCTTTACGCGCCTTGCTTCGGGAGGAGGGGAGAGAGGACTGGCAAACTCGAGCGTAGGAGAACCGTCCACTTTGTTGCTACTTTTTTTTTTTTTTTGCTTTTTGCTTTTTCAATTTTTCAATTTTTTTCCGCTTTTGTTGCTTCGGGAGGAGGGGAGAGAGGACTGGGGCTGCCCCGGAGACCAGCACCCATGGACGCGGCCAAGGCAGGAGAGCGGGGGCTGGGGGAAAGTTTGCCGCCTACCCTTACCCCTGCCTCTAACGCAGGGGTAAGGGTAGGTGGTAAGTTAGCAGGTTAAACGCGCGGCAAAACTGCAGGTTAAAAAAGCGATAATCGGGGTGCGTGTTACTGTATGGGAGGGAATAGCTAATTCGATCGTTTACATGTAATATACATGCCGCGGGCGGAAGGGGTTACCCGGTGATTTAAAGAGGTGGTAAGAATGGGTTAAAGGGGATAGTGTATCACGGGTTGGACCAACGCGGCCAAAAAGTGAGTAGAAAGCGGGTTAGAAGCAGGGTAACCGCGGCCGCACTTTACTGTATTGACCTGTCTGGGAGTCAGTCATCTAAATTGGCCACTTTGAAAACTGACTAGGGTTACAATCCTAAATGTAGGAATCTAAAAAGTGAGTGGCTATAAACCTGAATAAAAAGTTAATGCTTAGCACCAATTTTCGGCATTAGGCTTCTAACTTAGGATCCTAAACCTAGGCAAATGAATTGCAGTTCTAAATTGAGGGTCTAAATTTTGGTGAAAATTTAGATTGATAAATTCATCTGAAAATCTCCTTAGATTAAGGGACCAAACATTTTTTGACAATTGATCCCAGAGACATAGCCAGACAATTTGGCACCTATGTCCAAATTAAAAAAATGCACTCTCACCTTATACATAAACACATGACAGCTGGGAGACTATGAAATGTTTGTTTTTTAATTTAAAAGACAGCACTATTTCTAATCTCTAATCTAGGGCTGTATGAATGTGGTCCTTGATATGACCCTCCAGGGATATAGACTCAGGAACAATGTCAGGAAATATTTTTCATGGATAGGATGGCAGAAGCCTGAAATGCCATCCTGGAGGAGGATGGTGACAGAATTCAAAAAGGCAAGATCATTGAAATGAAGCACTGGGGTAAGCTGTGTTAACTTTACTGCATGGGGGTAACCTGCATTAAGTGGCAGTTTCCACCCTAAACACCCTGCTGGACAGACTGAATGTGCCATTTGGGTCTGTTTCTGCCATCATTCACTATGAGGTCCAGATAACTCACAAATTATCTGGCTAAATGCCAACTTTTGAATATCTCCCCCACTTCTCCAGCTAAACTTTAGTTGGATATCTCATTAGCTGGTTAAAATTGAACCGGATAACTTAGGGACATTCCAGGAGTGTTTCTGGATGGAGTTAGCTAGCTAAGGGGGTTATTTTCTAAAGGTTTATCGCATGAATTAGGGCCTTATCGCACGTGATAAACCCCTGTCGCATGTGAAAAGGGCCTATACGCGTGCGATAGGATGTAAATGACCGGAAGGGGAGGAGTCAGGGCGGGGAAGAGAGGAGTCGGCCGCGGCCCTGCTGCCCGCGAGAATGTTAGGAACATTCTCGCCGGCAGTAGCGCGGCGAATAGCACCGCCTTTTATGGTGGCGCTATTTGCGTGAAAGGCTGCAGCAGCGAAATTGCTTCACCGCTGTCGATCAGCTGTGGGTTTTCGCAGGCCCGCCCCCTTTTTCGCGGGATTCATCATTCCGTGAGGATTGTTGAATCCTGCCCTAAGTTATCTGGCTAACCCTGGCATTCAACTCTGGTCATGCCTTAGAGCTGTCCAAAAATATGCTGGATAAACTTATCTGGCTATCTTTAAGATAACTGTCTGTATTCAATAGTGCAACTGTACTACTGAATCTCTTTCCAAAGTTAGCTGGATAAGTTTATCCGGCTAATTTTGCAATCCGGCCAGTAACTGAATATGGACCTCTAGGTTACCAAGTAGCCTTTACCAGAACTGATCCTTAATCTCTATCCAACTGATTGTTAAGCAGTAGAGGTTAAAAAAGGTGTATCTGAATTTTGATTATATTAAACTAATTAGATTTAGATCCCATTAATGGCAAAGCAAACTCCCTTCACTACCAGGCATATTGGAACACAATACAAATGCTCCCAAAAAGAAGCATTGTAGGAAACCTGCCATACTATAAGAGAAAAGTCTCAAAAGGCAACAACTCTTCCTATTAAAAGGCAGCACTTCAACATTTCACCAGGCCTAGAACACCAGTACAACTCCTATTAGGAACACAGATTGCTACAGATCCCTATACAGAAAGTAAACATTAGTCAAATATCTCACCTCTGTCACACAGACAAACCATGAACAGACCCTCATCAAATACAGAATAAAAGATCACAAATCAGAAACAGAAATATGCTGACAAACGTTGAGCTGGAAAAGACAAGAAGCATATATGGCAACTTTCTATTTCTGGTATCCTGAAATTCTGATGGATTAGTAGGGGGTGTGGGCAGAAGACCCCAGCATTCTCTCCTTCCCTCTCCTCTTCCTAGGATAGACTCAAGCACTTTTCCCTCTTCAGGATAAACCCAACACTCTCCTCCTTCCCCCTCCCCAGGACAGAGACTGCGGTGATGCCAGCTGCCACGAAACAGTCTACCTGTGTGTGTGCATGTGTTTGCGTAAAAGGGAAACCTGCATGCATGTAAGTATATATGTGTATGTGTGCATCTGAAAGAGGAAACCTGCATGCATGTGTGTGTGTGTAAATGAAAGCCTTACTGGGGTTTGTCTATGTGAATGGGATCCTGCCTGGTGTGTGTGTGTGTGTGTGTGTGTGTACATGGGATCCTGCCTGAGGTTTGTGTGTGTGTACATGGGATCCTGCCTAGAATGTGTGCGTGTGTGTGTAAATGGGATCCTGCCTACAGTGTGTGTGTGGGGGGGGGGGGGAGGGTGCGTGTAAATGGAATCCTACCTGAGGTATGTGTGTGTGTGTGTGCGCATTCTCCTCCTCTTCCCCATTAATCCACAAAATTCTCAGGGCATCTGGAATTAAAAAGTCCCCAGGTATGGAAAGAGGGATTTTTTTATACCTATTTGTTTTAAATATTGCTTAGTGTTTGATGTCTCTGCTGTTTCGAAATATTTTATTGGTACTTGGGAAAATTTGGATATTCTACTCATTAACTGGTTTGAAATATTTTTTCTTTTTATGAATATGGTTTTACTATTATGATTGATGATTTCTATTTTTTATTTTATTATTTAATGTTTCGTGAAGCATGGTACTGTTTCTGTTTTTCCATTGTTGCTCTGCAGTTCAATTCTTCTTTTCATATTTCTATTTATACTTTCTGGCCTGTATTTGGTCAGGGTCTGTTTATGCTCTGCACGTGTGACCGAGGTAAGGTATTTTACTGGCATGTTGTTTCTGTGTAGGGATCTATAGCAGTCTGATTTGTTCTGTTTTTCTAATAGGAGGTGTATTGGTGTTCTAGGGCCTGGTATAAGATGTGCAGTGTTGCATTTTCATAGATATAAGGTTGTTACTGTTTGAGTGATATTAGTTAGGGTTGTTTTGGTATGGGAGGTTTACTGTATTGTAGTGGTAATTCCATTTATTCATGCATTAGAAAAGGCCTAATTCCATAGGAGTTCCAAATATATTATAAATGCATAATTTAATTGTATATTGATGTGTCTGTGGGGTGGGGGCGTGTGTGCAAGGCTGTAAGGTTTGCCTAGAGTATCTAATACCCTTCCACTGACCATGGGTTCCCTTGGGGGGGGGGGGTCGGGGGAGACAGGTGTCAGTTATTAAAAATACAGATTGCTGGCAGGAGCTGGGCTTTTATTGATGTGTCCAGGACAGAGACTGGAAGGGGTCCAAGCACAGTAACTGTTTGCTCAGGGCAGCACTGGACCTGCTCCTCTCTCACCCTCATCCCCCTTATTCATTCTCTTCCAGTCTCCCCTCTCATTTTTCCCCCCGCCTCCCTTTGCTCATTCTCTCCCCTATTCACTTTTTGCTCCATCCTCTGTCCATGAGTCGGTCCATACAAATATTTGCTTAATTCGGTGGAGAGGGTGGTGGTGGGTGTGTGTGTGGTGGTGGTGGTGGGGGGGGGGGGGACGTAGCAGATAACCCTCTCTCTCACACACACACTGCATCTGATACATGCGCATCACACACGCTCTCACATTTACACACACACACACACACAAAACACATACACACACTATCACTAAAACACAGGCATACACACACTCTCTCTTGGGCAAACGCACACTTCTGCTACTGTTCATGTGCTCAGTCAGTAAGTGTCCCTCTCCTCCCCCCGTTGGGTTGCTTAATAATGGCACTGCTAAAGCAGCATGCAAAGCTCTTGTGATTTGTAGCCCTCTCCCTGACTCCACTGGTCCTCTCTCAAAGTACACACTTCCTGGTATTCAAACTTGCCTTCCCAATCTTCTCCCCCCTCTCCTCCCCACTACTCTTCTGACTTCCAATCTCCTTTTCATTCTCTCCTATGGCAGGAGGAAAGCAGGGCCAGCATTTTTAATCTACTTCCTCCTTGAGTGGCTCACTATGAGGTTTGATCCAGATGAGCCCATAGGTCTGCCAGGCTGTGCTGATCGGATTTCCTAGTAAGTGGGCAGTTGCAGATAAGAAGTGCTATGCTGCTTTCCTCTTCCCACAAGAGGCAGATGACATCTGGGCAGAAGGGGAGTGCTAGGGGTAGTGACTAAACTGCACTGCCTAAAAGTCAGTCCTATGAGTGTGCACTCCTGCTGCACCCCAGGTCCCCAGGTAAGGACTGCATGTGCTGCCCAGTTGCATGGCACCCTTCAGCCAATGGAAAGTGGCAAACGGCCAAGGCCACGTTGGCCGTAGTGTCGCTATGGCTCTGATTCATCCTTATGTTCATTACAAAGATCTTCAGTGAAGATCAGGGGACATATTTTGCCCACCATTGTTCAATAGGTCTGTAGATCCACAATGCTTGCTGTGTCCAAAGTTGAGTTGGCAGGTGTGTATGGGTACAGGAAAGCACGGGCAAATTACTGACCCTGGTTACTCCCCTAATCGTTCACAGGGTGGCTGCATGGATTCAACCTGAAGTATTTGCAAGCATGGCTCAGTGAACAAGAATTTATAATAATTCTTGGGGCAAACTTGTGATCTGGAGTTGCTTACCTCTAAATCTCAAGCAGAATTTATATCTCAACACAATAAAGCTACCCTTATTTACAAGACACCGTTTTCATATGGCAGTAAAAAAAAAAAAAAAAAGAAAAAGGATGGAGTAGGGGTTAATGTCTAATGTACTGAACTGGTGCCTAATTTTCACTATATAAAAGGCATAGCACTTTCTAAATGTTTAATATTCTAATCTATTTATCTCCAATGTTTTGACCTCAGTGGATGAAGTTCCCAGACCTGTGCCTGGATTGTAAATTTAATTTTAATGCTCATATTGTAAAGCTTTGCCAGAAATTAACTGGGTTCTTTAGTTAAACTCCTCTTAATTTCCGCCTGCTAATCCTCACTACCCTTCCCACTTTACAAACACACACACACTTAATAGAATTATAGCAATATTTTATGTACTCTGTGGTTGTTTCAGGAAGGAAGCCAGACAGCCTTATATTAGCACTGATGCAAAAATCTCTTTTCTATACCATGTTTTTCACCTAGAATAGATTCTTCTAGTACTCTGGTATGTAGAGCACCAGGAACGCCATCTTAAAACACAAGATCAAGAATTCTTGCTACATCATCTACTGATGAAAAATAAAAAAATCTTGCAGCCACATAAAAAAATGCAAATGACAAAGCAATCAATTATAAAACAATTATTAATGTGCCTGTATAAATCAGCTGCTCTCTGGCTGATCACAGTTATTGATCACAGAAGACCAGGAAAAGGGCCAAGAATTAAAAAAAATAAATAAGTGTGTTTTCTATCCCACTCTAACAGCTGATTTCTAAAGCTTAACATCTGTTTAGGGATTTTTCTTTACAAAGTACACACAGGTCTTGCTTGCTCAATACATATTTAGTAATCTAATTAGCATTAGGCGCAATTATAAGCAAGCTAACATGGACTGAGGCTTTTAAGACTCATCACATGACATTTTTGACTCCCCACTGAGAACCGTGTATGAATGAAATGGCTGCTCATTATTTTTTTATTTAGTATGCAATATTTTTCTTGATAAAACCTAAGATTTACAGTTCACGCTTTCACTAGTCCATATAACATCAAGCGGTTCAACAAGCAGAGTAATGTACATTTTTCATAAACATTATTGCCGGCACGTTTAGCGTGCGCTCTTCAGTATTCGCTTTAGTGAACAGCATGTTAAAGCGCTGCACACTAATGCATGCCAGAAATGCGCATTATCACATGCCGTTGATGCAAAACCTTTAATTACAACTCTAAATAGCCTAGTGGTTAGAGCAGTGGACTATGAACCAGGAGACCAGGGTTCGAGTCCTGCTGTCGCTCCTTGTGACCTTGGGCAAGTCACTTTACCCTCCATTGCCTCAGGTACAAAAACTTAGATTGTGAGCCCTCTGGGGATAGAGAAATACCTACAGTACCTGAATGTAAACCGGTGTGATATCTCAATTGAGATCGAATGTCGGTATATAAAAATAATAAATAAATAAAATAAAATAAAGGTGTGGTTACAGTTCTGCATTAACAGCAGCCTTCATACACATACAAACTTCACTATGCGGAAATGAGCAGAATAGCATAATTTTCCATTTTAATCAGTTCATTTCAATTTTAATACAAAAATCTGCCGTATTGGGGGGAAAAAAGCATGGTTATTGGCAACGTGACTTCTTTAACAGAAATTAAACACCTGCGTTACCGCTAACACCTTTTAGTAAAGAGACCTCTTAGTGATCCAACTTCATAGTGAATAGCGCCATCGGAGATGGAAGAGATTTACGTGGTGACAGACCTCGTTTTCCTTTCGTTCACAGACTGATTTCCCAAAGGCTCCCAGATAGGCTCTTCAGGAGGTCAGAGGGTAGCTGCTATTTGACACCCAGGAGCAAGCCCCAAATTTGTAGAGCAAACAACGTTTAATTTATAAATTGTTCAACTTGATCTAATTTAAAAGTTTATCTTTCCATTTTGACTGCAGAGGAAGATGAACGTAAGGAAAGGGCATGACGTACGAGGAGACGTACGAGGAGAGATTGAAGAATCTAAATATGTACACCCTGGAGGAAAGGAGGAGCAGAGGTGATATGATACAGACTTTCAGATACTTGAAAGGTTTTAATGATCCAAAGGCAACGACAAACCTTTACCATAAGAAAAAAATCAGCAGAACCAGGGGTCACGATTTGAAGCTCCAGGGAGGAAGATTCAGAACCAATGTCAGGAAGTATTTCTTCACGGAGAGGGTGGTGGATGCCTGGAATGCCCTTCCGGAGGAAGTGGTGAAGACCAGAACTGTGAAGGACTTCAAAGGGGCGTGGGATAAACACTGTGGATCCATAAAGTCAAGAGGCCGCCAATGAAGAGTGGGTGACTCGCCAGAATGATGGCTACTGCCTGGAGACAATACCCTTATTCAATAAACATACACATGGTTACTGTGACTCCAACATCACTCTAAGCTTCAACAGCAAGAGGAAATGTGGAAAAAAGGATTTGCACTCACAAAGACGGGAGTAGCTGGCTTGTTACGGCGGTTACTACCCCAAACCAAATATCCAAATTACTACCTCCACCTTCCCTCTATTCCTGATGCCTTTCAACTAGCTTGATCACTCCATTCTTATACTTCACTTCAATGCATATCCAGCATAGTTCTCTGCTTCAACAGCAGGGGAAAAGAAAAACTGTTACTTCACACATCCAGCAGAGCTCTCTGCTTAAACGGCAGGGGAGAAGAAAAAAGGATTCACACTCACAAAGCGGGGAGTAGCTGGCTTGTTACGGCGGTTACTACCCCAAACCAAATGTGCCTGATACTTCACTTTCAATGCATATCCAGCATAGCTCTCTGCTTCAACGGCAGGGGAGAAGAAAAAAACTGATACCTCACGCATATCCAGCATAGCTCCCTGCTTCAACGGCAGGGGAGAAGATAAACAACCAATAAGGGCTGTATAACATAATCTGGGTAAAAACAAATAAGCATGGGTGTAGCTTGCTTATTGCGGCGGTTACTACCCCTACTACCTCTAACTACTCAAGCTAGATATTTCACTTGGATGCAGCTCCATCACCGCTCTCTACATTAATGGTGGGGGTGGAAGGGAATTAGAACCAAGAGCTAAGAGAAACAGATAAGTATGAGAGAAGAAATGAGGGAAGCTTGCTGGGCAGACTGGATGGGCCATTTGGTCTTCTTCTGCCGTCATTTCTATGTTTCTATGTTTCTATGTTTCTATGATACCAATATCCAACACGGTTCAGTAAAGCAGCAGAAGGTAGCATTTGCTAGAGAATGAGAAACTGAAATATCGGGAGGTGGGGGGGCCGTCATCATATGACGTTGGAGGGGCATGTGGGCAAGCAGGAAATACAGATGTCTGAAAACCCCACATGGGTAAAATAGAGCAGCACACCATAGCTCGAGTTTGCAAATACTAAATTAATAATTGACTGTCTCCTAAGAAAACTGAGACCTTAGAGAAAGTACTTCATCCCTGTGGACTCAAAGATGTCTGGCTGAAACACTCTCCAAGCAATGCTAAAATACTAAATTATACACCTTCAAGAGAAAAAAATAAAACCAAAATATTCTGAATTATCTCTTTTTTTTTTAATTATCTCAACACCAAAATATTCTATATGACCTCAGTTCTGCAAAATATGGAGGAGTGGAGAAAAAATGTAGACACCGGAATTCATCTTCCCTTATGTCACAGAGCTGACCATCTCCTGAGCTTACTCCCATGTCGTTTTTATCACATGGGACAAAGTGGCAGCAGCTCACTGTGTCCAGATATTCATCCCATTGCATCGCTCATGAAGTTTGCAAAACCAAAGTCAATGGGATTCGGACAGGTGGGCAAGAATGGAGATCGCTCTGGGCCCCAAGCCAAGAGAGGAAAGCGGAGGAGCGCATCGCCTTTTGAGTGTGCAAGCACGCAAGCCCGAAGGCAAAGCAGCAGCAGAAAGCTGCCATTGCCAGTGCAGAGCCTGCCAGGAGATATGGCTTTGCAGTGCCCCAGCACGGGAGGTGGGGGTCCGGGGCTGCAGGCACTTGTAGGGGTCCACTGGTGAGCCCCTACAAGAAGAGATAGAAGTCAGTTGTGGGTATGAACCCTGGAAGCAAGTTGCTATAATCAAAACTACTTTTAATGTTACATAGCATAGTAAATGATGGCAGTTAAAGACCAAGTGGCCTATCCAAACCTCCAGCAGTTTCTCCTATTTTGAAAGTCTATCATACTGTATTTTACCATTGTATTCTCTCTAGTGGCATTTGAAGCCAGCCAACGTTTTTAGCGTCATGTAGATCGGAATCCCTCTTTAAACTGATTTGTACCTAACAAAATGTTTTGAAAGATTGTCTTGTTTTCAATCAATTTATTTAACAATGTTTCAATACATTTCAGCTGTCTTAAATCCTCCATTGCATTCTTCTTCCACTATAGTTGAATCAAGTACTTATGAATATAAGAAGCTGGCATACTGGATCAGACCAATGGCCCCATCAAGCCCACTATCCTGTTTCCAACAGTGGCAAATTCAGGATACAAATAACTGGCAATTACTCACACATTAAATAGATCCCATGCTACTAATGCCGGTAATAAGTGGTCACTATTTCCTAAGTCAATTTGACTAATAGCAGTTTATGGACTTCTACAGGAACTTGTCTAAACCATTTTAAAACCCAGATAAGTTAACTACCTTAACCACATGCTCTGGCCAGCTTAATTCTGTGTTGAGTGAAAAAATAATTTTCTTCCATTTGTTTTAAATGTGCTACTTGCTAACTTCATGGCATGCCCCCTGGTCCTTGTACTATCTGACAGAGTAAACAAAATATTTACATTAACCCATTCCTATCCTCTCATGATTTTATATTCCTCTTTCATATCCTCCCTCAGCTGTCTCTTCTCCTAGCTGAACAGCCATAACCTCTAACGTTTCCTTATAGGGAAGCAGTTCCATCCTCTTTATCATTTTGGTTGCCCTTCTCTGTACCTTCTACAGTGCAACTATATCTTTTTTGAGATAAGAAGACCAGAACTGCACACAGTACTGACGGTGTGGTCTCACCATGAAGCGATACAGAGGCATTATGACATTTTCCGTTTTATTCACCATTTCCTTCCTAATAATTCCCAACATTCTGGTTCCTTTTTTGACTGCCGCAGCACACTGAACCGACGATTTCAATGTGTTATCCACTATGACGCCCAGATCTCTTTCCTGGGCGGTAGTTCCTAATATGGAACCTAACATCGTGTAACTACAGCAAGGGTTATTTTCCCCCTATGTGCAACACCTTGCACTTGTCCACATTAAATTTCACCTGCCATTTGGATGCCCAATCTTCCAGTCTTGCAAGGACCTCCTGCAATTGATCACAATCTGCTTGTGATTTAACCTCTTTGAATACTTTTGTGTCAATCTGCAGATTTGATCACCTCACTTGTCATTCCCCTTTCCAGATCGTTTATAAATATATTAAAAAGCACCGGTTTCTGGGGCACTCCACTGTTTACCTCTCTCCACTGAGAAAGCTGACCATTTAATCCTACTCTCGGTTTCATTTCAGTCTATCTTCTGAAGGGGGAAGTCTTATGAGATGAGATGACCATGCCCAGGGCCGCCATCAGGAATTTTGAGGCCCCATACAGCCAAAATGTCTGGGTCACAAGCATTCAGTGGATAAAGTATATGCAACAATGTTTATACCTATGTGTAAACTCCACCATAGGTGTAAAAAAATAAAAACAAGTCAACAAACTCAAATCACTTAGATAAATGCACAGTATCTGAGAAATCCAGTGGGTTCTATCCAATAAAGCAGTTCAGTGTGAGTACTGAATTGTGTCCATCTCGACTCATAGTGGAAATAACAGCAAATTCAGGTTTATGAAGCAATCAGTCTTCTTACTTTCTGATTTGCAAAATCTTTAATTAAGTCTTTGTAACTGAGTTGTCTGGCAAGCTCATGCTCAATAGAGAGAATTGCCAGGCCGTTTAGACGTTGTTCACTCATTGTAGAACGCAGATAGTTCTTGATTGATGAAAGTTTGCTAAATGCCCTCTCTCCTTCCGCCACTGAAAGTGGGAGGGTGGTGAAAATCCGAAGAGCAATACACACCTTTCCAGTCAATTTCTTCCTCGTGTGACTGTTCTATTGAAGTTGTGTTTAGGGCAACATCGTCATTCTCAGGGTAGGAACTTGCATTTGTGCAGGAAGGTGTTTCTTCTTCCACCTCTGTACAAACACGGGATGTCACAATTTGGTCTGAAGACGAATCTTCATCTATAATGACAGGTCTTTTCGGTGACGAGGTGCAGGACCGTGTGTCTGCATCGTCTTCTGATACTGCACATGGTGGCATACTACACAATGTTTCAGCCTCTTCTTCTATCACTGAAGAAATGCTCACAGGTGCAGCTACATGACAGGATGAAGTAGTCGGCTCAACTGTTTCATGAGAAGCTTCTGTTTGCATTTCCTGAACTTCATCTCCCCTGTCACTTTGTGGCTTTTGAAAGTACTGTTGTATGAGGTTTTTTTTCTTCAACTTTTCCTCTTCTTCTTTACGCTCTCTTTTCTGCTTCCGTTTTTGAGAGCCAGATTTGTGATGGTACATTCTTTGGGGTTATCAGAATTTACTAGAGACAAATAATGAACATTTGCTAGTAATCAAGGTCTATGATAAACTGCTTACTATGTATAAGGCCGTGTTCCAACTGTGTTCTATATAACAAAGAAAGTCTGTTGCAAAATCATTTTAGTAGCTGCTGCTTATAATAAAAAAATGCATTTAATCAAGAAAAGAGAAAAAAAGTGCTTCTCGCACATAAAAAACTGTCTTACTATGCTTTGGGCCTTCCCGATCATACACATTATGTGCTTGATTACGGAAGCCGAAAATTCAATGTAAACCCTCCCTCATGTGGCCATTCATTCAGCGGTTGACTTGTTAGGCCTAGTTCACACTAATAAATAGATAATGCACCAGCCCCCCAGTAATAAATAGATAATACACCAGACGTCCCCCCAGTAATAAATAGATAATGCACCAGCTCCCCCCAGTAATAAATAGATAATGCACCAGACGTCCCCCCAGTAATAAATAGATAATGCACCAGCAAAACAAACTTGTTACTTACCCTTTGCGCTCCGGGGACTCCGCGGCTCCTCGGCCTCCAGCTAGCAAGCAGACAGCGACGGCCCGCGCGCTTTGCCGGCGCATACTGTCTGACGTGGCGGTGACGTCACAGCCGCGTCAGACAGTGAACGCTGGCAGGACAGAGCGCGCGGACGAGTCTCTGTCTGCGGTGCTCTGTAAATCAATGCTATGCGTGTCTAAAAGACACGCATAGCATTGATTCTCTCCCTTCTCTGGGGCCCGCACCCAGGGCCGGCTCCAGGTTTCAGTAGGCCCCTGGGCGACAGACTGTCGGAGAGAGCCTCAGTGGGCCTCTTTGCCATGAACTAATACATCCCCCAAGCGCACCTGCCGCCTGGCGGCTGCGGGCCCCCATATGTGGCAGTAGATCCTGGGGCCCCATACTGCAGGCCCAAGAATACTGCCCTGATGGCGGCCCTGACCATGCCTGTGTCTGTGCGTGTGCTCCCCAGCCAGGGCCGATGGAAGGGACCATGTACACGTGCGGCTGCATACACACATTAGGAACTGCTTGCTTTCAGGGTGTGTTCAAAAACACCAGAAATGTCAGGAAAATTAGCACATTTCACTCAGTTCCACTTTGTAATCTCCCCCCCCCCCCCCCAGATAACCCCTCTAAAGGCTTGCTGTTTTCTAGCTGTTAGCAGCATGGATGTTTCTTTTTCTTCACTCCTGCCCCCTCCGTCACCTGCCCCCCTTTGCCCTGCCAACAAAACTTCTCTTGCGCTCACAAAACACACACACACACACACACACAAAAATACAGCTAAGTTGCTTGATTTTGGCAATTAGACTGTCAAAATAAAAATTGTAAAAATGTATTTTACAAGTAATCAAGCTTCCTCAAAAGTAGACAATTAATTAGGCTGAAAAGCCGTCCAAAATTCTTCCCAGCAGGGTGTATGCATTTTATTTGCACACCATCAGTGAAAACTTTCAGGTACATTGAACGGTGGCATTTCTAGGAGCTGGCTGCTGTCCTCAAAGCAACAGTAAATGATGGCAGAAAAAGACCCAAGTGATCCATCTAGTCTGCCCAGCAAGCTTCTGATTTTTTTTTTAGGGTAGCAGGTTACCCCATGTGGGATGTATTCTCTCTGCATCACTTTTCTAATATTTTTCTTTTGCCTACTTTTTTTTTGTTTGTTTTTCATTTAATTTTGCAGCCTTGCTTTCCACTTAATTCATCAAAAGGCTAGGTTTATTGTGCGAATCATGCGCGTGACAAACAAAAAGAGAGTCTATTAAAAATTGTTTTGTTTTTGGTTGTCATCTGTTTCCCTTTACGTTTTTCTTTTGTGATACTTGTTGGAGTGAAAGTTACGGGTCGATGCAGTAAAGTGCACTCAGGCCGAGCGCACTGTTAGCCCCCGGTTGGACGTGCATTTTCGAAGCGCTATTTTTACCCCTTATACAGTAAGGGGTAATAGCGCGTTGAAAACGTGCGCCAACTCCCCCCGAAACTAATAACACCCGCAACAAGCAAATGCATGTTGATGGGCCTATTAGTTATTCCCGCGCGATACAGAAAGTAACGCCTGCCAAAGGCAAGAGTTAATTTCGTCCGGCACCAGGAAAGTGTACAGAAAAGCAGAAAAAACTGCTTTTCTGTACACCCTCCGACTTAATATCATAGCGATATTGTCGGAGGCCCCAAAAGTAAAAAAAAAAATTAAAATTTCAAAAAAAAAAAATTTAAATCTGCCCGCAGCCCGTGGGTTGGAAGACGGACGCTCAATTTTGCCGAGCCAGTCCATCCACCGCCGGGAAAGGGGGGGGGAGGGAGTTTGTACGGTCGGAGCAGAGCAAATGCAGAAACGTGTGCTTTCTCTTTTCTTTCTTTTCCATTTAACCAGACTGAGCCACAGCAACACATGGCCGGGTACAGCCGCTGGGGAAGCTGCTGACAGCCGCTGCTTCTGTCAAAAAGGAGGCACTAGGGACGCTACTCAAGTGGTATTGCAATGCAGGCCCAAGAGAGCAACCTCCAAAAGAAATACCACCCTTACACACCGAGTGAGCAAGCCACACACTGCATGTCAGTCACCGAGTCTCACACTCGTTATGTTAGCAGTAGGGATTACAAGCTACAGTTCCTGCACATACACATGTTCAAGGCCTACGTTCCAGCAATGTTTACCATTAAACAAAAAAAAAAGGTGTGTGCCAGCTTGCTGTAACAGCTAATGAGTCTGTGTGACTCGTTCCTGCAGAAACATTATCTATAGCTGCCCACAGGTAACCCTTCTGTGACAGGCATATATCACTCCTACTTAGTGCAAGATTCTGACATGGACCCGTCAAGGGCTTAGGTGGTACAAAATGGCTGTTTGTCAAGATGGCAACACTTAATGGCCAATACATATATTTGAAAGAGGGAGAAATTTTTTTATTATCACAAGAAATTTTTGGTTACAAGACAAGTGTGTCATATCTTACACTGCTCCACAAGGAATACCAAGGGTATTCCTTGTGGAGCAGTGCGGTCAGTTGGTTCTAGTCCTGATCTAAACGTTGCTGTACTTTTGGAGAAGTCATTAAGAGCTGGTGCAGTTACCAGGGTAAGCTGGGCGATTCGTATGAGAAATAATTTGGGAACATGCACGTTTCGGAATTCAGCCTGTGAGAACTTTATGAAGCTGGTGGAAAATATCATGGAATTAGTCAATTATGAATAATGCGGAAGGTCCGTTGAAAAGGATTTTTCAGAAGCAAGATAGATGGTCAACTTCCCCCTGATGAAGCTGAAATCAGGGAAACAAGGGCCTCTTGTCGGTGTTCATACCGTGTGATTAATGCAGCACTGCCTTCATACATTGATGAAACAAAGCATATAGTGAAGAACACCAAAGAGACCTTTAAGGGTTCAAGTATTTGGATATACAGAAGCTATATGTATTTGGTGTAGTGATTTATATATATAATGTGGTAATTAGTAGGGATGTGAATCGGGCTTCGGACGATTGAAAATGTCGTCGATATTTTCAAAATCGTCAGAAATCGAGGGGCTCCCCCAAAATGATAGGAAAACCCCACGATATTGATCGTGGGGGGTTTCCTTATCGTTTTGGGGGAGGGCGGGGAAAACGGCCCACAAAAATAACCCCTAAACCCACCCCGACCCTTTAAAAGTAACCCCTTAGCTTCCCCCACCCTCCCGACCCCCCCCAAAACCTTTTTACAGGTACCTGGTGGTCCAATGGGGGTCCCGGGAGCGATCTCCCACTCTGGGCCATCCTCCGGCTCCTGGGCCGTCGGCTGCCACTAATCAAAATGGCGCCGATGGCCCTTTGCCCTTACCAAGTGACAGGGTATCTGTGCCATTGGCCAGATCCTGTCACATGGTAGGAGCACTGGATGGCCGGCACCATTTTGTGCTCCTACCATATGACAGGGGCTGACCAATGGCACTGGTAGCCCCTGTGACATAGTAAGGGCAAAGGCTATCGGCACCATTTTGATTACTGGCAGCCGATGGCCCAAGTGCAGGAGATCGCTCCCGGACACCCGCTGGACCACCAGGGGCTTTTGGAAAGTCTTGGGGGACCCTCCTGACCCCCACAAGACTTGCCAAAAGTCCAGCGGGGGTCCGTGAGTGACCTCCTGCACTCGGACCGTCAGCTGCCAGTATTCAAAATGGCGCCGATAGCCTTTGCCCTTACTATGTCACAGAGGCAACCGGTGCCATTGGTCAGCCCCTGTCACATGGTAGAAGCAAAAGATGGTGCCGGCCATCCAGTGCTCCTACCATGTGACAGGATCCGGCCAATGGCACGGATACCCTGTTACATGGTAAGGGCAAAGGGCCATCGGCGCCATTTTGATTAGTGGCAGCCGACGGCCCGAAAGCCGGAGGATGGCCAGGAGCGGGAGATTGCTCCCGGGACCCCCACTGGACCACCAGGTACCTGTAAAAAGGTTTTTTGGGGGGGGGGGGGTCGGGAGGGTGGGGGAAGCTAAGGGGTTACTTTTAAAGAGTCGGGGTGGGTTTTTTGTTTATTGGCTGGGGCGCAGCCGATAAACAAAACGCGATCGGGCCCAATGGAAAAAAACCCACATGTGAATCGGAACCGGAATCCGAACCGATTCCGGTTCCAATTCACATCTCTAGTAATTAGGATTAATAGTCTAAGCATTTAGGGAAGTCATAAGAGTCTTTAGAGTTGTAAGTGGCTTTAGACAAGCACAGGAAGTACAAATACAAGTTTTCAGTTGTATTAGGAATATATTTTTAACAACTTGTAAGTGATATATGAGGTATTCTGGTTTGTTCTTTCACTGTGCTTTAATTTGTGATTTTAAATGAGTGAATGTGTGAGTGTATGAGTGTATTTTATGACACACTTGTCTTGTAACCAAAAATTTCTTGTGATAATAAAAATTTGCTCTCTCTTTCAAATATATGTATTGTTTACAACTGGGTTGAGGGAGTGGTAAAATTCACCCATTTAGTGTACCTTAAACACTTAATGGCCATCATCAGTCATGGCAATCACATGCCATGTGTGCGAGCAGTAGGCCTATACAATGAGCACAGTGTGGCAGTTACTATGGAGACTGCCTGAATGCTCATAACCTGTTCCAGCTGACCACCCTAGGTCAACTGAGAATGCTATACACAGAGGACAAATGGACTGTGTAGGACCAGAGCAGCCCACCTCTCAAATAACAGTAGAAGGGTATAACACCACTTACTGCTGAGCCTACACCATAGCAGCTGTTCAGCAGTCCACAGACGTGGTCACACGCATGTGATTCCGCAACACCAAGCAACCAAATGTGTGCACTGATGTAGGTTACGTACTATATTGAAAGTGTTTGGACAGGAGTGCTGAGCGCCAAGGTGCTTTGACGGGCCTCTGACATCACACCTGCAGTGTAACTGGTAATAAGTTTAGGTTAATGGTGAAGATTGTGCATATGTTGAGGGTACAAACATATGCGCATATGGCAGCACCACAAGACTATCTGTGACGCATAACGCACTATGACCTTCCAGAAACCTGCCATCTCCAGATGACAGTGAATCTATATGTCACACGGCAGTTTATGGCATGTAAAGCCTTGGCCTGTATGATGTGAACATTTTATGAGGATAGATGTGGCTGCGGTAAGAGTGGTTATAAACTATACTGTCACGGTGACATGTCAGAGATCAGAGGAAATTACAAGTGGAGGCTGGACTGTAGCAGAATCCCAATCCTGCCTTCACTCAGCTCCACATGCATCCTCCCATAGGTTTCCCCAAGAAGGGGACGCTACCTACATGACATCACGACAGGCAAGACCTGCACCTTTTGCACATCAGTTGGGATACATTTCCTAGCTTGCTGTAGTATGGTGAATGCATGTAGGGGTGCATGCATTGAGAAAGAGGCATGTTATCTTTGAAGATGTGCACATAGTAAAAAAAAAAAGCACCAGGTTGCGCAGTCGTTTTCAGCCAGGCTTTAATGGAAGATGTGATCCTAAAACAGTGCGATGTGTGTAGTATTGTGGCCACCTGTCCTGAATGTGAAGTACCGTGTTTCCCCGATAGTAAGACACCCCTGATAGTAAGACGTAGTGGGAATTTTAGGGGGGTCGGCTAATGTAAGACATCCCCCGAAAGTAAGACGTAGTGTTAAAAAAAAATTATTTTTAAATACCTGTCGGAGGGCCGCGTGGGTCCAGGCGGCTGGCGGCGGGAGCCGGGTGGTCGCGTGTTAAATCTAGGCCGCGGGCGGGTGGGCGCGCGTTAGTTCGAGAAGGGCGGCGGGTGGTCGCGTGTTAAATCTAGGCCGGGTCGCACAGGCGCGCATTCATTCACTGCCGGTGGGGACATGCCGTGCAGCATGTGACTGCCTTGAGCACATGCTGCACGGCATGTGACTGCCTTGAGCGCCGAAAGCAGCCCCCACCGGCAGCCCCCAGCGCCGAATCGCAGGGGTCGCACAGGCGCTGTGGGCCTGTGCGTGCATTCATTCACTGCCGGTGGGGGCTGCCGGGGCTGCCCCCACCGGCAGTGAATGAATGCGCGCCTGTGCGACCCGGCCTAGATGTAACACGAGGCCGCCCGCCGGCCGTCTCGAACTAACGCGCGTCCCCCCGCCGCCTGGAACAAGCGCCCACCCGCCCGCGGCCTAGATTTAACACGCGACCACCTGGCTCCCGCCGGCCGCCTGGACCCACGCGGCCCTCCGACAGGTATTTAAAACATTTTATTTTTTTTTGAACACTACGTCTTACTTTCGGGGGGATGTCTTACAGGTTTTTTCCAATATAAGACATACCCTGAAAGTAAGACATAGTGGGACTTTTTGGGGTAAAAAGAAAGTAAGACGCTGTCTTACTTTCGGGGAAACACGGTATGTACATGCTGCCATCGAGAGGGCCTCTGACACTATTGCAGGCTCGTAGGACACCAATGAGTGAGCTACCCCAATAAGCCAGAAACTCATTAGCATACCTGAGAAGGAAAACAGGCAGTCCCATCTCTAGAAGAGGGGAGGAGTAGGGGACAAGCACTGAGAAGCCCTCTTGAATCAAATATGTTAGTGGGAACACAAACTTCCTACATGGCAATTCCAATCCCATTGTCTTAGAAAAGGGAGAAACTGCAAGCTCTTCCCATGATCGATTCAGGAACCGCAGCATGTTTTATGGACCTCATATTTGCTCAGCAATACAAGGTTCAGTTACAAGGTAAGAGGATAAGCATGGATGTGGAGACTATTGATGGCTCCCCTTTATCATCAGATCCAGTGACTCAAGAGACTAAGCTATTGATAAGGACAGCAATACTTGACAATCAGAAAGTAATATGTTTTGATCTCATACACGTTCCACACTTTGCAATCCTCCTGGGAATTTCATGGCTGGAATGTCATGATCCACACTTTCAGTAGAAAAAAACAACAGATGACCTTCACCTCAATCTTCTGCCAACAGAGCTGTTTCCCCAATTTAAAACAGAAGGATAATGAACCAGAAGAGAACATGCAGGTATTGATGTGTTATATGGTAATCGACATACAATAGGAAATTTCACTCTTGATGCCAAAGGTGTTGTCATGCCTGAGTTCAGCTTTACTGATCCCAGAGCCATTGCTATGCCTGGGTCCAGCTGTCCTGAGGCCAGGGACTCCATTCTGAGTCAGACTGGCTCCAGTTCCTAATCCTGTGCTGACTCCTGCTTCAAGTCCTGATCCTCCAGAAAATGTTCCTGCTTGGTGGGGAGTGGCTCCAGAAACTTTATTTCTGGGGGCAAGGGCCCTGGTTCAAGGGACTTTACAAGAATTCCTTGTAAAGCAGATTCAGGTCTCAAGGTTAATCACTGGACAACTGCATTATCTAGTAGTCTGAAAAGGATATAATCCAGAAGATAATATCTAGAAGCCAGTTCATAACTTAGCCAATAACCTACTTGGACGATTCCACCATGAACATCCAGTTAAGACAGGCTTTGAGGCCCCAGGAGGGTCCACAGTGTGAGGGTGTGGGAGTAATATTGTCAGAGTCAATGGGGCTTGAACTGGCAACCTTAGAAGGCAGAGGCTGAAAAACTGTAGAGAAGCCACAGAAAATACAGAGGCAGGGAAAGGCTAGAGTCCATTTAGCTTCCAGTTGTTAGACACATACTCAGAAAGTCCCACTAGTTCAGCACACGACGTGTCCTGATTGGCAATATTATATAGGGAGAGCAACAGTAGTCTATTGTACCTTTGCTGGCACAACAGACTACTGGGATACATCCTCCAGAACTTCTGCTTGTCTGACCATGTTCCTGGGCTACCTTCAGCCTTGCAGTCCTGCTCCACACCTAACCCTACAGTCCTGTTCTATTGTTTCTGCACCATATTGTTCTTCTGGGTTCCTGATCCTGAACTTGCTCCAGTGTTACATCTATATGCCCAGATGACTCCCAAGCTAGGAAATTATTTAACCGGCCTTGACTCAGCCTTCATCCAGCCATCTAGACTCTTTAGATAAACCTTTTCCTACTGTACTGTTTGACAAGCAACTGGACATACCTTGACAAGAAGATATAGAACAGAAATTCCCACTGAGGGGATTTTTAGATGTTGTTAAAGGACAACGGAATTAGAACCCGTCAATTTCAATTAACAGATTCTTAATAGTTGGAGGTGTTACAGGTAATACCATGAGTTAAATGAATCCAATATCTTCATTCAGTCCATTGATGAATAATGTTGCGCGCCCCGTCTGCACCCGGCCTACGCATGGGCCTGCTCATCTTGCTAACTCCTCTGCAGGTCACGGGTCGGCCTCCCCAGCGGCAGCCGCGAGTTCCTCCAGGCCTCGGTGTCCCGTGGCGGCGGTCGCCGGGCCTTCCACTGCGCACCAGACCTCACACCGGAGTTCGGCGTCCTCAGTGGCATTGGCCACGCCCCTATGCACGCATGGACCGCCCGGCCTCTTGTAGGGGCAGGTCCTAGCTCCGCAGCGCACCCTGATTGAACGTACGATATAAGGAAGTTCCTGCCTGCACTTCCTTGCCTTGGCAATCGGGTCGGCACTGTAAGTGTACTAGTTTGCCTCTGCATTCAGTGTCTTGTTCCAGCATCCTACTTTCCAACGTCTGTCTGTCCTGTCTCCCCAGGTAGTACCCTCAGACTGTCTCTCTGGTACTGACCTCGGCCTGCTCCTTGACCATTCTGCTCGCTGCCTGGATCTTGACCTCTGCCTGCCTTGTGACCTCGTCTGATCTCTGAAACCTGATCCCTGCTTCATTGACTACTCCTCGGACTGATCCTCGGAACCTGACCCCAGCTACCATTGACCACATCTCTTGATTCTGGCTTGTCCCTTGACTTGTCATCGCCTACACTGTACTGGCCTTCCTTGGTTCTCCAGACCTACAGCCTTGTGGCCGACCGCGCTCCCTTGCTGCTCATGGGCACGCCTCTCTACTACCTCTCTGGGAGACCCTGCGAGGCCCACCCTAAGCCTAAGCGGCCCGGGTCCCTAGGGGCTCCACCCGGGCCGCTTGGACTTAGGTGGGCCTCGCAAGGTCTCCCACGGGTTTCCAGTGGTGAAGCTCATCCTAGCTTCTGTCTCCTCCTGTGCTCCGCCCCCTGGGGGCAGGTGCTTCCTGGTCTCTACCAGGGAGCCATTCTTCACTGCTCCAGGACAAGGGTCCACCTCCAAGCGCAACAAATAAGCTGTATAAATTGTTTTAAAGGGCACATTTCAGTTATTCACAAAGTAGGGGAGGTCACTAAAGGCTCTCTGGAGATTCTGTAATGAAAAGATATTGTTCTGTGCACAAGTAAAGCTTAGAGCTGAGACTTTTTTCTTTATTTCTTCTACTGTAGGATAGATAGTACTGGAGAGGGTAAAATAAAGTGGGGTAACAAAGACCTCTGCAGATAAGATGTTAAAAATGGACATTATACAGTTGTATGTAAAAGTTTAGGCACTTCTGAGCAAACTGCATGTTTCAAGGAACCTCTCCATGATACAAAAGTTAAACATATATCTTTCTGCAGGTTTCAATGCAAAATTACTATTTGCTGATTTTAACAGATTGAAAAATAATAAAACAGTGAATACGGCACATGCAGTTGTTTAGACACCATTGTAACACCTCCTTTTGCAGAAATAACAGCCTCTGCATTTTCCTGTAGCCAGCTAAGAGTCTTTCGATTCTTGTTTCTGGAATCCATTCCCACTCTTTATTGCAGAACTCCTCTGGCTTAGAATCCAAATATTCTTAGGACTTCTTGCTTGCACTGCATGTTTGAGATCTCCTCACTGATTTTCATTACTCAAGTCTGGGGACTGGGAAGGTCATTCCAAACCCTTTACCTTTCTTTCACGGTTAGTTTTGAGGTATTTTTTGGATGGTTGTCTTGCTAAAATATCCAACTTCTTTTCAGTTTCAATTTCTTCAATGACCGTAGGACATTAGCTTCCAGGATATGTTGATATTTAGTTGAACACGATCACAAAAACAAAACAGAGGCGCAAAAATGTCAAAGTATTATAGGCATAAATATTATTTAAATTAAACCCAAAAGGACTTCTTTTAAAACGATTATGAATTTGCTGATATGATGCCGCTTGCCTTGCAATGGGCTGCAAGCATTTTCAAACCTGCATTCACATTAAATAATGTTCATGCCTATATTACTTTGACATTTTTGCACCTCTGTTTTGTTTTTGTGATCGCATGTAATATTTGGAGGTGTTTTGCTGCATAGTTTATAGGATAATTAGTTGAATCCATTCTTCCTTCTACCTGCACAATATTTTCTGTGTTGCTGGCTGCCATACAACCCTAAAGCATAAAAGATCCATGTCAGTGTTTTATGGTTGGCAAGGTGATCTATTCTTGAAATGCTTCACCCGTTTTACTCCAAAACTATCTTGCATGGTTGTGGCTGAATAGTTGAATATTTGTTTCATCAGTCCAAACCATTTTTTTCCAAAGTGTTTCTGGCTTATCGAGGTTTTGTTTTGCATACTTTAGACAAAGACATTTGTGATGAAGTTGCAGAAAATGATCTGACAACTCTCCAATGATTATTGTGTAAGCAATACTGTACCATGAACCTGTGGACAACTATTCCAGTGTCAGCTAAACTTCTCAGCAGGTCATTTGAGGTAATCTGTGGGTTCTGTTTTGCAGATCTGAACAGTTTTTGGGCAGTCTTTCAGATCCTGACTTGAATTCAACAGTTCCACATAACTTCTATTCCTAAACAATGTTTCTGACAGTTGACATTTCTAACTGGAAGTGTTTTTAGATTTTTTTATAGCCTTCTTCTGATTTGTAAGAGTGAATGATCTTCATTCTCAAATACTCAGCCATCTGTTGTATAGTGGAGCCCCTGGTTGTTGAAAGTAGACAGAACAATCACAAGCTGAGGGGTTAGAAGGGTCAGAGTATTTGTTTAACTGTAAAATTGTTTTTATTTGACAAACTGAAGGCTTAACAAGTCAACTTTTTGGGCCTTATTAACAACTCTTAAAATGTAGTAATGAATTAACTGGGAGGGTGTCAAAGCATTTGCACATACCATACTGAATGATTTATTATTTATCTGTTAAAATACGCAAATAAATAGTAATTTTGCATTAAAAACTGCAGAAAGTTGTTGTGTTTAATTTTGTATCATGCAGAGGTTGTATCAACTTCTGTTCATTTAGAGCTTCATTGAAACATACAATTTGACCAGGGATATCTAAACTTTTGCACACAACTGTAGTTGAATGTTTTATTTCTCTTCTCCACCACCATTTAATAAAAAAAAAGGAAGTAAAAATCGTTAAACAGAGAGAAGAGCTGAAATAAATATAATTACAAATGGTATATATATAAAATGAATATTTATTTATTTATTTATTTTATTTATTTAACGGCTTTTAATATACCGGTGTTCGTGCGGGCACATCACGCCGGTTTACAATAAACTTGCGAAAGGAGGAAATTACAATAAACAGGGAGAGGGGGATGGAGCAGGTTCGAGAAAAAGGGGGGGGGGAGAGGGGAGAAAGTAAAGGAGGAGGAAGATAGCAGCTGGGAAATTGAAAGGAACGTAACATTATTTACATGAGAGGCAATAAAATGAGGGTTAGTACAGTCACAAAGTTACAGCGGACATTGTCACAAAGTTACAGCGGATAGTGAGGAAATATGGATTGCATGGAGTACAGAATACACTTGACAGAGGCAATAAATAAATAAATAAATAAATAAATATATTTATAAATAAACCTCTTGCTGCAAAGCTCTAGGTGGCGCACATAAAGAGTAACATTAATAAAATTACAGAAAAACTGTGACAAAACACAGTCACCAAAACACAAAACTAGCACTTAATCATTGCACCATAGCCTCCTTAAGCATCCTCCAAGTCATATGAATGCCTGCTCATCTTGCACAAAATGCATCTTTTTTCTGTTAATATTGTATTTGCACATTGGCTATGAAAAGGACACTGATGCATATGTCTGAGCAGCAGCACAGTAAATATCCCAACTAACTAGAATGGATGGGGTAGCAGCACAGATTAGCTTTCAAAACATTAAACAGTTTCCCTCAGGAATGAAATAATAATACATAATATTATGATTTAGAACTTGATTTGTTTGCAGACCATTATATTTCTACATATCCAAGTGGACTCACCCACACAACTAAATTATTCAGGTACCACTTTGAATGCTGAAAGGATGCAGAATGTGTTATGATACCAGTACATGACACATTGACACTGTAATTTTAAACCAGCAGTAAATATAAACCCCAAACCATGGAAAAAAGAAAAGGAAAAAATGCCTCACCATTTTAAGAAGCATTCTGTTGTCTCGGAGAGAGCCAACCATTCCAATAAAAGACACGGCAAACATCCCAATCCCAAGGAGAAGAAGAATTACCGCTGGAGCCAGGAAGATACCTTTCAGGGTTTTGTGCAGCTGCCGTTCGGCCTCCGCATAAATGCCGATGCACAGTATGACCAGGCCAATGATCTACCAAGGAAGAACAATATATCAGGGTACAGCAGCCAATAATGTTCTCAATAACTGATGACATTCAGAAGGGCATGAGAGCGGAACAGGTACAGCCATGAAGGTTTCAACAGTCAGTATTCCTCCATCACATGCATCACCACTAGTGAGACAGCGTGGCTCTGGGTAATGCAGTATCTATGATATGCACGAAGGCTGTGGCTTGGTGACTTGCAGAGAATTCTGTGAGCTTCTCGTGATCTCTAATAAAGAAAATACACGATGGGCACCACCCAGTGGAGTGAACTAGTTGTGAGCGGCTTCATTCAATATGTACATCATCTCACTTGTAGAAAAAGAAGACTGTATCACTGTCAAAGTCATTCGCTGAAAGGACCTATCACATGTAACAAGCAGAAAAGACTCTTGCTGTCATGGAATCACCATGTAAATGTTCTCACACAATCCCTGCCTCACACAGGGTTTGTGTGAGGACATTTACATGGTGAATTTTCAAAAGGTCCAATGTACATTGGACCTTTTGAAAATTTACCTGGATTGAGTGCTAAATTTTAATTCATAAAACGTGAGCAGTGATAAGGGCGGATATAGGGTAGGAAAACAAAGGTAGGTGCTTACCATTGATTTTCAAAACTAGATACTTAACTTAAGGGTGAGTCACTGCCTAAGTTACTGTATTTTCCACAAAGATATTGCGGGATTTACTAAGCTGCAGTACTGAGGTATTTTCTCAGCAGTAAAATACCACAGGAGAAGTACTGCGGATTAGTAACCCCAAAGATTTCCATGCAGTGGTGGCCCCACAGCTCAGGACCACCATCTTAAAGAGCCCTAGCTGCCAGAATCATCCCCTCCCAGTACAAGCCAAAACCCCCAGGGCTCTTTCACAATAGAGACAAAGACAGGACCCTTGGCTTGCCAGCACCATTTTTAAAAGATGGCGGCGCTGGGCCCAAAGCCATAGGGAGTGTTCCACGCTCCCAATAGACCACCAGGGATGTATTGGTAAAAACCAAGGGGAGGGGTTATTTTATCAAAAAGGGAGGGGTTTGGGAAGGGGCAGAACCTGCACCAGGGGGGGTTAATTTTGTTAAAATCTTTTTTAGATACTTCGGCTACCTCATGGGGCAGCAGGGGTAGAATGGGGGTCTCAAGAGACTCCTGGGGCTTTTGGATGTATTAGGGGAGGGGTGAATTGCGCTGCTGGGGCCCTTTAAATGACTGAGCCAGGTGCATTGGGATGCATTTTAGCATCCCAGTGCTCCCAGTGAAAGTTAATTACAACTCCAGACGTAGCTAATTTTCCAGAAAATAAAGCAGCTTGCAATTTTTCAGCCTAGCCACATTTTATTTACATGAAATTACCTAAAAATGAGCTGCTTTGCATTTTTACATTATTAGGGGGAGAAATACCATGTTATTTAAAGTACTGCATGTTATTGCCATGTTAAGGCACTTACTGTGTGGGAAATGCCTAACACAGCTTAGTCAATGACTTCTTAGGTCCCTAAACCTAGACAAATTAATTTGAGGCCTAAATTTAGGCCTCTAAGTAGCTGCCTAAGGAGGTCACTGACTATGCTGCATTAGATGTTTACCTCACATGATCGGGGAGGGAGGAGGGTTGTCATACACTGTTTTTAGTAAGAATATATTAGTGTCTTTTTGTGCTAATTTGTTCAGGTTTGGCTGCACATTGAGATTCTACTAAACTACATGTTCCTATTAGGGATTTGAATTCGCTTAAAGAATTGCCACCATAACCTTTAAATACCATCTTATGACACCGGTCAAAACTGCAAACTAAACAGGAAGTTAAAGATTCACAAAAAGTACATTTGCAATTACCAGGTTTTTACTATTACGGTTTTGCATCACATGGTGCTTTTCAATTTGTTTTTATTTCTTTGGGTTTCCTATGTATAAAGAGCACAGAACATTACAATTCTTGATCTAGTGTCTAGTCTGCAGTATTAATATTGACCTTTATGACCTTCACTGCAACTACTGAGTGACAGAATCTTACTCATGAGTTAAGGTAGGCTGAGAGAAATAAACAGTTTGACCCCCAGTTCCCTGGGTTAGTCAGGGATGACACTGAGTAGTGTGCCTCATCACAGCCTAATGAAGACCTGGTGGTGCTCTACAGATCTGGATCAGTTGTGACAGCTACCCCAGGGGAAGCATTTTCTAAAAAGAAATCTTGGAATCTGCCTAGGGACCCCAGAGAACATAATTTAACCAAGGGCTGGATGTACTAAAAGAAGTTTTTCCCCCATGTTGAGAGTGACTTTCAAAGACATTTCTGTGCATAAAATACACATGTGCATAAAGGGCTTGGTATAAAATTGCACAGGGGTTTTGCGCACAAAAGCATGCGTGGAACTCTATTCCGCATGCACTTTTATGTGCACTGCCAATAAGCATTCCGGGAGCAGAAACAGGATTTACATGCATGCTTTTGCTTTTAAGAAACATGCACACAAATTAACCCACACAAGTTATGCCCTACATACAGCGGGTGTAAGTTATTTTGTACAGGTTAGTTTGTGTGTGTTTTTAGGGATAATCAAAACCAGCTCTAGGATACCTGGCATCCTGTGCAAAAACTGAAATTGACTTTTATGACCTTCACTGCAACTACTGAGTGACAGAATCTTACTCATGAGTTACAGGTAGGCTGAGAGAAATAAATAGCTTGACCTCCAGTTCCCCGGGTTAGTCAGGGATGACACTAAGTAGGGTGCCTCATCACAGCCGTCCCCTTTGGAGGTAGCTTTGGCATAGCACTCCCTCCTTCAGCAATGATACTAGCTCTGGCTCAGGATACCAATCTCTCTCCTCCCCCTCCCCCACACATTTCCTTCACTCTCTACCAGGCACCTGTATCCTCTGTCCTGCTTTTTCCCTCCGCTTACAGTGCCCTGCATCCCCCTCTCTCATCTCCTCTATCCCTCTACTCTCTTTCTCCCTTTCCTGACCAGCAGCATCCCCCTATTTTTCTTTTCTCCTCTCTTCCTCCTTTTCCCCGCAGCCTAATCTCCTGCACAGTGTTTCTCCTGCCTGCAGATTTCAATTGGAAGGGTGCAGAAAGGAGCAGGCACTGGGGATAATTTTTCAAAGCAAACTTATATGTATAAGTTTATGTTGAAAATTGGAGTAACTTTTATACTTTGTCAACACATAAGTTATATGTATTGTTATAAAATTACCCTCCCTGTGTCTATGGGGAGAATGCTCAGTCCATAGGCTCTTAAGTTTCTCATCTACTGGTTACACACTACACAGCACTGCAGTGGCAGAGGCTACCACTTCTACTATGCAATTTTTCTGTAGAGTTACACAACTATGCAAACATGCAAGAAAAGACAGTTCCTTTTCAATAGAGCTTACAATCTAATAAGACAAACATACAGGACAAAAAACCTGGAGCATTTCATAAAGCAAGACATTGGTTAAAAAAGAAAATAAAGGTAGGTCATGACAATCAGACTTAAGATATAAAAGCAGATTCAAAAAGGTGGGTCATTAGATGGGATTTAAACATGGCGAGAGAGGGAGCCTGACGCACTAGTTCAGGACGACTATTCCAAGTACAGAGTCTGGAATTGGAAGTGTAGGAGAAGGGCACAGATAGGAGTGACTTATCCAACGAGTGGAGTACATGAGGAGGGGTGCAGAGAGAGAGAAGAGAGGAGAGGTAGTGAGGTGCTGCAGAGTGAAAGCATTTGTAGGTGAGAAAGAGGAAAGAACTCTATGTGAGAGCAGATAGGGAGCCAATGCAGTGACTTCAGAAGAGGGGCTGTGTAAGTGTAGCGAATTTGGTGAAAGATAAGTTGTGCAGTTGATTTTAGGTCAGATAGCAGTGGAGAGAGATGGCTTGCCGGGAGACCTGTGAGGAGCAGGTTGCAATAAGCAGGAAGAGATGAGAGAGTGGATAAGGGTTCTGGGAGTTTATTCAGAAAGGAAGGGACAGATTTTGGCAATGTTAAAAAGAAATGATACGCTTTAGCAAAGTTTTGGATATGCGTAGAGAAGGAGAGGAGTCAAAGTTGACTCCTAGGTTACAGACTGAGGGGACTGGGAGGATGACCATGTTATCCACAGAAATAAAGGAGGAAGAGGGGAGCTGGACATGGGGGGGGGGGGGGGGGGGGAGATAAGGAGCTCTGTCTTGCCCATGTTGAGTTTAAGGTGCTCATGGGACGTCCAGGCAGCAATGTCAGACAAGCAGGCCGAGATCCAGGACTGGATTTCTGGTGAAATATTTGGTGTAGAAAAGTAAATCTGGGAGTCATCAGCATAAAAATGGTTTTGAAACCATGAGAGGAAATCAGAGCACCAAGGGAATTATTATATAGTGAGAAGAGAAGAGGGCCCAGGATAGAACCCTGAGGCTCACCAATTTGTAGTTGAAAGGCAATAGAGGAGGAACCACCAGAGGAAACGTTAATAGTGCGAAGGGAGAGGTAAGAAGAGAAAAAAAACAGGACAGAGTCCCGAAATCCAAGCGAGGACAGAGTATCAAGGAGTAGGTGAAGATCAATAATGTTAAAAGCAGCAGACAGGTCAAAGAGGATAAGGGCAGAGTAAAGGCCTTTGCCTTTATCCATAAACAGGTCAGTGGAAGCTTTGGCAAGGCTGAATGTAGAGGGCAAAAACCAGCAACAATGAACGGCAAGTTCAAGTAGTTTGGAGGCAGAAGGGAGACTGGATAACAGTTGGCAGGATAGGTAGGATCCAGTGAAGCCTGTAACTATATCCATCTGTCCTCTAATTCCAGCCAAATCTCTTTGCACCCAAATATACAAGGGTAGCCCAAGCTGTCCTCTTATACTAGGCATATATCTTTTTTTTTTTTTTTTTAAATCTGTTTTAGTCGTCACAGAAGAAAAACAATGAACAAACATGATCATAGTAGCTGCACACAAAGTAACAAACAGTATAACTGAGAAGCCTCAATTACAATTAGAATTCCTCTGCAACTTTACAGTTTACTTCTTTCAGCATCCTTCTCCAGAAGAACAAGATGCATTCCTCCCCTACAATTACCCACATCCAAACATACAACACTCTCACTCTCATTCATTCCGGCTGATTCCTAACACAACCGTTGTTAGCTGTTTTACGAGTCTTGCATGTGATTCTAAAAGAGTCGGACAATTTTTCCCCACAAACAATATTTGGCATAACAGCTTGTTCTACTTCCAGACCATGCTCCAAAGAGTTTATTATCTCAGACTTTGGGCTCTTTTTCTTATATGATTATAAGAAAGTACCTTTATGACCCATGCAGTAGTACACATTGATAACAGGTAGGGAACACTAAACAGAAGAGCAGATGATGTGTGTGAGAGAGAGAGAGAGAGAGAGAGAAAGAAAAACAAGGTAGGCAGGATAAGAAAAGTGAAACTTAAGTAACCCTTTTCTTCTGAGGGACATCTCCTCTAAGGGCACACAAAAGAATGTGCTTCTTAGGGCTATTTTCTTTTGCCTCAGGTCCCCTCCACTTGTATTGCCCCAGGGGGTAAGCAGATGCTTGTGGCCTAGGCGGTGAGGTGACCTCCTTTCTGGTGTGCAGCTGGTTAGTGATGTAAATGTCTGTACAAGTAAGTGTCCTTTCTCTTTCTCTGTGTAAGTGGTGAACTCCAGCCTCCTGGGGAAATCCTAACTCCCTTTACATGAGAGCTTAGTAGTCCCCTACTCCTGCAGGGTCCCAGACTGCAACTGATTCCCTCTGAATTTTCACAGTCCTACCTGGATCCAGCAGACTTCATAACATGACCCAACCTGTGTGTGTGTTGTCTTCCTTGATGCTCCTCAGTCTCTTATTTGTGTTTTTTTCTTCTTCTGAGCCTTCCAGAAGGGAAGTCATTAACTCACTCAAAATGAATCAAGGGGTAAACAACTTCCCCTCATCTTAAATAGGGTATCTCACTGACTGTTTCAATATCTTCTGGGGCCACTGTCCTTGCAGCCATTCATTAACCTTTGAAGAACACTAACAAAGCTTAGTGACTTGGCCTCTGGATTCAGGGGGGTAATCTTTCCTCAGAACTCCAGGCTGTAACCCAGGCAAAATAGTCCTTAACACAGTCCAAATACTTTTAACTTTCTCAATTTATTGATACCTAACCTGGCAGCGGGTGCAAAGGCTGGTGTTTTCCCAAAGTATCTGGTGAAGCTGTTGGCCTCACCAAAAGGAAAGGGACCCACACTTCTAGGGCTCCTCCTTTCCTCAAACTCTCCTCTCGATTCCTCCTGAATCTCGCCCTAGTCCCTAGTTATATCCAGGGTCCACCCACTCAGCTACCTCATAGAGAAGGAGCTGTAAAATGATATTCCCTCTAGCTAATTGTTTTTCTACAGGATATAGGTGACATCTAGTAGTCAACCAGTAAGGGTACCACAGTTAGATGTCCCTAGGTCTCTGCCCTGCTCTCCTACTAGATGGCCCTAAGTCCTTGCCCTAGAGGGACAGACCATTCTTTGCAGCACCTCCTTCTGGAGGCTGTCTGTAATGGTTTGATCTCTGTCCAGAAAGGGGGGAAGGATCAGGCCCTTAGTGTGTGATCAGTCTGTTGCCTTTTGAGGAGCTATTTTTGTTTGTTCTGCTAAGTCAGGGCCTACCACCCTGATTTGGCATTTTTTCTGTTTGGAGGAGATCCCTGACAGTGCAATCCCTGCACGTGAGGTTCTGCCTCCCTTTGGAAGAGAGACTTTCTTGATATTTGGCTATTTTAAGGATTTTGACTGATGTGAAGCCCTGGTCAGTCCTGGTGAAGGAAGGACAAAGCCCCTGATCTGGAGGCCAGGTTGTTGAAGACATGCTAGCTCTTGTTCCGGCCAAGGGAAGGAACTGTAGTGACAATGTAACCCCAGATTGAGTTTTTGGACTTTTCAGTGTTTTTTCTCCTTTTTTGTTTGTGAGGAGTTTTTTGGTTCTCCCCTCTTCACAGGGAAGCTGGGCCTGTGATAGCTGGAATCCTGCTCACATCAGACTTTTCCTTCAAGAAATCACCTCCATCAGGCATTCAGGAGTAAGACGCAAAGATCTGGAGAAACCACCACTGCACCTATAGGCTTGGGGTAAAGAAGACTGAATTTTGAAGACTTAAGTAGGATTTTTTCATGGACTGTGGGGATCCCCTCATCCAAAAGAGTTCCCTAGGCCACTCAGACTAGGAGTAAAAGTCTCATGCCAGGCACCTGAGAGAAAGGACACATGTACCAGAGACGGCAGTAATCTGTGAAACCCCAGCTGTAGTATGTAATGATTGGGCACTGATTTTATTTCTGAAGAGATCAGCTCTGTTTCCAGCTTGTCTGTCCCTGAAGCACAACATTGTAGAGACAATGAGAGTGACAGGGAGATACTCACACCTAAAGGAAAAGCTACACCAGCAGCTGGGCCAAGAAAGTCTGTCATCACCCCACACCTTGGGGACAAGCAGAAGGGGGAAGAGAGTTAGTGGAGACAGCCCCAGGAACAAATATGTTTGTGTGCCCTTGGAAACAGTACAAAACCATTGAAAAAGGGTTACATAAATATTCCATTTAGTTACACAGGGGAACCATTTCTTCTCTTGAAACAGGAAAAGGAAAGACAGGATTTCTGCTGAACACTGTTCCTAACCTTTATAAATCAGAGACTTTTCCTTAGATACCAGGGATAAACTTGTTATTGGGTTTTCTTTCCACCTTCACAGCAGTGTAATTGAGACTCTGTTTGCAGGTATTAGTCAAGATCAAGATATTAAAACCATGAACACAAAGAACGCCGAACTTGGCACGTTTCTGACTAGTCCCAGCCACTGCTTGCTTTATCTTGTCAGAATGCTGAGCTTAGGAAGCATTTTCAAGAAAGTGGACCTGAGGGAGTTTACAGAATCTGCCATAATTAAAAGGGGAATCTTGTGTTATGCATAGAAGATACTATTTGTGTGCACAAAATATGATTTCTATGCAGACAGCATGTGTGTGCACATGGATCATATTTAACTGCACTAAGCATGTCTTTCGCTACATTTTCTGGTTAGTGCACATTTTTAAAACTCCCGGTACATTAACATACTATTAGTTTAATGCATTGGGAGTTAACTCTTTTTTAGCGAGTCTGTAAGAAAATTCACTGAAATTCATCACACATTTTCTACTCGTCTTATTACATTGGGCCATATATCTAATGTATGTGTTTTTACAGGATTACTACAGGAGGAGTGGTGATAGGGTCATCATGTTTGTTGAGTTTAATTATCAAAATCTTGGGGGGCAGAGTTGGCCTATGGACCTGAAAACTTGAATTTGAGGATGGGCAGTGCAATGCTGATGGTTTGCCTAGGGTGCCTAATACCCTTACACTGGCCCTCTAATCCAGAACCCTGGCCATTGCCTTGGAATTTTCCCCATGTGCAGTGTTTGCCAAATCATGATTTACAACAAGAACTGAGGAACTCAGGGCAGGGGCATGCCAAGTCCAACCGATCATGGAGAGTTTATGATCGCTACTCCTTAATGCAGTGCTTCTTAACCTAGTCCTCAGGGCACACCTAACCAGTCAGGTTTTCAGGATATCCACAATGAATATGCATGAGACAGATATGCATGCACTGCTTCCATTGTATGCAAATCGAGCCCATGCATATTTATTGTGGATATCCTGAAAAAGCTGACTGGCTAAGTGTGCCCTGAGGACTGGGTTGAGAAGCACTGCCATGGTGTACAGTGCCAACTAGTAAAAAGTGCAAACACCTACCAGCCTGATGTCCTTCAATGCCTCCTTGCCCTCAAAATGACCCTTTGGATCTCAGCTGGCCAAACTGGTCTTTGTCTGCCATCATTTACTATGTTACCAGGTGGGAGAACGTGAATGGCAGCCTGTGTGATTGCACCACTCTTTGCTATACAGAATGACAGAAATCATTACCTGAACCCATGGAGAAGCAAGTTAATATTTTTATGAAAATACATTCTAGCACAGTGTTGGTTTTAACAATACAATGGCTTTGATTTTATCTACCACCCCCCTCTACAGTCCCCCCACCCCTTTCTCAAGGAATTTCAAGACATTTTGAGGACGTTCGGTCCCGAAATCTAACCAAATCAGCAGATATGAGTAACCATACTAGAAAAAATATTGTTTACGAACCTAAAAACTCAAATTGTGCACATAAAAAGTGCATACACAGAAATTCTCTGCACGTAAAGCATGCTTAGTGTGCAGAAAACTGGATTTATCAAAAAATTGTTTTGTGTATACAAATTCCAAGTACAGGATCCCTGCAACGTTGACTTCGGTTCCAACTGCCTAACATTAGTCTGATTAACTTTACCCCAGCTCTGACCAGAGTTAAATCCCCAGCGTTAAAAAACCATGCGTTAAACCTACATATACGTCTTTGCAGTGAGGAATAGCAGCAGCTGCTTTAATTAAAATGGGATTTAAATGAAGGAGCGCTAACGTGTGCACACAATTTTACGCTGGTTTGCGTGCACATTTTGTCATGCGGAAAACTCCTTGCTGCACCGAGAGTAAAGCCTGCACACGAAAAAAAAAAATGGGGCGGATTTTCAGAGCCCTGCTCGCCTAAATCCGGGCAGATTTAGGTGAGCAGGGCCCTGCGCGCCGGTGCGCCTATGTTCAATAGGCCTACCGGCGCACGCAGACCCCGGGACTCGCGTAAGTCCCGGGGTTTGGCGAGGGGGGTGTGTCGGGGGCGGGCCCGGTTGGCGCAGCATTTTGGGGGCGTGTCGGCAGCGTTTTGGGGGCGGGCCCGGGGGCGTGGCCGCGTCCTCCGTACCCGCCCCCAGGTCGCGTCCCGGCGCGCTAGCGGCCCGCTGGCGCGCGGGGATTTACGTCTCCCTCTGGGAGGCGTAAATCCCCCGACAAAGGTAAGGGGGGGGGTTTACACAGGGCTGGGCGGGTGGGTTAGGTAGGGGAAGGGAGGGCAAAAGAAAGTTCCCTCCGAGGCCGCTCCGATTTCGGAGCGGCCTCGGAGGGAACGGGGGTAGGCTGCGCGGCTCGGCGCATGCCGGCTATACAGAATTGATAGCCTTGCGCGCGCCGATCCAGGATTTTAGCGGCTACTCGCGTATCTGCTAAAATCCCACGTACTTTTGCTGGCGCCTGATGCGCCAGCAAAAGTACGCCAATTCGCGCGGTTTGAAAATCTACCCCAATATTTGCAAGCAAAACTGTGCGCTCAGCCTACGGCACTTGTAGAGCACCTGAAGGCTCTCTACTAAAAAGGACTGTTCCACTTGTCACAGGGGGCACTAGAGTAGTGTTATTGAGGGTTTTAACTACCCCCTGTGGGAGCCTGAGATGGTGAGTTCTCAATAAATCCCTGCCACCATCTTAAAATGGGGACTTTTTAGTTATCCCTTCTAGGGCTGTCTCCGGTTCATTGTTCGGTTTACTTAGGGAAGGACCCTTGATGATGAGGCTTGGAGCAGGGAAAAGAAGAAAGGGTGTCTTTTCCTAACCTTACTATGTCCCTTTAGAAAACCTTTTGCTTTTGGAAGAGGAAGTTATTCCACCCTTCCTTTCATTTATTTTAGATTTTATTTTCTTACGACTTTGCTTTTTCACACCTGCCTGAGTACCCTAGGGCCCGGGGGCTCAGGTGTAGGCTAAGAGGAGCGCGTCTCTCAACCAGAGAGCCCAGGAGGACCGTAACGAGTCCGGGTAGAGAAGTGAACCGGGGTTCATGCGTGGGGAAAGCGAGGCGAGCGTGAAGCTCTGCGGCACACACTGGTGCTAACCACATCGACATCATCAAGATGCTGAAGAGGAGAATGGAGGGACCATACAAGGTGCAAACAAGGAAGGAAGGAGAATGACTGAACAGACTAAAGGTATGAAAAATGAGACTTCACGTAAGCACACTTACATTGGCAAAACATTATTCTATCCTCCAAATTCTGGGAGGAAGCTCCAACACCACCCCATTAATTGGAATGGATCAGGAATAAGAAACATAAATTGACATCAGTAACAGAATAAATGAACTGGAAGCTGAAAGTTACACATTTATTAAAAGATCTGAAGCTGTACAATGAATGGAAAATGGACTGTAAATAACAAGAACTTGCAAGTGAACCTTTATTGCTTTTTTAATTAATCTATATTCACCATATACATATTAAGAACCTTTTTTTTAAACTCAACTTTCCATCTTTAATCAGTGAAGTTGGAAACCACCAATTGCTTCCAACGTGATTATTAGTGCTGGATTTGACTATTGAACAAAGTAATCTTCTCCCCTTCCCCAAACAAGGAATTCTGGACCTTCAGAACGTATGAAGGAGATAACTTTAGCAGCTAAACCTTTATCTGAGGTGTGGTCTTTGGGGTCCTGTAATGGGACACTAGCCCTGGGTTACACTTTCTATTACACTGGGGCCTTTGTTAGGTTCTCCCTCCTCCTGCTCCCTGCCTGGGAGGGAAGGGGCTGGAGAAGGAGGAAGAGATGAGGCACACTGGTCAATAGTCATGGGGGGGCAGAGCCCTGTGTGCTCTGTCCAGAGGGAGGTCCCTGGTGCCACACCCAAACTGCTGTGAATCTATGGGCATTTATAGGCATACTGCATATGTAACGTCTAAGTCCGTGGACTGGACAAGCCAGCTATGACTGCAATCAAGGACTGCATCTTTTTTTTTTTCTGCCCATCTCTACTAATGTGAGGTTTTGGAGAGAAGAGGCCTCGAAAGACCACACTGGAAGCATTTGGGTGACCAGGTTTTACAGAAGTGCCTCCTCAAAGCAAACACAACATTTAAAAAGGACTAGCACTACTCAACAATCATTCATACCATCTACAAGTGCCATCTTCAATATGAAGACTAGCAACAATGGTGTAGCATTTCAGATATTCACAAACAAATAATTGGCATATATGGGTCATGGCTTATAAAATATCTTACAACTTGAGCTCCAGGAAGTTTGCATAGAAAATTGAAATTAATCTGTTGCTATTTTTATGCGCTCTGAATCTATGGCTGTTTCAGGGCTTAGGGCTGTTTTAAAGCATTAAATTTAATGTTGACTCTTAACGCGTTTAGCTTATTTTATGCCAATGACGATAACTGCGATAATGTTAGTGTTTTATTACAAATTAATTCTCCTGTAAATTGTAATGTACACCTAAATGTGGTGCGCATTTTGTTCTTACCCACTGGGAGCATTTCTACGATCCAGCAAGCTGAAATAACTTAAGAAATAAAATAAATACATATACTCAGGAGTTAGGAAAGTTGCAATAGAAATTTGAGAGAAATACCTTCTTGAATTTATCTTGTGTACAAATTTCTCTTTGAGGTCGATAGTCTGGCAGAAAATTCTAGTATGTGAAATTCAGGGAGGAGAGGCCACAGAGTGCTTAGAGCAGTGGGTTGAGAATCAGGGAAGCCAGGATTCAAATCCTGCATCTCCCACTGTTGTTCCTTGTGACCTTCAGCAAGTCACCTTCCATTGCCTCAGGCACAAATTTAGATGATAAGCCCTCAGGAGACAGGGAAATAGCTGTCTTAGCTAGTACCATTTTATTTTGAGTTTATATAGTTTTATGTTACACTGTTAATCATTTTATAATGTTTGTCTTGTTTAACTTTAGTTTTAATTATGTGTGTGGTAAAATTGTTCACTGCTTTGATATTTTACTAGAAGGGTGGTTAAACAAATATTAAATAAACTAAACTGTACCTGAATGTAACTTGTCTTGAGATACCAAAGAAAAGACGTGAAAAATCTAAACTTCCAATAGGTCAGGGGATAAGGAACAATGTACTTATTACCTCTCACCTACAATAATGTACTATGATAACATTGACTTACTCAAAGGCATGCCATAATCACATCGGTGGACATAATGCTAGCCAGGAATTACTTTCTTCTTAACATTAACAGATCACAATCACAGTAGCTCCATGGTTTAAAAATTTTAAAGAAGAAAACCTTTACTGAAAATCAGAAGCTTCACACCGGCTAACACCATGGGGAGGAAAGGGCTTGTATGCAAATCCTAGAGCAATGAATAATTTAAACACAGTTCATTTACTTCCTGATCTCTCTATGCTTAACACAGTTGTCAATGCCACTCATTAAATGTTATTGATAAAAAATAAATTAAGTAAAAAAATAATTAATATGCAATGCAAATTCAGAATTAAAAAAAGGTAGCCAGCAATAAAGCCAGCTGGAGGACGAAAATAGCAAGGCAAAACCAAACTGAGGAATATAAAAAGCACCCAAGAATGAACTGAACTGGAAAACTGGTGCTTTTTTAGCATTATCGGTGCAGTATGCGCTCCTTTGGTAAAACAGCATCTTTGCAGTGTCATGGGTGCAGTGTGCGCTCCTTTGGTAAATCAGCATCTTTGCAGTGTGTGCTCCTTTGGTACATCAGCATCTTTGCAGTGTGATGGGTATGGTGTGCACTCCTTTGGTAAATCAGCATCTTTGCAGTGTCATGAGTGCAGTGTGCGCTCCCTTTGGTAAATCAGCATCTTTGCAGTGTCATGGGTGCGGAGTGCGCTCCCCTTTGGTAAATCAGCATCTTTGCAGTGTCATGGGTGCGGTGTGCGCTCCTTTGGTAAATCAGCATCTTTGCAGTGTCATGGGTGCGGTGTGCACTCCTTTGGTAAATCAGCATCTTTGCAGTGTCATGGGTGCGGTGTGCGCTCCTTTGGTAAATCAGCATCTTTGCAGTGTCATGGGTGCGGTGTGCGCTCCTTTGGTAAATCAGCATCTTTGCAGTGTCATGGGTGCGGTGTGCGCTCCTTTGGTAAATCAGCATCTTTGCAGTGTGTGCTCCTTTGGTACATCAGCATCTTTGCAGTGTGATGGGTATGGTGTGCACTCCTTTGGTAAATCAGTATCTTTGCAGTGTCATGGTTGCAGTGTGCGCTCCTTTGGTACATCAGCATCTTTGCAGTGTCATGGGTGTAGTGTGCACTCCCTTTGGTAAATCAGCATCTTTGCAATGTCATGGGTGCAGTGTGCGCTCCCTTTGGTAAATCAGCATCTTTGCAATGTCATGGGTGCAGTGTGCGCTCCCTTTGGTAAATCAGCATCTTTGCAATGTCATGGGTGCGGAGTGCGCTCCCCTTTGGTAAATCAGCATCTTTGCCGTGTCATGGGTGCGGAGTGCGCTCCCCTTTGGTAAATCAGCATCTTTACAGTGTCATGGTCGGTGTGCGCTCCTTTGGTAAATCAGCATCTTTACAGTGTCATGGTCGGTGTGCGCTCCTTTGGTAAATCAGCATCTTTGCAGTGTCATGGGTGCGGTGTGCGCTCCTTTGGTAAATCAGCATCTTTGCAGTGTCATGGGTGCGGTGTGCGCTCCTTTGGTAAATCAGCATCTTTGCAGTGTCATGGGTGCGGTGTGCGCTCCTTTGGTAAATCAGCATCTTTGAGTGTCATGGGTGCGGTGTGCGCTCCTTTGGTAAATCAGCATCTTTGCAGTGTCATGGGTGCGGTGTGCGCTCCCTTTGGTAAATCAGCATCTTTGCAGTGTCATGGGTGCAGTGTGCGCTCCCTTTGGTAAATCAGCATCTTTGCAGTGTCATGGGTGCGGTGAGCGCTCCTTTGGTAAATCAGCATCTTTGCAGTGTCATGGGTGTGGTGTGCGCTCCTTTGATAAATCAGCATCTTTGCAGTGTGTGCTCCTTTGGTACATCAGCATCTTTGCAGTGTGATGGGTATGGTGTGCACTCCTTTGGTAAATCAGCATCTTTGCAGTGTCATGGGTGCGGTGTGCGCTCCTTTGGTAAATCAGCATCTTTACAGTGTCATGGTCGGTGTGCACTCCTTTGGTAAATCAGCATCTTTGCAGTGTCATGGGTGCGGTGTGCACTCCTTTGGTAAATCAGCATCTTTGCAGTGTCATGGGTGCGGTGTGCGCTCCTTTGGTAAATCAGCATCTTTGCAGTGTCATGGGTGCGGTGTGCGCTCCTTTGGTAAATCAGCATCTTTGCAGTGTCATGGGTGCGGTGTGCGCTCCTTTGGTAAATCAGCATCTTTGCAGTGTGTGCTCCTTTGGTACATCAGCATCTTTGCAGTGTGATGGGTATGGTGTGCACTCCTTTGGTAAATCAGCATCTTTGCAGTGTCATGGTTGCAGTGTGCGCTCCTTTGGTACATCAGCATCTTTGCAGTGTCATGGGTGTAGTGTGCGCTCCCTTTGGTACAACAGCATCTTTGCAGTGTCATGGGTGTAATGTGCGCTCCCTTTGGTAAATCAGCATCTTTGCAATGTCATGGGTGCAGTGTGCGCTCCCTTTGGTAAATCAGCATCTTTGCAATGTCATGGGTGCAGTGTGCGCTCCCTTTGGTAAATCAGCATCTTTGCAGTGTCATGGGTGCAGTGTGACTTCCCTTTGGTAAATCAGCATCTTTACAGTGTCATGGTCGGTGTGCGCTCCTTTGGTAAATCAGCATCTTTGCAGTGTCATGGGTGCGGTGTGCGCTCCTTTGGTAAATCAGCATCTTTGCAGTGTCATGGGTGCGGTGTGCGCTCCTTTGGTAAATCAGCATCTTTGAGTGTCACGGGTGCAGTGTGCGCTCCTTTGGTAAATCAGCATCTTTGCAGTGTCATGGGTGCGGTGTGCGCTCCCTTTGGTAAATCAGCATCTTTGCAGTGTCATGGGTGCGGTGTGCGCTCCTTTGGTAAACCAGCATCTTTGCAGTGTGTGCTCCTTTGGTAAATCAGCATCTTTGCAGTGTCATGGGTGCGGTGTGCGCTCCCTTTGGTAAATCAGCATCTTTGCAGTGCCATGGGTGCGGTGTGCGCTCCCCTTTGGTAAATCAGCATCTTTGCAGTGTCATGGGTGCGGTGTGCACTCCTTTGGTAAATCAGCATCTTTGCAGTGTCATGGGTGCGGTGTGCGCTCCCCTTTGGTAAATCAGCATCTTTGCAGTGTCATGGGTGCGGTGTGCGCTCCTTTGGTAAATCAGCATCTTTGCAGTGTCATGGGTGCGGTGAACGCTCCTTTGGTAAATCAGCATCTTTGCAGTGTCATGGGTGCGGTGTGCGCTCCCTTTGGTAAATCAGCATCTTTGCAGTGTCATGGGTGCGGTGTGCGCTCCTTTGGTAAATCAGCATCTTTGCAGTGTGCGCTCCTTTGGTAAATCAGCATCTTTGCAGTGTCATGGGTGCGGTGTGCGCTCCCCTTTGGTAAATCAGCATCTTTGCAGTGTCATGGGTGCGGTGTGCGCTCCTTTGGTAAATCAGCATCTTTGCAGTGTCATGGGTGCGGTGAACGCTCCTTTGGTAAATCAGCATCTTTGCAGTGTCATGGGTGCGGTGTGCGCTCCCTTTGGTAAATCAGCATCTTTGCAGTGTCATGGGTGCGGTGTGTGCTCCTTTGGTAAATCAGCATCTTTGCAGTGTCATGGGTGCGGTGTGCGCTCCTTTGGTAAATCAGCATCTTTGCAGTGTGTGCTCCTTTGGTAAATCAGCATCTTTGCAGTGTCATGGGTGCTGTGTGCGCTCCCTTTGATAAATCAGCATCTTTGCAGTGTCATGGGTGCGGTGTGTGCTCCTTTGGTAAATCAGCATCTTTGCAGTGTCATGGGTGCGGTGTGCGCTCCCTTTGGTAAATCAGCATCTTTGCAGTGTGTGCTTTGGTAGATTGGTACCACGTCAGGACCCGATGTAATAAGATGTGCTTGGCTGTGTGCACATTTTAACTCATAGTTGTGTGCACACTGTTTTACTCCTGATTTAGGATGGAGGTTGGCATACAAAAACGTGCACACAAAAGTGAGTAAAACTGTGTGCACAAACCAGCACTTCTCCGTACAAATCCCGTGTTAATTTCCCAACGCAGAGAGGTACATATGCTTAACTCGTGCTTTCTTAAAGCTGGAAATGTAACTCCTGGTGAGAGTAAAGTTTCGGGGGCTAGTGTTAGTCTAACGGGTTAAACCTGGCATTTCTGGCGCAGAATTTATGCACCTAAAACATAATTTACCCCATATCCTGGTGCATGCTACACTCCGATGGGGCCAGAAAAGAATGTATTTCTTTGGTGCTGGAAACACTCTTGGCTTAGCCGATACACACAATCTCTTTCCCCCACGGTCTGGATCTTTTGCTGGTGGTGGTGGGAAAGACGTAACTTTCAAGGCCCAGAATGACAGGAGTGACTCTTAATATTTTCTTCTCCCTGGGAGAGGGGTAATTTTCCATCACGATGTGTGCGGAGAGCGTGCCGAATAAAAACACTGGAGCCACTGGATTGGTGTCCAAATTCTTTGCTGTTGCAAAAGTCAGATGAAATACGGCAGCAAACGTGGTGCTGAGCTCCCCAGGAGCTCTTTTAGTTACAGCTCTTTTTCCTCTATCCGTGCAGTGTCTCAGTGATCAGGGCAAGGGCTACATCCTCCGTGCAGTGTCTCAGTGATCAGGGCAAGGGCAGGAGAACCCCCTTCCAGTCTGGTAAAAAGGTAAAAATATTCACAGACAGTCCCCTTCCTCTCTCTCCCCAGGGGGGTGGTTTTGCCCATGACGGTGGATCCAAAATGACTGCAATCCAGGCATCGATATACGGTATATCTTCGGGACATCCTGGATTACCTTCTACTATTACTATATTTTGAACTTTCGTGGCCGTTTGAAAATCAAAAGTTCCTATCGGGGGCCAATTAACAGATAGACTCTGCCATTTATATGCACATCGCTGAATCATTCCGGTTTTCGTACATTTATGCTTATCGAACACTTCGCTAAAGTGCTCCATCATGGATTTTAATGGAGTAGAACCTCCCCCTCCCATTTTAGAATAGAATCACAGACAAAGGAGGGAAGGGATAGCGGATAGGTAAGGGGTCCGTATCCGCCAGACACAAAAGGATCACAAACGCCCCGACTAGGACGCGGTCGCCCGGCCTAGAACTGCGAGGCCATTCACTCTCTTTCGCACAACAAGAAACCTGTTCCCAAATTATTCCCAAATCGCTGTGGTCTTCAGAGCTTAATTCCTACTAGCCACTGCGCGGGGCGTGATCAAGGCCCCCTCGATCCTTCGTGATAACGGATCGGCTTAAAATTACTCTTATCTTATTTCTTTTCCCAAAATACTTGCCTGCAAAGTTCTTTCGATCGTGAAGAAAGCCTTCTTCCCGGATCACCAGCCCAGAGGTCTCTGAAGATTTTCTGTGGAATGGTCCCCTCAGAAACCTGATCGCTGAACTCAGCGGTGGCCACTCACCAGGTAAGTCTGGGGGATCGCTCCGCCACCAAACTACCGGACCAACTGGGAGGCTAATATAGCGTCCCCGGTACCTCCTGGCTGGCTCGCCAAATGTAACCGTCTCTAAAAGTCAGATAAGAGGTCCAGACAACTGATCCGTAAAGATAGACTTTTATTGCCAGCAAGATGCAGCTAAGACAATGGCTTAGTACAACTGCATGCCACTCCCCGTGGGGAATGGACTTTTATACATTCTTTCAAGTAGGTGTAGCTTATAATCAGACCATTGTTTTCGTCATTTAATTGACGTGATATGTTAGACATTTTATAGCAGCAATTGTATTAATACAATACAAATTATTATTACAAAATGGTAGTGCGTTTCACTGAATGTCAGTACGTAAGTACGTAATTACGTAGTGCATGCCATTGCGTTTCAAATGTTAGTACATTCAAGATGGCCGTGCGTTTCAATGCGTGTCACTGCTGGTGTTGTTAATTAGAAGGTTTCAGTTTACTCATTCAACGATTGTCCATAAAATTGAACTCCTTCAGTGGGAGCCCTCAAAGGTCTCAGATTGTCCTTACTTAGGTGATCTTTCTTTCTCTCTCGGCATCCCAGACGAGAGGGATCCACTTGGTACTGCTCCAATACATGAAGGGGCAGCCAAATAAAAAAAATCTTCCTCCTGGGTCATGACAAAGAAAACCCTTTCCCCTTCAACTGAAGTTAACAGCAGAGTTCTTCCTTGCAGCAGGTCAGCACCAGGCCTCCTGCCTTGCTGAGGGTATGGACGGGGGCAAAGCTACTGGACCCAGGTGATACCCAAGGGTCTCACAAGGCTCCTACCATGAAAAAGTGTAAACCTCCCCCCCTGAAAATCTACCCCGAGGGAAATCCCAACCAGCCAGGGAGTGGACTGGGAGGAATCACCTCCCGACCCTGCTCAGGATCCCCAGGCAGGGTGGGCCTGCTTCCTCCATGTGGGCTTGAAAATCCAAACTCAAAGGCTCCCTCTGTCTCCCAGCTCTCAGTAAACATAAAGGGACTGCCCATTGACTGTCCTAGAGAGCCGCTTAAAAAAAAAACCTTCCCGGGGGATGGCCGTTAGAGCACTCTCAAAGGGCGAGGATGTGCAGAACGGTGCCTCCCCTACTCACTGTCTGAACCAGGAATTACCCAGGGCCTGATGCATTCGATTTTTTTCTTTGTTGTTAAGAGTGTGAGCAAAGAAAATGTGTGCTGAATTTCTGAATAGATTTTTTTGTTCATGTCTTATTACTTTGGGGGTCTCAGTTATCAGTGCAGGGTGTGCTCCACCTTTTGGCAGTATTACCAATCAAATACGTCACCAGTAGTAGCAAACACCTGTTGCTTTAGGGCCTTAAATGTGTACATTGGCAGCAACGATCAGTGTTGTCGTTGCTACACACTCAGCTCAGACTGGACCCGCCCATTTCACCCACAGTGCCATCATTAGCCATCCATATGGTTTCACAACAGTTTAAAAACACAGAGATTAATAAAATAAAAACCTAGAAAACCACCAAAACACAAAACTAAGGTGGAGGGGAGCCCGCCCATGAGGATGCAGCTCGTCAGCCGTGGGGGGATGGGGTCCCCGTCTAATAACATGACCAGTCGCTCCTCCTCCAAAGCCAGGGCCGCACAGGAGGAGACCCGCATGGGAGATGACTTCTACCGCTGGTGCAAGGGTAACGGCACTGCGGGCGGCCTCTCCTCCTCCTCCCCTCCAAGGCCTGGTGCCTGCTTTGCCCACCCTTTCCAACAGCTCTGAATCTCCTAAAACGGGGCACTACACAGTGGCTAAGGTTTCATTTTCTAAAGAATAAAAAAAAAAAAAAAAAAGGCTGACCCATTTTTTTTTTATCTCGCTGTCTTCGGAGATTGAACAGGCAGAGAGAAACGGCAAGGAAGAGGGACCCTGCTAGATTTCAGACAGTGCTTTCGCTCAGCTCTTCCAGCAATAACTTTCCTGGGTGTGATTTACGGCAGGATTCACTTTGGTTGGCAGGTCAGTCAAGTATTTAAAAGGGGAGAAAAATAAAAAAAAAAAACCTCTCCTTCTGCACACCCGGGGCTTTAGCTGTTTTCTTCTGAGCACAGATATGCAAAAAGGAGTCATCAGACCTGCAAATTATCCTGTCTTACAGATAAAAAGCCTTTCTTTTGTTTCCCTCACTTAACTTCTGCCAGTGGTGGTTCTTTATGAGCTCCTTGGAAACCAGCTTATAAAAAATTCACTTTAGCCATATAAATTGTACATCATGAAATGTCGTACTCTTTACCAAAATGCTCTTTCACCATGGCTTTTTGGTTTGTGTCAGTTAAATGGGGGGTGGAAGCCTAGTAGGGACTACGATCCAGAAAAAGACCTGGGGCATGAGTTCAAAGCTCCTCTCTGCCACCAGCTCAATATTCCATACCTAAGCAAAAGAGCCGAAAACGTGACTTAGGAAGAGCTGCAAGCCAAAAGGGAGAAAAGTTGGAAAACTATGACTACAAATGTTCGTAGTCTGGGCAACAAAATCCCAGATCTGCAGGCCTTAATGGCCGAGGTGGACTTGGACATTGTCGCTATTGCAAAGGTATGGTTCACCGAATCTTGGGACATGGCCAAGCCAGGCAATTATATATTAAGGAAAGACAGAGAAGACATAAAGGGGAAGGATTAGCTCTTTATGTCAAAAAGGTCGGGCCTTGCGCGTACCAGGCGAATTTTCGAAGAGGCCTGGCCACGCGCATAAATGCCGGTACGCAAATAAGTGCCGGGGGTGTGTGTTCTGGGCGGGGCGGGGCGGGGTGGGGGGGCAGGCCAGGACAGCACCATTGTTCACTGTCCCAAAGACTCGGCTGGGGACGCCATACAATATTTAAATTAGGGGGGGTCGTGTTAGCAAGGAGGTGCTAGGGTCACTTGCGCGCCCCTAGCGCCTCCTTGCTAAGAAGAGCCCAAGTGTGTCGGCCCTCCGTCGGTTTTCCTAAACACCACACAGCCAGGAAGTTCAGGAAACGGACGCTTCTCAAATGAGCGTCCATTTCCTGCACCCAATTGCCGGTGGGTTTTTTTTAACTTTTTTTTTTGTTTAATATTTGTTTACTTTTTCCTCCTACTTAATATCACAACAATATTAAGTAGGAGGCAGTACAGAAAAGCAGTTTTTTCTGCTTTTCTGTACTGGTTTAAGGAGCGCTCAGCAATTAACGCCTGCTCCAGGCAGGCGTTCATTTCTGATCGCTAAATGTGCAACCTAGACGCACTTTTTATTTTTTTTGCATTGGGAGTGAATGCTAATAGCCTCAATCACATGCATTTGTATGTGATTAGCGCTATTAGACTCACTCCGCATTGGAAATGCTTTGTAGAGACGCTAATCCCCTTATTACATAAAGGGATTAATTAGCGCCTATACAACCCGTGTCCAACTGCGGGTTATACAGCGCACTCGGCTGAGCGCACTGTATTGCATTGGCCCCTATGTGTTGGGTAACAATAATTAATTTCTAAGATACAGTGAGCCAGATTTTCAAATCTACGCCCGATTTTATAACATGCGCGCGCAGCCACATACATGTTATAAAATCCGGGGTCGGCGCACGCAAGGGAGTGCACACTTGTGCACCGAGCCCTAGGGGAGCCCCGATGGCTTTCCCCATTCCCTCTGAGGCCGCTCCAAAATCGAAGCGGCCTCGGTGGGAACTTTACTTTCGCCCCTCCCCAACCATCCCCTCCCTTCCCTATCTAACCTGCCCCCCAACCCTACCTAAATCCCCCCCACTCCCCCGCCCCGGACCGCCCATGCCCCGCCCCTTTTTGCGCGCCCCGGGACATGCGCGCGTCACCTAGCCTATATGCAAAATAGGCTCGGCGCACGTAACCCTTTTAAAATCCGCCCCAGTATGTCCTTATTCTATGCATTGGTTTAATTAATGGATGCAATTTCAACTTTGCAGGCAAAGCATTTCTCTGTTTTCATTTTTGATCAACAAAACAGATGCTCTGCTCCACTTCTAAAATAAAATGACGTTTGTTTAGGATGACTATTCCAAAAATCCAGACCAGGTCCTTAGCTATTCCTGCATGCAGAAGACAAGTGGTTCATTATAAGAAGAAAAAGGGCAGCCCCCAGGCCAGCCGGCCGGCATGTAGACGGCAACAAGACATGAACTATAGGAGCCACTCCGCATCTGACCCTTCAAAATAAAAAAAGGTTCCAATTTCACTGCAGTTTCATCTGATATGGAGAGAATCAGTGCGTTTAACAGATATGATATCAGAAACAACTTTTCTGTCTCACAGCAGTAAGAGCCATTCCAAATAACAGCACTTTGCTTTTATTACCTAACACTATGATAGTAACACAAATGCTTATTACAAGAGCTGATGCTGCTAAGATTTTCTAGGCACATAATTACCATTCAGATGGTAATTTAAATGCCAGTATTTTGATATCCATAGTCAGCATGCCACTAATAATATCGTCTCACGATTTCTGGAGGAAGCACTTCACAGTTGCTCTTGGGAAGAGAGCTACTTTGGCTAAAAAAGAAGTCTTCCACTAATTCTTTGAAGGGCTGTTGTGATTAGCATTCAAGCTTAAGGAGGCAAAAAGGCCTCCTAGCATCAAAATAAGCATGTCTTTTGCTTCTCTGACAAGGTTTTATCCAAAGAAACTTCGAGACAAAATACAGAAGAGTTGTGAATTTGGGAGTTAAAAGCTGGTACACACATGGTAGGATACATTTTAGCAAAACAGATCTGGACATCTAGAAGACAACAGTTAGAGGGTCTGAAACCGTATTCAGCAAAATACAGTACTTGCTTGATTTTCTGCATATGTGTAGAAAAAAACAGTTTCAAACTAGTTCTATAGGTGGTCCAAGATAAACAAAGACAATTTATGTTTCACATTCACTGAGTAGAGAAAATTAGTTGTGAGCAGCACTGAATATGCAATATTAGCATCATGAAGAGCAAATGACTATCAACAGATCCTCATCCACGCCAGCCTCTGTAATGCAGGAGATCAGTTCAGATTCAATCAACTGTAAGGGCCAGAAACGTCTGGATATGCTGTAAAAGCGATGCAGTTAGGGCTGGGGAGGGAGGAAAGATGGCTGCCACTTACCAGATTGCTTTAAAAAAGCGATTATGAGATGCACACTAAAGAAACCCAGCTTAGACCCAAACAAACTGATCAACTATAACCTTCCTTTTTAGCTAACTGCTTAGCTAACTGATTAGCTAACTGCTAATCACAGACAGTGTGGATCCATTTCAATCTGGTTTCAAATCTCACTACAGCACTAAAGCTACACTAGTAAGCATGTTCAATGAATTAGGACTCTGTTTGGACTATAATACTTTTAGACCTCTCAGCAGCATCCAAACAATGGACTACGAAGTGCTAACCGAGCACTTAGGATTAATAGGCCTAGTACTAGCCTGGTCCACATCTTTTCTTCATAATTGCACCCAAGCTGTCTCTCTTAGGTCTGGCACTATCAATCCTCTCTCTGTGTTATATCCTATCCCCAATCTTGGTCAGTATTTACATGGACCCATTAGGCAAGGTCACCAGGGACTATCAGACCATATACTACTCTTATACTGATGATATTCAGTTGCTGACACTCGTTGGCCCAAACCACAATAAGACAAGTGCCAGTACTTAGGAAAGATTTCTGACTGATTGCACCAAAACAATCTGAGCCTAAACCCTCAAAAGACAACAGTACTATTGACTTGGGGGAAAAAAAAAACTTTAGTCATCAACTCCCAAAGGTGGCCCTTGAAGAGATAACTCTTCCCTTCAGCTCCTAAGTCCAGAGCCTGGGCTTACGACTGTAGGGAGATATCTCCTGTTTATCACTGATGACTATTATAATTCATAATTGGTGCATGTACAGGTCAAATTCTGACAGGCCCTCAAAAGGCACTGTCACAGCAAGAGAATGAACTTTGCCCAGGTGAACTTTAAAATCTTGTCTCTGTGGAAGAGGAAGATACACTGAAGGATACCTTATTAGGGGTGCCAGTTTGTAGGGGCCTGTTTAAATAAAGCAGACAGAGAGGCAACAACTTAAGATCCTAATCAAGTGTCAAGGACGGCTAGGCAAGCAGAGGTCAGAAAGACCCTCACCCTAAGGGGAGGAGGGGGGGCAGACAGCGATGGAGAAAAACACTGACTCTGGCAGACGCTTGGAATACAGATGTGGCAGTTCTCCCCCCAAAGAGAAATTGTATCTACTCTCAGAACTGGTATTGTTTTAGATACTATTCAGTTTTTGTGTTGGTTTGTTAAGGTTTAATAGTTACATCAATAGTTTAATGGTATGTTATACTTTATTGGATGGTCCACAGTCTGTTCAGCCTGTTTTCCGTCAAAACTGTTATATGGATGTTAGTTTATTTAATACCTATTAAGAATGTCAATGTAAAGCCTGTTGCTAAGTTATTGTTTAATGTAAACCGCGGTGATGTATTTCCTTACGTACTGCGGTATATAAAAACCCTTAAATAAATAAATAAATAAAGAAATAAAGAAATAAAGAAATGGGGAGGGGGAAGAAGACCTGCAATGCGGCAAAAGACCCTCCACCCACTACGAGGTTATGCATTAGCTTATGCATTTTTATCAGCTGGGAAGTATAAGACAGGGGAGCAAGGAAGTGAAAGGAAGGAAGAAACATACCCCCTGGGAGAGAACAGCCCTGAAAGGAGGAGGAGTAAGGCTGAAGCGGGGGAATCCCTGAAGTAAAGAGGGAGAAAGAATCCCAAACCCTGAAAGCAAACCCTGGGAGAAAACCCGGAGAGCGGATCCTGAAAGTGACCCCGAAACCTGTGCCAAAGTATCCCTGAAAGCAAAGGGGGGCCAAAAGCAAACCAGCCCTCCCAGCTTTCAAGAAGGGAGAAGGCCAAGTGTGGCCAGGTGATTGGAGAGAGAGGAGACCCGGGCTCAGGTATGGAGAGGGTCACAGAGTCATAGGCGAGTAAGGGTGAGAACCAGACCAGACAGCCGGGAAGCACCAGAGGCAGAAGCTAGCCTCCCTCCTGCAGTGCCTACCTGCTATGCCTGCACCAAGCCCAGGAAGCAAGCCTCTCCCCTGCCCACATTCTCCAGCCAGAACCTGCTTCAGAGGTGAACAGAGGTATTGCCTGAAGTTGGAATCAGGGGTAAGTAAGTTAGCCACAAGTATTAATATCTTAAGCAGGCTAAGGTTTATGACATGTGTGAAACTACCCATGATACAGAACTTTCTATAGGGAAAACTGGTGCTTAGTGGCCAGGATGTTAGAGATAGGAATTGTTGTTATTTTCTAAATGCTATGTCCTGCCAAATTTGATAAATAAAAATCTATTTCTGAGGAGAATACACGTCTCTGCCCTGACTTAGGATCACAAGTAAGGTAGGGGAGCAGCTGGCAGTGTTTTGTAGTAGACAGATTCCTGCACCCCTAGCAGTAGACAAATCAGCCTTTTTCTATCTTCGCCAACTCTGTCATTTCCATGCTTTCCTTGATGGTCCTGTTTTCACTACTGTTAAGAATATAAGAACATAAGAAATTGCCATGCTGGATCAGACCGAGGGTCCATCAAGCCCAGCATCCTGTTTCCAACAGAGGCCAAACCAGGCCACAAGAACCTGGCAATTACCCAAACACTAAGAAGATCCCATGCTACTGATGCAATTAATAGCAGTGGCTATTCACTAAGTCAACTTGATTAATAGCAGTTAATGGACTTCTCCTCCAAGAACTATAACTCGCTTTACCTCAGGATCCCAAACAAACCACACCGATGTCTACAACTCTTACAGAACGCTGTGCTCCTGTACCGGTGTGGACCCTTGATCCGGAGAGAAGGAGTGGTAACTCACCGAGGAACAGCCCCGATGGATTCGTCTCCGGAAGGTGATATGGGCGATAGTCCTAAGGAGAAGGCGTCCCTCAGTACTGCTCAAAGGCCCTCCGAGGAGCGGATAGCCTGGAAGCGTCAGGAAGCCCCCGAGGAGCAGGTACAGCTAGAGCTCCGAGGGAGGTGGCAAGTGCGGAGTCCGAGTCCAGGCAGAGGTCGAGGCAGGCGGCAAGAGGCAGAGTCAAAATCCAGGCAAGGTCGAGGCAGGCGGCAAGAGGCAGAGTCGGTGTCCAGGCAAGGTCGAGGCAGGCAGCAAGAGGCAGAGTCGGTGTCCAGGCAAGTTCGAGGCAGGCGGCTAGAGGCAGAGTCGGTATCCAGGCAGGGTCAGGCAGGCGGCTAGAGGCAGAGTCGGTATCCAGGCAGGGTCAGGCAGGCAGCAAACAAGAGGAGAGCCCACAAACCAGTCCAAAATCAAGCCAAAGGAGAATACACAAGCCAAGGTAAGCAGCAAACTCAGAGACCTCATTGCAAGGCGTCTACTGGGTCCCAGGGAGAGGTTTAAATCTCCCTGGGTGCTGACCTCATCTTCTGGGGCCGGCCTGGTCTTCGCGCCACGGCCCCTTTAAGAGGCGGGGTCTGCCGCGCTCTCCCCGATGCTGCTTGTAGGGACACCGGGGAAATCGCGCCGCAGCCCGCACGCCGTCCGCCGCGTCGGGAGAGGGTCCTGCTCTCGTGCACCAGAGATGGTAGGGGTCCTGGCCGGGGGCTACCATGGCCAGGAATCGCAACAGCTCCAAGTAATGCTGAATGTAAGCAAATTCAAAAGTATTACTCCAGTCTTTAAAACCCTATACTGGCTCCCAACATTCTGTCCCACCAAATTTAAAATCTTGGTTCTGGCCTATAAGACCTTGAAAGACTGTGCACCGACCTATCTCAGCAGGTGTCTCACCTCATACACACTTTCCTGCCCACTGTATTTAATATCTAAAACCTGCCTAGTCATGCCGGCCCCAAAGGTACAATATTTCAGCAGCACCAGAAGAAGACTCTTCTTAGTATCTGTCCCAACCCTATGAAACTTTCTACTATCCAATAACAGCTTAGTTCCAGATCTCTCAGCGTTCTAAAAACTACAGCAAATTGACTGAAGCAACATTTGGGATGGTTATAGCATGAGCCTCTGACTATGAGCTGCTGTCTATGACTACTACAAGCAGATATGCACTGTCCTCTGATGTTTATTTATTTATTTATTTGTTTTATATACCATTAAGCTGTAAACAATCTAGACGGTGTCCAATCAAGAAATACACAAACTTAGTAAAAGAAAAAACAATAAAATTAAAATAAGCAAGTACAAAATAGAATTCATATAAAAGTAGTAAAATGCATGAGATGAAAATAAAAAATATGTAAAATAAAATAGAAATAAAAATAAAAAGTAAAATATCTAAAAATGTTTGTCGTAAAAAGACAAAAAGTAACACTTCTGACCATTATTTACCGCTAACATCACTGCATTAAAGTGTCACAAGCATTTCTGACTACTAATTGCTGCTTAACCATTACTTTAAAAATATCACAGGCGTATCTAACTGCTAAACATTATTCAAAATTAAGTTTCATAGGCTTTTTTAAATTAATGTCGTCTTGGAGTCTAAGCTCATCAGATAAAGAGTTCCATAATTTAGGGTCCGCAACCGAAATTGCTCTATCTCTGACTTCGGACAAATGAGCAGTTCTTATTGACAGCAATGTAAGAAGTCCTTTATTGGCCAATCTTAAATTCCTTTCAGGTGTGTGTAAGTGTAGAGAAGCTTTTAACCATTCAGTTTGTTCACAATTTAATGATTTATGTATACTACATAGAATTTTGTACTTGACTCTTTGTTTTATTGGAAGCCAATGAAGATCGATCAAAGTTGGAGTAATATGATCACATTTTTTTCCTCCACACAATACTCTGGGAATTGCATTTTGGAGCAGTTGCAATGGTCTTAAACAATTTCCAATTAAGCCAAATAAATTACAATAATCAATGGATGAAAAAAGCAGAGTTTGTAAAACGGTTCTGAAATCATTAAAATCTAACAATGGCTTAAGACATTTAAAGTATGCAATTTAAAATAACCATCCCTTATTTTTCGCTTTATGTCAATTTTCATTTTGAATTCTTGATCAATTAAAATTCCAAGATTGCGAACTTGATCGGTTGAATCGATCTGCATGAAATCAGTTTTAAAATGGAAAGTTCTGTTAAAGGGCGGTTTTCTACTTAGTAAAATCATTTCCGTTTTTTGGTTATTTAAAATCAATGTCATATGGACTAAAAGCTGACTTATTGAAGTGAAATAGATTTCAATAGTTCTTAAAAGTGTCTTCAAGAGAATTCTTTATGGGGATTAAAACCTGAACATCATCGACGCATATATAATGAATAATACCTAGTCCTGACAGCAACTTACATAAATGTAAAAGGTAAATATTAAAAAGTGTCGCCGATAAAGATGATCCTTGTGGGACTCCTGAATCAATGTTAATTTTTTCAGAGAAACAATCATTTAATTTTACTTGGTAAGATCGTTCTGAGAGAAAAGGCTTAAACCAGGACAGAACTTCTCCATTTAGACCGATTTCAGTCAGTCTTTGAATTAAAATTTGAAAATCAACGGTATCAAAAGCCACGGTAAAATCTAAAAGAACAAGTATAAAAGATTCACCTCTTAAGAACAGTATCGGATAACGCTAAAAGCAGAGAGAGATTCAGTACTACAACATTTTCTAAATCCAAACTGTGAGGGGGTATAAAATATTATGCGATTCAAGATAATTTCTTCTGGATGGATTTTTCTAGGACTTCAGCAAGAAATGGGAGATTAGAAATAGGTCTAAAATTATTAAAACCTGAAACATGTTTTTTTTAAATTATTTTTTAGTATCGGTTTAACTATAGCACATTTTAAAGATACTGGAACAGATATATATCAAAACCTTGCCAAGCAGACCAAAAGACCAAGTCTTACCTCAGATGTGTCTACTCTCCCACTATACCTGACTTTCTGTTTGTGCATGGTTTCACGCATGGCTCTCCTGTATATTTGTTTACTGGCTGGGCTCCCACACTGCACTATTTATGTTCTATTCTATCATTCTCCTTTGCATTATTTATTGTATCTCAAACTATTTACTTACTGTACTTTTAGCTCTAGAATAGACCCATTGCAACAGCCCGCTTTGTCCTGCACTATTTATATACTATATTTGACCAGTCTTCTATTTGTTTTCTGTCTGCTCTATCCATGGCAGATCCTTGATCTCTTTTTAGAAAAGTGTAATATAAATAAATTATGTTGATGATCATCCATTGAGCTGGTCTCTGGGATGGGAGAGGGAGGAATAAAGATGGTGGGATGCAAAGGCGGTTGCTGAACCTTCTGCATGTCCCCTTTAATAAAACTATAAAACCTTACCAGCGAGCAGAGGTATAAGATAAATTTTCTAAACCGTTTTTTCAGAGGAGAGATGGGTCAGGGGTCATTGGAGGGCACAATCTGAAATGCAAATCCCGTCGTATTTACATCACCACATGCTGCTGCTGCTGCTGAACCACGAGTGGGCAGTAGCCAGGGGACACTGCAAGCGGCCCTTCCCTGCACTCTGCAGCTAGCCAAGGAGACCTAACCAAAACACAGCTGAGCAGCCATTTCCCTCTGATTTACAGCTGCTTGGGATGGCTTTCGAAAGAGGTAGCTAATCTTCTAATCCATTCCCAGGAGCAGCAGAACTGCACAGATAAAACACACTCATTTCACTCTCCAGTTGTCAGAAACCGGAGCCAGTATTCCCCGGAAATGCCCAGGCCAGATGAATCAACTTGCTCCTAGCTGAATAATAAACCATGCACAATAGGGATGCAACACGGTTTTATGTTTTTAGTAAAATGCAAATATTCTGTGTAATCCTCTAGTGTCTGTCAGTTCTGAGTGCCTACCGTTCTATCTAATGCAGAGGGTGGGGCGTATGAGTCTGAAAATCTTGACATCAGGCACCAAAGAGGTTAAAATACATTGAAAAGGCTTATTAAAATAGATTTTAGAATCATTACTACTTGATGACTGCTCCCTTCCCTCCCTGTGGTGCAAACCTCTTTTTCTCAGTTCTGCTGCTGATAGACAGGTGTCCACAGCACTCAAACCTCATCACCAGGGCCATTAATTGGACAGCCCCTGAGGACCTAAGTATAACACTAATCAGTAGTTCCTCCCAAGCAGAGCAGAAGAACACCAGCGAAACTGTTTCTGGTGAAACCTTGCAGTGCCGTACCTGAGAGAGGCACATCTGAAGTGGCCCAATCAGGCACCTTCTCCAAGCACTCCAATTTCTTCAGAGCTCTGCTTTTTGGAGGTAATTTTCAGTAGGTGCAAAGCACCTACCAAGCAATGACTTTGGAGGAGGCGTAACCTAAAGTTTTTTTCAAATAAATAAATAAATGCAAGCTCAGAGGGGCAGGGACTGTCTATGCCCCTTGTTACTTAGCTCAACAACCTACATATAGCTCTAGCCTTAAGGGAATCATTTTCAAAAGGGACTTCTATGTGTAAACTGTTTTATGCACAGAAGGGGCCTTTTCTAAAACTGCCAGCTCAATATGTGAGTAAACTCATATGAGTACTGCATGTCATGCTCATGTGCAAGTTTACCCCAGCTGAGTAGAAGGGTTCCTGGGGGCGGAGTTGGGATTTACCTGCATGCTTTATAAAATTCGGCAGTATGCAGGTAATTTTTCAGGAAGCCTCTGTGCACACCAAGCAGCAGGTGTAACTCGTGCCAGGAAGTTTTGGTGGGTTAATTTTCAAAGCAGATTTATGCTTGTAAGTTCACTTTGAAAACCGATGTAACTTATATGCATTTATGATGTTTTTCTTATGTGGGCTGTTTGAAAATTACCCTTCAGGGGTTTATGCATATAAATTGGTTTTTGAAAATTATTTGGCAAGTCATGCAGGGGAAAGTGAGCGCAAAGTTTTTCCCAACAGTTTTTGCAAAAAAAAAAAAAAAAAAGTTTTTGCAATAGACATTACAAGGAGTAGAGTTGGGCGAGGAAAAGCATTTACATGCATACTTTTAATTTCCGAAAGTATGCGCATAAATGTACATTCAGAAATTACATCTGTTCATATATGAACGCGAGTACTGAGGATACCCACAGATTTTCTAAGCGGACTTGCACCTAAATCAGCTTTGGAAATTCGGGATAAGGTCAAAGGGTATCTGCAGGCTTTAGCCATATGCAAGCTGCTGAAAATTACCCTCCCTGTATCTATACATTCAACCCTCAACCTCTTCAGCTGTATCTCTACTGTAATCCACTTTTAAATGTCCTTCCACCGTCATCTGCTGGTAGGGGTTCTCCTAACCTTATTATAATCTGCTTTGAAGTGGCTGTCAAGAAAGGCAGAAGAGAAATTGAAAATTAAATACTATTATATGTGTCTACAAAGTACTGCATACATCTGGTGGCACTATATAAATAGTAATACCTTTTTCCCCAACCTACCTTAGAGCAAATTTTTAAAAAAATTACTTGTTTTGCACCTGCCATTTCTGCAGGCCAAAAAAAGGGGGTAAAACTACAAGCATAAGTGTTATAATCTGGTATGGTTGTGGACCCTGGATTCCAGTGAGAGCTGACTCCACCTACAGGGAGGAGCCCTGTGGGGACTCACTATGATAGGCATGGCCTCAGCTGAGATGGACACAGATGTAAGAAACTTTATTAAACTAGAATGTGAGTAGTACTCACAGAGTGGAAGGAAAACACAGTCCAGAGTAGTAAGGTTGCTCAATGGTGATATCCCTGGTAGTGGCCCGCAAGGCGAGGTACGCCAGGAAACTCCTCTCCAGATGACACACCTCACAGCGTAGATCCGGTAGTGGCCCGCAGCACGGGGTATGCCGAGGATCAGCGAATAGTAGTTCAGAGAGGTGCAGAAGATCAGCTGAGCAAGGTAGATGACGGTACTCACTCCGAAGTGTAGAAGAAGGTAGCTGAAATGAGCACGGTAGTGGCCCGTGCTCATCTCAGCACGAGCCACTACCGTGTACACCACAGGGTACACCAGCAGTTCCATCAGCAAGGTAGTAGAAACAAGAATTGCACTCACAAGGCTGAACTAGGCAGGATCCCAGGTAAGGATAGATGGTTTCTCCAGGCAGGAAGGCCTTCCGAGGAGCAGATAGCCAGAATGTGACAAGGCCCCCGAGGAGCGGGTACCTAAGGCATTCTAATTGCAGGAGTTCAGGAACCAGTTCAGAGTAGCGAAGCGAAGCATCTCCAAAGGAGTGGAATAAGCAGGAAGGAAGTCCTTGCTAACTCTTAGGAAGCATAGGCTGGATGGGTTAAATACTTCTGGCGGGTGACATCATGCGGAGGGGATGCCCCCGAGGTTCCCACCATGACGTGAATAAGAGAGGGCCTGGCACGTGCGTGTCCCTAAGTAATCCCTGATTCAAGATGGCGGACAGGATTGCCCAAGCCGTCCCAGGGTCGCCGGGGAAGGCAGCGTTTGCAGGCTGAGGCCGACATGGCCTTGAGAATCGCTGGTGCAGAGAAAAGAGAGGTGAGCAACAAAGGTCGCAGCTGTCTGCAACCGATGGGCGCAACAATACCCCCCCCCCCCCTTCTTAGGGCCCTCCAAGGGGGTTTTGGCTTTCTTGGATGAGTTAGATGAAATTGTCGAATTAGCTTCTTGTCAAAGATGTTATTGGCAGGCTCCCAAATATTTTCTTCCAGCCCATATCCTTCCCAAAATATGAAGTATTCCCATTACTTTCCACTTTTACGTACATCCAAAATGTCATCCACTTGATACGTGATGTCCTCTTCAGCAGCAAGAGGCTGCGGGTCCGGAGACTTTTTTGAAAACTCAGAGAGGATGAGTGGCTTCAAGAGAGATTCATGGAAGGCGTTGTGTATTTTCATGGAAGTGGATAGTTGCAAGCTGTAAGTTACAGGTCCCAGACGGCGGAGGATAGAGAAAGGCCCAATGTACCATGGAGCAAATCGAAAATATGGCAGCTTGAGACGGATGAATTTGGTACTGAACCATATCTTGTCTCCTGGTTGGAATTGAGGTGCTGCTCTGTGATGAGCGTCATAACATTTCTTGGCCCGTTGTCCTGCCTTCTGCAAAAGGCCTTTGGTTCCCAGAGATGATGGAGTTCTTCAGCCAAAGCCTGAGCTGCTGGAGATGAAACTGACAAGGGTATTGGTAATGGCTGACAGACATACACTATCTGGAATGGTGATCCAGTAGCGGCTGATGGGTGCAAATTCAGGGGGAACTCGGTCCAGGGGAGAAACCCTGCCCAGTTGCTTTGTCTGGAGTTGACGTAGGAGTGGAGGAACTGTTTAAATGTAGGGTTAGTTCTTTCAGTTTGACCATTTGATTGTGGATGGTATGCTGACGTCAGGACTAAAGAAATATCTTACAAAGAGCTCTCCAGAACTTAGCCATGAACTGTACACCTCTATCCGAGAGGATATGCTACGGCATGCCTTGCAGGCAAAAGATATGCCGTATAAACAGCTTTGCCAATTCTGGGGCAGATGGTAGTCTGGGTAATGCCATGAAGTGCGCCATTTTCGAGAAGTGGTCAACCGTGACCCATATGGTGTTGTTTCCGCTGGACACTGGCAAGTCAACGACAAAGTCCGTCACGATATGCGTCCAAGGTTCCTCTGGAGCTGGTAAAGGCTGGAGAAGGCCCCAAGGGCAGCCGGCCAGAGGCTTCTGTCTTGCACAGGTGGCACAAGATTCTACGTACGCTCGTACGTCCTCCTTCATCGAAGGCCATCAGTAGTATCTTTCTAAGGTGGATAGCGTACGGGTTTGCCCACCATGACGAGAATAAGGGAGGGCCTGGCACACGCGGGCATGCCCTAAGTAATCCCCGATTCAATATGGCGGACGGGATCACCTACGCCATCTTGGGGGATGCCGGGAAAGGCAGCGTTTGCAGGCTGAAGCCACCATGGCCTTGAGATCGCTGGTGCAGGGAAAAGAGAGGTGAGCAACAAAGGTTGCAGCCGCCTGCGACTGACGGGCACAACAATAAGTTTATCCCCCTGACTGAAACACCTCCTCACCCCCAGGATCGTGTCTTTTTAATCCAGCTAAAAGTACATGTGGTGTGAAACAGATCTGGATTTTAGATTTAACTTACTCATCTTTCCAAATGAAGCTCAAGGCAAGTTACATTCAGATACTTCCCTGTCCCCAGAGGACTTACAGTCAGTCTGAGGGCCTGATTTTTCAGTCTGTGTTTATGGGGGAAATGCTTAGCAAATGAAGCCCTAAATTTATATCTGAGGCAACTTTCCCAAAGTCACAGGGAGTGTCATTGAGGGAAGTGGGTGGGATGTGAACCCCAGCTTCCCTGATTTTTCACCTATCGCTCAGTCTCTAACCACTAAGCTACCCCTCCATTTGAAGCCCAAAGCTTGCAGTAATGTGTGAAAGTTCATGCTCACTTTTAGGGGTGGAATTTTTAGCCGGGGTGAAAGGTAGGAGGAAGTTAAGTGCTTAACTATTTTAATTTCACTTAAAACAGATTTATTTATTTATTTAACAGTTTTATATTGCTTTTATCTCTTAGAAGACACGCCTAATAGTCCATATTTCCTATATTGTATAGGTAGCTGTGCTCCTATAATTTACATTTAGGTATCAAGTCCACACAATTTATTTTTCTGTTATCCCCATAATTTATTTATTTAATGGGTGTAGGGATTTAGAGGGCATGATAGGTCGGGTGAGATTTTAATGATATTGGTTTGATTTTAACTTATTGTGTTATTAAGGGATGTGAATGGTTTTAATAAAGCTATTTGTAGTTTTTTATGTGAATATGGTTTATGATGTTTGTATCTTGCCTTGAGGAGCCTTTTGAAATGTGAGTAATAAATATAATTAAATACAAATACATAAATGGCAGCCAAAACCAGTATTTTACATTATAAATTCTGAAGCTAATTATGATGTGTAGGCAATAATTTTGTTGTGCTATTAAGTGACTGCTCAAGGCGAGGGTTTGTTCTTTTGCCGAGAAAGCCACAAAAAGGATTTTATATTTTTGCCATGTAGCAAATCAGAGTGTGAAATCACAGCAGGTTATTACTCATTCATGGAGTATTTTGAAGGCGGCTAAATCCTTATCCTAAACCCATAGGATTTTAAAATAAAGACAAATAGATGAATCTGGGCTTGACTGTAAGCACCTTTGGCACAGTGTCTTGTACAAAAGGCTCCCAGCCATTTGAAGCCAAAACCATGTAGAAATACATACTTAAAAAAATACAGAATGAATTACTTTTAAGGGGAAAAAATGCAGTAATCTTATATACAAACATATATGCAGAAAATAAGAGAAAATAAAATATTTAAATTCAGGAGTAGCTGCCTAGCGGTTACAGCATCAGGCTAAGAACCAGGGAAACCAAGGCTCAACTCCCAGTGCCACTCCTTGTGCTTTTGGGCTAATCACGTTATTTCCTGTTGCAAGCTCTATGTAGCAGGGACTTCACTATACTTGAATTCTAAAAACACCCTAAGCCGCCTTGAGCACATTATGGAAAAGCAGGCTAAAAATCCAAAAACGACCATCTCTCTCAGCTGTGACTATGAGGTTAGGTCCCTCATATCCGCTTCATTCACGTTTCTCTGGACCTCAACAGCAAGAATTACCCCATCATGCCTACTGAAAGTCACAAAAATCTCACACCTTAGTAACTCAGAGCAGGCAGAATCGCATTCAGCTTCCCCTAAATCACATTCAGAGACAGTACCTCCTGGGAGTCTACGATCAGATGACTCATGAGCAGCTATTAAAACCCAGCGTTGCCAGGGCCAGATTTCCAATTAGGTATATGTCGGTGCCTGGGACTGCCCTGCCACATAAGGGGATCATCGGTGCTATCCTTTCCAGCCTCCCCTCCCACTGGCAGAAGGAAAGCATTCCTTACCTTATCTGCCTCTTCTCCAGGCTTCAATCTGAACTCAGATTAAAGCCAGCAGAGGAACTGTGACACAGGTAAAAAAAAAAAAAAAAAAAAGAGCTGCTGTCCTCCCGCTGACAGAAGGAAAAGGAGAGGAGAGGATCACACTAAAATGGCAGGAGGCATGCGAGATGTAAATCCAGCCCTAAGCCTAGCCTCTGCACTTGTGGAAGGCAGAGGGCATCTCTCCAACCTCAGCTTAACACAAGGTGCCTAGTTAAATACGTCAGCCAGCTAGGAGAACTTAACTGACCAATAACCCTAAATCAATGGTTAGAAACCAGTTCCAAGGGCATTGTGGATAATGTTAAATGATGCATAGACGTCACCTTTACCATCACTGCCTCTATCGCCGAATGCTCCTCTGTTACCGTCTATTCAAAATTCAGCAGCATGACCCAAGTACCTCACACGCTGCTCTTTTTTCAAATCACCACATTGGCTCTGCTCCCACATAAAATTCACACTTCTTTTAGGTGCCTCTAAATGCCTTTACTCTGTAACTCCTTATTACCTCTCCTGGCTTCCTTCCCCCTTATATTCCTAATTTCACTGGCAGGCTACTCTTACCTGGGCCCTTCTCCCCATTGCCAAACCTTGGCTCTGCGCGTTTCACCGTGCTGCACCCGATGGCTACAATGGGCTTCCTAAGCACGTGTCCGAGATGAAATAACTTGAGTTAGTTGGTTGACTTTTTAAAACTGGTAATTGAATGGTTGCACAATGATAATCCTTAAAGTAACTGTTATTCCTCCTTTCAACAGAGCTTTCTGGAACAAGGAGTCTTGAAGCGCATGCAGGCTTCAGGTTGCTGTCAATCGCAGCCACAGCCAGACAGGCAGTTCCTGTTTCTTCCAGCAACTGCAGAACACCCAGGAGAAGGTAAGAGGACACACAACACTAAAACCAGCTGTGACTGATAGCCAACTGGGTCTCACTGGGTCCGTGACCGCTTCTGTTATGGAGTGCGCCCTTCTGGCCCTGTTAGGAGCGTGGAGGCACGGTCCCATCTCACGGGAGGATGTGAGGTCCTTGGATCGCAGCACGGCTCAGGGAGGAGCCCCAAGTCACACTGCGAGAGGTGAGCAAGTATGAGCACGGGTGGAGCAGGAGCAAGGCTGGACTAAAGACAAGGCAAGGAATATCCAGGCTCAGCCCTCCACTGGACCTACATGCACCAATGAGACCCAGCAACGTAATGCTGGTCTCGAGAGTAGCCCTCGGCCACTCGATAGCCCTTCCAAACCCGCCGAATAGGAAGGACGAGTGCGTGAGGCCAGCAGAGGCTGAGGGCAGGAACACGAAGACTCAGAATACTCGGAGGATTCAGACGAAGACTTGAATACTCAGAAGACTCGGAGGACTCAGACAAGGACTCAGGATACTCAGAAGACTTGGACAAGGATTCAGGCTGCTCGGAAGTTTCAGGCAAGGATTCAGGTTGCTCGGAAGTTTCAGGCAAGGATTCAGGAGTCAGGCGAAAGTACTGGGTGAGAACTGCATCGCAGCGCGCCCTACACAGCCACCCATGGCTGGTCGTGGACCACACTGAACGCGAAGCAGACTCCAGGCGAAGAAGTGGAACTTGAGACTGGAACATGATGAAGATTCAGTAGAGGCCTGCACCGGGGCGCGCCCTACGCAGCCACCTGTGGCTGGTCGCAGACCACGCTGGAGCGGAGCAGGTGCTGGCAGAGTCTAGGCATGGACAGAAGCAGGCACAAGGGTCTACGAAGACCGGGACAGGATTCAAGACTCAGGATTCAAGACTCAGGATTCTGAAAAGCATTAAAAACAGGAGTCTTCCGGAGGCTTGCGCTGCAGACAAGAAGAAGGCATTGTACCACGAGGTGCCCTACACAGCCCCCCATGGGCTGGTCACGGACCACAATGGTGGCACGCCAGGAGAGGTGGACAGATGAGGGACCTGGGAACTGGATGAAAAGCTGAAGATGAGATGGACGGAGTCAAGACAGGAACATCGGACATCAGGAACATGGAACATAGCACCTCAGGACACGGAACATCAGGTCATGAGGAGAACTGGACATCTGGAACATCAGGAACAGGAGACAGGCAACGAGAGAGCTCAGATGAGGGATGAGACCAGGAACATCACGGAGACGAAGTTCAGGAACATGAGGAACATAGAACGAAGATCCATCAAGGCACAGGAAGACCACGGAGGACCTGGATCCGAAGAAGACCACAGACGCTGTGAAGACTGGATCCGAAGGCCCTGAAGAACTGAAGCAGGGCCCTTTTATAGGGCTGAAGCAGACGAGGGTTGATGATGTCATCGTTGAGGGCCGCAGGGGTTTTCCCGCCGCTGGCCCTTTAAATATCGAAGAGAGGCGCGGGCCCTCGCCTAAGAAGCAGCAGGAAGGAGCAGACACGTCAGTGGCGTCCCTGCCGCATGGAGAGCAGGACAGGAGGCAGCTCCTTGTCGCAAAACGGATGGAGACAGGCAGTGGCAGCGGTGGCTACATGTCGCAATGAAGAAGAACCCCGCCGGCGGCTCTGACTGCAGAGAAGCCCAGGAACGCCGCGGCATGGCCTGACGCGAGGAGACGACGTCGACTGCCTGGCTGGTTGCGGAAGGTAGGGGCCTGCCCGCGGCTGTCGCGGGCAGGATCCTAACAGCTTCAACTGGTCATCGCCGGGCCCACGGAAGCTTTAGCTAAAATAAGAACTGTTATTGTGCGGTACCAGACAAAAAAAATTCATTTGAAATGTGCTAAAATTAATCTGGAGAGAAGTCAGGCATAAAAATGATTCTTAAAAAAATGCAAACTAGCCTTTCCAATAACACTGTTTACATAAGCACAGAATGGGTGGAAAAGTCATTTTTGAAAAGTCCCAGAGATTCCCAGCTTTACATGGCATAACTAGCCTTTCCCTGCTACTGAAAGTCAGCAAATATCTTGAATTTTAGGATATCTAACATCCAAGTAATATTTATCTCTGGACTCTTTTTCACTTTGACTGAGCCTAACAGCTATCTCTTTTCAAAGTTCATTTGAAATAGAGACTATATCAATCCCACAAATATTTGAAAACACCACTGCCTCAATTATTATATAATGGACACAGTTTAAGCGGCTGCTTCCTCTACCTTTCCACCCCACCCTAGTCCACACCATAAATAACTATGTGGGGCGTTCCTTAAAGGAAATTTAAGTAACACTGAAAAACATCTCTGCGACTAAAGACTGTAACATAAAAGAACTTGAGCAGGAAATCAGACTTATTTGGGGTACTCAAGGACCTGAGTTACATACTCCAGTGCCAGGGCATCTTCCTTAGAGGAAAGATGGGCAAAACTGAAAAATCTGTTTAGCTGAAGAAGGTAAAATAAAAGAACAAACAAGAAAGTATATATAAATATCTAGGAGTAGGAAGAAGGTGCAACAATCCAGCACAAGTTGCTGAGAGAAAAGATCAGCAAAGAATAGGGACAGACATCAATATTGAAAAGTGCTTTAACAGCACAGAATAAGATGCAAACTATCAACCAACTTTCAATCCCCACACTCCTAGAGTTTGGGAATTGTAGACTGACCCATAAATATCTTGAACAGTTGGATATAAGAACAAGAAAATTCCATCATGCCTACCAAGTAATCTATAAGAATCAGTGTATGCCAAAATTGAACCTTCTAAGATCTGCAGGGGGAATGGGTCTTATAGATAACATATATAGAGCTGCTATTACTTCAAGCATACCTAACAGCATTAACAGATCAAAATACTCAAAAAAAAGTGTTTAAATATGAAAGATAGATTATCCCAGTAGAGAGTTTGTAGTTAAGGCTGAAGCAGGCCACACCAGAAGTCTAAATATTAAGACTAGAGAGTTAGAATGTATAGCATTATACTAGAATATAGACGTAATAGGAATCTCACAGACCTGGAGCGAGGAGGATAATTAATGGGGCACCATGATCTCAAGTTATAAATTATAGCTGTTACGGTTGTGGACCCTTGGGCCGGCTGAGACGGTGGATGGAATACTGTGGGAACCCACAGGAAGCGTCACAGCCGGGAGGCGGCGACTGAAGAGGCTCCAGAGAAGACTTCACCACTGGAAGCCCGAGGTCCCCCCAGGAGGAGCCCATAGGGCAGCGGTTCTCAACCTATGGGTCGCGACCCCGGCGGGGGTCGAACGCCCAAAACACAGGGGTCGCCTTGTGTCGCGCGCTCCCGGTCTCTCCCGCTGCCATTGCCGCCGGGCTGTCAGCACGTTCAAGCCCAGCGGGAACGGCAGCGGCGCTAGAAGAAGCTGTGCACCCGTGGCTGGGCCTTTTCTTCTTCCTGCGCCTGCCCCCCCCTCCCTCCCGTGACCCGGAACAGGAAGTGAATCGCGGTGCGCGGGAAGGAGAGAGAGCCGCGCCGCACCGCGCTGCGCGAAAAAGCAGCAGCGGCTGCAGCATCGGTCCTCGAGCAATAGAAGCAGCCGGTAATGGAGAAAGGAGACAGCAGCATGAGCCTCCCGCGGCCAATGGGATTCTTCTTTCTTGGCCAGCGGAGGCTGCTGCAGCTCCCATTTGTACTCGGGGGGTGGGGGTGGGGGGGGGGGAGGAAGTGAGTGAGAGAAAGAGAGAGAAGCAGCCAGCCAGCCTGTGTGATTGACTGGTCAGAGAGCTGATGTGTGTGTGTATGTGAGAGACAATGAAAGTGATTGCTCAGGGAGATGACTGATGTGTATGTGAGAGTGTGAGACAGTCAGGGAGGTGACTGATGTGTGTGTGTGAGAGAGAGAAAAAGCATGGAAGTGAGAAGTCTGGGTATGTGAGAAAGCATGGGCGTAAGAAGCCTGGTGTTGTGGGGGTGAAAGAAAGCATGGGAGTGAGAAACCTGGGTGAGTGTGCATGCATGAGAGAGAGAGACTGCTTGGTAAGGTGATGGTGCGTGTGAGAGAAAAAGACTGGTGTGTGTGTGTGTGAATATGAGAGAATGTGATTCAGGGAATGAGAAGCCTGTGCACGTGGCGAGAACAAGCATGGGAGTGAGAGACTGGTGAGTGAGTGAGTGAGTGTGTGTGTGTGTGAGAGAGAGAGACAGAGAAAGTGATTATGAGAGTGAGAAGCCCGTATATGTAAGTAGAACACGGGAGTGGGAAGCCTGTGTGTGTGTGTGTGTGTGTGTATGGCATGAGAGAAACTGTTCAGGAAGGTGACTGGTGTGTGTGTGCCAAAGACTGTTTGGGAGATGATTGGTGTGTGAGAGACAGAAACTGGTCATGGGGGCATGACTGGTATGGTGTGTGTGTGTGAGAGACATGGGCACTAAGGAAGAGGACCATAAGTATAGAGCTTAGCTTCTACTGCTGCTTCTGGTGAGTGCCACGGCCTGCAGGGAAGGGGAGTAGGAGAGCTGCTGGAGGGGGTAAGTAAAGGTGGCTTTTTAAGTTTATTTTTCTTGACTGCCATTTTAATTGTGTGATGTCTGCTTTTTTGAAATATTTTATTGGTGTTTGGAGAATGTTTAATAGTTTTTATGAGTTTTTAATTGTTGGATGTTCATAGCTGTTTTGAAACATTTATTCTGCTTATTAGTATAGTTTTACAATTATTTCTGTGTGGGGATATATAGCTGCTTGCTAGTTCTGTTTTCCTAATAAGAGGTGTATTGGTTTTTAGGACCTGATTTAATATTTGTAGTGTTGCCTTTTCATAGATAGGGTTGCTCCTGTTTGAGTGTATTCCATAATACAGGTGTAACTGTGTGCGGATTAGTTTATGTGCATTACTACAGATCCTGGGAGTATGTTAGGTCGGTTCTGTGTCTGTTAGCGAGATGAGATATTTTGCTAGCATGTAAGCGTTTGTATCGGTCTTATTTGTTGTGTTTTCTCAGAGGACATGCATTGGTGGTAAACTGCTGTCTTTTCATAAGTAGGGCTATTGAGCCTGGAAATAGAAGGAGTTTGAGTTGCTGTTACTGAGATGTCACTAGAACCAGAATATCTTTTTTGTAGGGTGAGTTGTATGGGGAATGTCATAATTCTGCTTTACATCCATTATTGTGGGTCAGGGGGGTTCCTGTGGATACAAACTGTACTTTTACATCTAGCCCCATGACGATCATGGGTCAGTGTGCCATGCATGTGAGAACCTATGGTGAGTTGAGTTACATTCACATTATAAATGTCATAATTAAATGATAAGTGTGCACTAAAATCCAACCCCATCCATAACCCCGCCCCCATATGACCAAAGCCCCGCCCTCCCCCCACCCTCACGGGGCGAGGGCGGGGCGAGGGGTCACCGCAACATGAGGAACTGTATTGCGGGGTCACGGCATTAGAAAGGTTGAGAACCACTGCCATAGGGGTTCTTGGACTTAGGCGGGACCCTATGCGACCAAGGATCTGGGCAGCGTCCGGAGAGATGGAAGAAGAGTACGGCTGGGCCCAGGAGGCTGGAGAGTCTTCATCCTTGGAAGCCCGCGGCTCCCCCGGGAGGAGCCCGTGAGAGCCCGAGCCGCTGGGACTTAGGAGAATCCTCTGGGCCTGCGAGTACCGGATACCTGCGGTGGTGAAAGAAGCCGGTCGGAGTCCAGGAGCGGAGCCGGGTCAGAAGCCAGAAGTCAGAGATCCAAACCAAAGCCAGGGACGAAAGCTGAAGACAGAGTCGTGGGACGGAGCCAGGTCGGAAGCCAGAGGACAAACCAAAACCAGGAGCTGAAACTGAAGACGAAAGCAGGAGACAAAGCCGGGTCAGAAGCCAGAAGACAATCCAAGATCAACGCTGCAACTAGAGACTCAGGAACTGAGTGAACCTCATTGCAAGGCGAGGTACAGCTGCAGCTGCCGGGTTTAAATGGCCCAGCAGCGTCTGACGTCATCAGAAGGCTGTTCCCGGGTTTTTCCGCGCTGGCCCCTTTAAGTCTGGAGCCCCGGCGCGCGCGCGAGCCTAGGGGGCAGAGCCAGCTGTGGATCGGCGTCTCCAGCCAGGGAGGCCGAAAGGAAGGCGTTCCTGCGGCCGGACCAGCTGCATGGTAAGTGTAGGTCCCGGGGCACGGCCCGGGACCGTAACAATAGCTACGTGACAAGGCAAATCAAATTGGTGGTGGCACAATATGTCAAGAATGGCATAGCGTCAAGCAAGATAAGAGCCCTGCAAGAAACAAAATATACTGTAGAATCCTTTTGAACAGAAATTTCATGTGTGAGGAACTAATTAAATCTAAAACAGAGAAGTCCTGGCAGCTCCGCTGGCTGACCTTTTCAATGCGTCTTTAGAGTCAGAGGTAGTTCCGGAGGACTGGAAACAGGCAGAAAGGTTTCCTATTCACAAAAGGAGAGGGCTAGGAACTACATGCCAGTAAGCAAATTAATGGAATCGATGCTAAAGTGCAGTTTCTGGAATCTAATGGATTACAAGATCCCAGGGAAGCATGACTTTACCAGTAATAGGTCTTGTCCAACGAACCCAATCAATTTCTTTGACTAGAATACCAGAGAGTTGAATCAGGAGAGAGCGCTAGATGTAATGTACTTGGATTTTGTTGTGGGCCTAGACCCTTAAGTGAAGGTGGAGTTGGCGCAACCTGCTGGGAAGAGCCCTGCAGGTCCCCACCTTCGGCAGGCAGAGCTGGCTGAAGCAAAGGCCCAACTAGAGATTCACCAATACTAGCCCACATTCCCCTTAGACTGAGCCCTTGGGTGCTTTGGCTGGCTGGAATTAGGAACGGGCCTCTGTGGAGGTGAAGATCCATTACATAGGAAATTTTGCAGGCCAGCACAAGATGATAGTGGAGTCAGAATTGAGCAGCAGTCAGGGCAGGTTGCATGCAATGGAATGTAGTTCAGGCAGTGGTTGAGGCAGGCAGAGTTTGATTGGAGGTGGGAAGCAGACAATGGTAGCAGGCAGAGATCAAGCAGCATCGAGATCCAATCTGAGGTCCAAGCCAGAAGTCCAATCCAAGGGGGAACAAAAGGGAGGATGAAGGACAAGGAACCACAGGAGCAGGATGAGACGCTGAAGACAGATGAGGGGAAGACTGACCATGAAGACAAGAACTCAAACACTGACCAGGCTGCCAAACAGAACCAGGTACAGAAGACAGGAACTCAGGAATGACACAGCAGGATTCAGGAAGCAGGGCTCAGGAGACAGGAACCAGGAATACACAGGGAAAGCACTTTTCTGAGGAGTCAACCTATTGCCAAGGCAAGGAAGTCAGGTTTTGAAGGCCTTTTATATGCCTCAGCTGGCTGATGTCATCAACAGGAACCGCGGGAGGCTCCAGATGCGGTCCCTTTAAATTCAGGACTTAGGCCTCTGTCGCGCAGGTGTCGGCAGCGGCGTTGACTGCAAAGAAGGTAATAGCCGTGTAAGTCTGGAGCCTGGCAGCACGGGACTGGTGGCCTTCTGCCACACGGGGACACCAACCTCAGGTGAAAGTGGCTGAGATCTGGGCAGGAGGTGAGCATGGCAGTTCATGGAGTTAGCACACAGACAGTCAAACGTAACAGATTTTAGCAAGGTCTTTGACAGGGTTTTGCATAGGCGACCTATAAATAAATTGAGCTTTTTTGGTATGGGCCCTGAGGTGACTGGGTGAGAAACAACAAAGGGTAGTGATAAATGGAGTTCACTCTAAGGAACAGGATGTTACTAGTAGTGTGCCACAGAGATCGCTCCTTGGAAGTTTCTTTTCACCATTTTCATGAATGACATAGCAGAAGAATTAATCAGGAAAGTTTATGTTTTTGCTGATGATTCCAAAATTTGCAACAGGGTAAACAGCCACGAAGGTAGAAAACATGAGGTGGGATCTAGCAAAGCTTGCTCTAAAGTCTGGCAGCTAAGATTTAATGCTAAAAAAAAATGCATTTAGGCTGCAAATACCCAAGGGAAAGTTACAGTATAGGAGGCAAAATTATTCTAAACATGAAAGAGCAGGATCTGTGGGCAATCATATCTGATGATCTTAAGGTGGGCAAACAGATGGATAAGGCAACAGCAAAAGTGAGAAAGATGCTTAGGTTAATAGGGAGAGGAATGGGCAGCAGAAAAAAGGAGGTGATATTGCTCCATATTAGTCCCTAGTGAGACTTCAATTGGAATACTATATATACAGTTCTGGAGATCACATCTTCAAAAAGATATAAACTGGTTGGATTTGGGCTACAGGGTGGCTACTAAAATGTCAGTGGTATTCATTCTAAAGCATATGAGGACAGACTTAAAGATCTAAATATAAAGTCTATACCCTACAAGAAAGGTGGGATGGAAAGATCTAAGAGACATTTAAATACCTCTGAGATTTCCATGCAGAGGAGGATGAGGGTGAAAAGGGATGGACTACAACGTAATCGAAGGAAATATTTCTTTATAGAGAGAGTAGTAGATGCATGGAACAGCCTCCCTATAGAGGTGGTAGAGACAAGGACAGTATCTAAATTCAGGAAAGCATGGGATACGGAGGATCTCTGAGGAAGCAGTAGGTATTGTAAAGCTGAATATTTGGTGTAGATGGGTAGACTAGAAAAGCTGTAATGGTTTCTGCCATCATGGTTCTAAGTTTAGGTGTATAGCAGTGGGTGTATATTACCTTCAACCTGGCTAAGATGAAGAAACAGACTGAAATGCCAGCAGACATTAGAAAGGCAAACAAATCTGGCAACACAATAAAAATGGGAGATTTCAATTACCCCAGTATTGATTGGATCAATGTCTCACCAGGACATTTTATTTTATTTATTTATTTATTGCACAATCAATTGCCCCCCACTCCAAAGACTCAAGGCAATGCTACAGAGGTCAAGTTCCTTGATAACATAAATGACTGTTCATGGAGCAGCTGGTCTCAGAGCGGATAAGCATGGGAAGTACTTTACATCTAGTCCTCAACAGAATGCATGACTTTGCACAAGGGGTTACTGTGGTTGGGCCGCTTAGCAATAGCAATCATAGTGCAATCAAATTCAACATAATCACTGGTAAGAGGACAATAAGTAAAACTACTGCAGTGGCATATAACTTTAAAAAGGGAAACTATGACAGAATGAATAAATTAGGAAAAAACTAAAAGGAGTACTGCAAACATGAAAAGTTTTATAAGGTGTGGTCATTGTTTAAAAATACCATGTTGGAAGCCCAAATAAAATGTATTGTATGCATTAAAAAAAAGACTGAAGAGCAACCAAATGGCTACCAGCATGGTTTAATGGTGAGGTAAGAGAGCAGTTAAAGCCAAAATAACATCTTTTAAAAAATGGAAAGCAGATCCAAATGAACAAAATAAGAGCATAAGTACTGGCAAATTAGATATCAGACAGGCAAAGAGGCAAAAACTAATAACTTTTTTCAAGACATTTGAAGTAAAAAGCCTGTGAGGGAGTCAGTTGGGATGCTAGATGATGAAAAGGGTAAAAAATGTTTCTCAGGTTGGACAAGGAACTAGAGAAAAAGTGAATAAGCCTTGGGTCTTTTCTGAGGAGGATATTGGGAACATTTATTTATTTTAGAATATCTCTGTTCTGCAGTCTCCATTATTCATGATCAATGTGGATTACAAATGAACATTCATAAAATTTACACATACTAAAACCACACTATAAAGCATAAACAAAATGCATTAAAGTTTATGATCTTTTAATATTTATTGGTTAAAATACTTGCAAAAGCTTGTAAATATGATTTTAATCAGTTTTCCGAAGGCCATTAACTCAGGCTCTGCTCATTGCCCCGGCAGTAAGTGATGTGAATCCCTGTTGCTGTGGTGAGGTTGATTCAGTCTATGGGGCGGCACTCCGTAGGCCCTCATCAACAGCTGGCAAAGGCGTGCTGGTAAGACGGGTCTAGGGCTTCACCTATACCAGCCCCTTTCCCCGCAAGCTGAGGCCTTGTGTTATAGGGGCCAGCAGGACTTAGATGAGAGTCTCTAGAGCAGTGGTTCTCAACCTTTTTTCGGCCGGGACATACCTGACAGATGGTTCTCACATGTGTGACACACTGAACATGTGATCGTCACAGGGCTAAATGTAAATATACATTCTGCATCCTCAGGACTCCCCTCGACCCCCAAAAATGGGTGCAGAGCAGAACTAGGGCATTATCCATACAACTCACCATATAAAAAAAGATATTCTGGTTCTGATGACATCTCAGTAAAAGCAAAACAAACTCTCTTTACTGGCAGGCATAATACCCCTCCTTATGAAAAGACAGTAATTTACCACTAATGCATATCCTATTGAGAAAACACAACAAATAAGATTGATACAAATGCCTACATGCTAGTAAAATACCTCACATCGGTCACACACCCAGAACAGACCTTCACTATAAATTATAAATATGGAGACAGAAACTGGAATGGAAAACCAGAACAACCACTCTGCATGCAGTGCAAACCTGGAGAAATGGAAAGAGATATATAGCACCTAACATAGTCCCAGGATCTGCAATAATGCACACAAACTAACCCGCAGAAAGTTACACCTGTATTATGGAACATACTCAAACAGTAACAATCCTACCTATGAAAAGGCAACACTACAAATATTTAACCAGGCCCTAAAAACTAATACACCTCCTATTAGGAAAACAGAACAAGCAAGGCTGCTATAGATCCCCACACAGAAATAATTGTAAAACTATACTAATAAATGTTACAAAACAGCTGATGAACAGAATAACATCCACCAATTAAAAACTCATAAAAAGTATTAAAAATTGTCCAAATATCAATAAATATTTGAAAACAGCAGACATCACACAATACCCAATAATTAAAATGGCAGTCAATCAAGAAAAATAAACTTAAAAAGCCACCTTTACTTACCCTCTCCAGCAACTATTCTACTCCTTTCCCTTGCAGGCCAAAGCACACACCAGAAGCAGCAATGGCTGCTGAAGCTCTGTCCTCAAGGTCCTCTTCCTTAGGGCCCACAACCGGTCACTCAAACACAGTCTCTGTCTCACACAGACCAGTAACCTCCCTGACTAGTCTCTCTCACACAGACACCAGTCACCTCGCTGTTGCATTCGTGCCTCTTCTCGCCCCTCGCTCCACCCTCTTACCTTGGGAGCGACTCCCTTTGGCTCTGATGGACAGTTGCAGCCGCAGCTTCTCTCTGCCTCTTGGTCCCGTGTCCCCGGGCTGGCTTGACGCTATGGATCGGCCATGTTCCTGATGACGTAAGGGCGCGTGCGCACTCCAGACTTGTACCAGCAAGGGCACAAACCTCGGGGGCGTCCCCCCGTAGTGACGTTATCAATTTCCACTTTAAAAGGTCTTTGTTTGCTAACCTCTAACGAGTTAGCAAGGAACTCCAACGGGACTTGCTTCGGCAGTCCACAATACTTGCAACAATGATCCGAGTCAGCCTGGGGAACTCGTCCCCACTGCTTGGCTTTTTCAAACTTACCAGGAGTACCCGCTCCAAGGGGGCTCCGTTCTCTATTCTTGATTTCAGATTGCCGGAATACTCAGAAGACTCTTCATTGCCTGGAAGCGATCGCGGGACATGAACACAGTGAGTTCTATTGTACATAGGAATCGGTACTCGCTCCACGAGGGCCTACATTCCTATAGCTTTGAAGACTCCCTTCCATCCAAGACGTGATCGCAGGTACAGAGATCGAGAGTTAGATTGGCAAGATTGCAGATAGGAACCGGTACTCGCTCCTCGAGGGCCTATGTTCCTAGAATCCTTTACAGACTCTCTTCTACGCTAGAAGCCATTTCATATACAGCTATTGTGAGTTCTTATTACAGACTGTGTAGAGGAACCAGTGCTCGCCTACGGCTCCTGTTCCTGAATATACTGAAGACTCTCTGTGGCATAGAGACCATTGCAGACATCTACTATTGTGAGTGTACCATCTTGTATCCAGTATACCCTGTCTACTCACTCCTTTTAGTCTCTCTCTACAGCTCAGCGACCCAGAGATTACATTCCAGTATCAGAAGGACATCAGCCCTACCAGACACCTCGACTCTCTACTGCCACCTCTGGTGGTCCAGCTTCCAGCTTAATAAAGAACTATTTGTGTTTACTTCATATTCTAGCCTAGCCGGTGGTTCCTCGCAGGATCTCCTCCTGGGGGCGCAGTCATCTGCCATCGGCCGAGTGATTCACCATTTCCTCCTAGTGGTCATTCCTTACACTACTATCACTCTGTGGGAGCCAACCACTACTGACCACTAACACCGTTCACGGAAGTATTATATAGACAACTACCTTCTCTTTCTTTGGGACTTGCCAGCAGCCTATATATAACAGATTGCTACTCCGTAGTGGAGGCATGATTGATTGCTATCTCAGTAGCGAAGTACAATATCCTATTGTTAGCTCATCTCCTGAGAAGAATATCATAGAACAGATTGCCAATTCCTCTTCCCTGGGGAGTTGGTCCATAACAGCTTGCTACCTTCCTTTCTTACAGGAACATCTAACAGTAGTTCGCTACAGATCACTAACTCTGCCCTCCTGGCGGGGTCAGCACTATAGATAGCTAACTCCACCCTTCTGGAGGAGCAGATCATGACAGATTGCTACTCCTCCTCCTTTCAAGAGAAAAGCAGAACAGTTTCTACTCTGCCCTCCTGGCAGGGTGAGTGACAGCAGATTGCTGACTCCTCCTCCCTGGAGGAGGAGAGCACTAACAGATTGCTACTCCTTCCCTCTGGAGGAGGAGAGTGCTAACACTCGCTGACCAGTCTCTGTCTCACATACACACACACCAGTCACACCCCTGACCAATCTCTGTCTCTCACACACAGACCCAATCATCTCCCTGACAGTCTCTCTCTCACACACACACGTCACCTCCCTGACCAGTCTCTGTCTCACACACACACACACACACACACACACACACACACACCAGTCACCTCCCTGACCAGTCTGTCTCACCACACACACCAGTCATCTTCCTGACCAGTCTTGTCTCTCTGTCACAGAAACACATCACCTCTGATCATGGTCTCTCTCAATCACACACATGCTCTCTCACTTACATACAAGCTCTTAAAACACACAAATGCTCTTGCTCCCATTCTATCACACATCCACAAAGCTGCCACTCAAGCACCCAGGCACCCATTCTACCACACGCACCCAGATACCCATTCTACCACACATACCCACAAAGCTTCCACTCAGGCACCCATTCTACCACACACACACAAGCTCTCACTCAGGCACCCATTCTACCACACACACACAAGCTTTCATTCAGGCACCCAGTCTACCACACACACACACAAGCTCTCACTCACGCACACGCAAGCTCTAACTCAGGCACCCATTCTACCACAGGCACACAAAGCTGCCATTCATGCATCCATTCTACCACACATACACACACATACACACACAAGCTCTCACTCATGTACACAAAAGCTGCCACTCACACACACACACATACACTCACGTGGAGCCTTATCTCATTGCTTGGTCCAATAAGCCTGGCCTCTGCTCTTCAGCCGCCGATGGCCCGGCCACCGACGGTGGCACTCAGCGTCTCTCTGCTCTTCGGCCCTCCAGCCCGGCGGCAGCATACAGAGTCTCTCGCACTTCAGCTGCTGCCGCCGGCCTGTCCTCCAACAGTGGGGCTTAGCATCTCTCCGCACTTCAGCAGCTGCCGGCCCGGCCTCCGGCAGCAGCGCACAGGGTCTCTCTGCTCTTTGGCTCTGCCTCCAGCGGTGGCACTCCCCTATCAACTGCAAGGGCCAGTCCGCCCCTGGTGAGAAGGGAAGCACAAGTGGGGCAGTGGGACACCCAGAGCCACGATATACCGGTTGAGAATCGCTGAGCTAGAACAGTTTGAGATAGAGACAAGCTCAACATGCGAAGTTACATTAACTGGTGCTGGAGCAGCTAGCAGGTGTGGTAATTGGTTAATTTGTGCTTTGCAACCCTAACGTTTACTCCTGGGGAAATTCTGCACAAAAAAATTTAAAATTCTGCGCATAAATAATATAAATTTTGTACACAAAAACTTAAAGTTCTGCATATTGGTCAAAATAACACAATTAACATGACGGTCCTTAAGTATTTACATTTTAAATTAATACAGAAAAAGTTATTAAAGATGCAGAATTGTAAATATTTTGAGCAGAATTTCCCTAGAAATTCACTGTAAGAGTGTCCCTTCCACTCTCGCTCCCTACTCCCCTGGCCACAACTCCTCCCCCTGCCAGTATCTCTCCCCTCCATCTCTAGCCTCAACCTCTTCCACTCTATCTCCACTCCCAGAGTTTGACCCCGTTCTCAGTACCTCCCCTCCCTCTCTCACACACATGCTCCAGGGGTGATCTGGGAAACTACAGACCAGTTAGCCTGACTTCAGTGCCAGGAAAAATAGTAGAAAGTGTTCAAATATCAAAATCACAGAACATATAGAAAGACATGGATTAATGGAACAAAGTCAGCATGGCTTTACCCAAGGCAAGTCTTGCCTCACAAATGCTTCACTTTTTTGAAGGAGTTAATAAACATGTGGATAAAGGTGACCCGGTAGATGTAGTGTTTTTGAATTTTCAGAAGGCATTTGACAAAGTTCCTTATGAAAGGCTTTTAGGAAAAGTAAAAAGTCATGGGATAGGTGGCAATGTCCTATCGTGGATTACAAACTAGCTAAAAGACAAGAAACAGAGAGTAGGATTAAATGGACAATTTTCTCAGTGGAATGGAGTGCCTCAGGGATCTATACTAGGACCCGTACTTTTCAATATATTTATAAATGATCTGGAAAGAAATATGAGTGAGGTAATCAAATTTGCAGATGATTCAAAAGTATTCAGAGTAGTTAAATCACAAGCGGATTGTGATAAATTGCAGGAAGACCTTGCAAGATTGGAAAATTGGGCATCCAAATGGAAGATAAAATTTAATGTGGATAAATACAAGGTGATGCCTATAGGAAAAATAACCCATGCTATAGTTACACAATGTTAGGTTCCATATTAGGAGCTACCACCCAAGAAAGAGATCTAGGCGTCATAGTGGATAACACATTGAAATCGCCAGTTCAGTGTGCTTCGACAGTCAAAAAAGCAAACAGAATGTTGGGAATTATTAGAAAGTGAATGGTGAATAAAACAGAAAGTGTCATAATGCCTCTGTATCGCTCCATGGTGAGACCGCACCTTGAATACTGTGTACAATTCTGATCGCCTCATCTCAAAAAAGATATAGTTGCGATGGAGAAGGTACAGAGAAGGGTGACCAAAATGATAAAGGGAATGGAACAGCTCCCCTATGAGGAAAGACTAAAGAGGTTAGGACTGTTCAGCTTGGAGAAGAGACGGCTAAGGGAAGATATGTTAGAGGTGTTTAAAATCATGAGAGGTCTAGAACGGGTAAATGTGAATTGGTTATTTACTCTTTCGGATAATAGAAGGACTAGGGGGCACTCCATGAAGTTAGCAAGTAGCACATTTAAAAACTAATCGGAGAAAGTTCTTTTGTCATGCAACACACAATTAAACTCTGGAATTTGTTGCCAGGGTATATGGCTAGTGCAGTTAGTGTAGCTGGGTTTAAAAAAGGATTGGATAAGTTCATGGAGGAGAAGTCCATTACCTGCTATTAATTAAGTTGACTTGGAAAATAGCCACTGCTATTACTAGCAACGGTAACATGGAATAGACTTAGTTTTTGGATACTTGCCAGGTTCTTATGGTCTGGATTGGCCACTGTTGGAGACAGGATGCTGGGCTTAATGGACCCTTGGTCTGACCCAGTATGGCATGTTACACATACACACACCCTCATACAGGCTCCCTCACTTTCTCGCACACACACATCCCCTCATACAGGGTCCCTCTCTCTTGCATGCACACTCTCACAAGCTCCCTTTCTCTTTCATGCATACACAGGCAACCTATGTCTCTCTCTCACACACTCCTTCTCACAGGCTCTGTATCACACACACAGAGTCCCTTTACCCAGCCAGCACCCTCACATACACAGGATCCCTTTTTCATACACACCAGCTCCCAATCCCTCTCACACATACACACTACTTCACAATCTCCTCATATAGGCTCCCTCTCTCTGGCACCCACACTCAAACATCCCCCTGCTCTCTCTCCCACCCCCCTGCTTACCCTCCCTGCTCTCGCTCACACTCCCCTGCTCTCTCTCCCACCCTCCTGCTCAACCCCTGCTCTCTCTCTCTTACCCCTCACCATCCCTCATCCTCCCCGTCCCTCTCACCCTCCCCTCCTCTCTCTCATACCCCATCCCCTCCCCCTTCTCACACTCCCTCCCCCTCTCTCACAGGCCTCTCTACATACCTTCATGCTCACTGAGGCCTTCATCTTTGCCACGAGTGAAGTGCATCCCGAGGCATGCGGGGGCCTTCATGTTCGCCACGAATGGGGCGTGCGCTCCATTTGCAGCACGCCAGAGTCTTCATGTTCGCCGCAACGGGATGCCGGGGGCCTTCATCTTCAGTGCAACCGGCATGCTCCATTCGCGGCATGCCAAGGTCTCTGCCATTAATTCTGCGCTCCGCAATAGCGCAGAATTCTCCCAGGACTAAACACTGGAAAGCCTAAAGCCATGTAGTGAAATTTTAGTACTTTTGAGCCTTGTTTGATCATCTCTGTTCCTGTGCGCTTTTGGGGAACTTTTGTGGTGTTTTTAAAAACCCTGAACATTTAGGTTTGAAAGGTACCCAATCAATAATGGTCTGTAACTTGGCCTGCAAGCTATATAAATTAGAATTCCAGACTGTGTCACTATAGTTAATCACTTGGAAACTTTGGCATGGAGTCCTTTTAGTCTGTGCCAACGAGTCCAGAGTAGTAGGACAATGAGCAGTACTTTTCTCCTTATGCTTGAATCTGCTTGGAAGCTTAAAGGTTGAGCTGTCACAAGCCTTGCTAAATACTTGTTTAAAATTGTTAGTGCTATGCTTGAATGTTAGCTGTTACCGAATAAACAGAATTTGGGGAACTGAATTCTGACTCTATTTGGAGTCATTACTAAGGACTTGAATAGTGTAAGGGTTTTTACCACTTTTAAACTCATGACACACAGGATTAGCCACAGGCTAAGGATGGGAACCTGTTTTCCCTTATTGTGAGAGGTTTAAGACATATGTGCAGGGGAGATTCTAGCACTCCATCCCCTTAAAATCCTAAAATCCATAACTTCAAATTGCTCACTCTAATTACAGAAGTTAGCCCCCCAGTCACCCTAAGACTATGCCACCATCACATGAAGCATGGTAGGGAGCACATCTGGGGTTTAGGTCACCCAACCACGTAACGTCATCAGGAAGCATCCAAACAGAGGTTCCCGCCATGGGGCCTAGATAATTGTAGTCAGCATGCGCCTAAGAAGTCAGCAAGGGCAGTGGATTGGGAGCAACGGTGGCATCGGATGGAGGCTGAGGCGAGTGCAGCCAGTTGCGGTAAGTCAAGTGACTGGCAAACGTAACAAATAGGCTCCGCATCATGAAGCCTCCCGCAGCGACTCTGGATAACATCACCGGGATTGTATACTTAAACCCACAGCAGATCCTAAGCCAGCGCTTCAGCAACAGGTCCTCCTGCCTTGTAGTGCATGCTGCTCTTCGTCGTATGCCTTGACCTTGCCTGGACTCTGACTTGCCTGTTTGCCGCCTGCCTCAACCCTTGCCTGGACTGATTCTGCCTGTTCATTTCCTGCCTCGACTCTGACTCTGCCCGTTCACCATTTGCCTTGATCTTTCGGTGATTCATCGACACCGTTGGACCACTGCCTGCCCTGATCTCAGGACTGCTCTTCCTGCTGTGTACTCTCTCCTAAAACCTACTGGCCTCAGAACCCAAGGGCTCAACCTGCGGGGAAGAGGCTGATATAGATGAAGCCTCCTCCTGTCCCAGCCAGCAGTGGCATGGACCCAGCCTGTACCTAGGTTGCATCAAGCACACCACAGCCCAAGGACTCACATTCTGTGACAGATTGCTGAAGCACTTCAGTGGCACTGATTGCACTGCTGGCCCTGAGCATTGCCGCTTCTTTTTACTCTGTGCTAAGGAATCCCACAAAGATGGGTAATCAGCCCTCGGGTGTGCTGAGGAGTTTGCAGGTGCCTGCGCTCAACATTTATGTATCTTGCTTGACCCCTGAACTAAGGTGGATTCGGAATCTGACACCACAGTTGAGGGGGGGGGGGGCTTTTTCCGAGGAGCTCCTACTCAACTCGGCATGGAGGCAGTCCATAGAGCCCCACAACAGAAGGAGAAATGGCTCTGAGTTTTCACCAATTTGCAAAATTCCTCCATTTTCCCAGCCCTGTTTCTTTGGGATTTTGGCAACATATGACCACAGTCATAGCAGTTGGCTGAATCGTAGTTGGAGCCAAGGTATCTGCAGCAGATATTATGGCCATCAGTAATGGAGAAATTACTTACCTAATAATTTTGTTTTCCTTAGTGTAGACAGATGGACTCAGGGCCAGTGGGTTTATGGTCCATTGCCAGCAGATAGAGACAGAGGAAGCTGACATCACAGTATATATACTCCTGCAGTGACTCCAGCCTGCCAGTAATCTATTCAAAAGCAACTGTGGACAGACTTGCAAATAACTTGATTAAAAACTTGATGAAAAACAGTCAACCATAACTGTACTCAACCAACAATAAACACTGAGCTCACATAAGAATATAGGTAGCCCAATCTAGGGACTGGAAGAACCCAGTAATCCCTTGGGACCCGTAGACTTACAGGAGGACTGTTGACACAAGCATTCAGCAGCCAAGGGTGGAAAGCTGAGTTCATCTATCTACACTAAGAAAAACTAAATTATCAGGTAAGTAATTTCTCCATTTCCTAGCATGTAGACAGATGGACTCAGGACCAGTGGGATGTACCAATGCTACTCCCGAACAGGGTGCAAGGCTGCCCACGGTCCAGTCAACACTGCATGTGAAAAGGTTGCGTCTTCCCAGGCCTGCATATCCAGAAAATAAAACCTGGAAATGGTGTGGAAGGAGAACCACGTCACAGCTTGGCAGATATCAATGGGAGACAACAATCTAACCTCTGCCCATGACACTGCTTAAGCCCTTGTGGAATGAGCCATAACAATGGATTTTCAGCAGCCACATATTTGGCCATGACCACCCTCCTTAATCCAGCGGGCTATCATAGCTCGCGAAGCCTAAGTGCTTGCTTACTCCCACAATGGAGGACAAACAGGCGATCCATCTTCCGGAAAGGTTCACAGACCTCCAGATACCACACAAGTCTCTTTATGTCCAAGGAGGACAAGAGGCGATACTCCTCCACATCCCTGAACTTATCCAGGGATGGTAAGGAAATGGACTGATTTAAATGAAAGTCTGAAACTACCCTGGGCAAGAAGGATAGAACAGTACGCAACGGTAACTCCCCGTGAGTCATCTGAATGAACGGTTCTCGGCAAGACAACACCTGCAGCTCAGAACTTCGATGCGCTGAACATATTACCACCAGGAACACTGCCTTCAAAGTCAACAACAACAAGGAAAGACCACGCAGCAGTTGTAACGTAAGACACGCTAAGAAATCCAGCATCAAATTAAGACCCCCGCAAGGGAACTGATAACCTCAAGGAAGGCCTAAGATGCTTCACGCCCATCAAAAAATGGACCACATCAGGATGAGATGACAAGGAATCACCATTCACCGGGCCCCGGAAATAGGCAAGAGCTTCCAAGCTATACCTGTATTTTATTTCATTTAAGATGTTTTGTGTCTTATTTTACTTGTGTATTTTAAATGATGCTATGTATGTTACATTGTAACCCACCCCGAACTTGGGAGGGGCGGGATATAAATACTTTTAAATAAATAAATAAATACCCACACCTTCATGGAATTAAGGGCCAAGCCTTTATTCAACCCATCCTGCAAAAAATCCAGAATAAGCGCCATGCCTCATACACTCCAAACCCACACATAGGCCAAGGAAGTGGAGAACTTTCGAGCGCAGAGTAAAATGGCAATCACCGCAGAGGAATATCCATGCTTCAACAGGCAAGTCCTCTCAAGGGCCAAACCATAAGACAGAACAGAGTCAGATCCTCATAAAAAACCGGTCCCTGTTTCAACAATCCCATGTGCAGCAGAAGACGAAGGGGAATCTCCACCAGGAGTCTTCACAGATCTCAATACCATAGATGCCTGGGCCAATCCGGCGCCAACAGAAGTATTAGCCCCCTGTGGCCTTCAATCTTGCAAATCCTCCTGCCCAACAAGGGCCACGGAGGAAAGGCATAAAGCAACTCATCTTCAGGCCAGACTTGAACAAGAGCATCTATGCCTAGGGAACATGGATCTTTCCTGCAACTGAAGAATCAAGGAACCTTTGCACTGTGAGAAGTCACCATCAGGTCTAGGAACGGAAGGCCCCAGCAATCCACTATCAGCTGAAATTCCTCAGATGACAACATTCGTTCTTCTGGGTTCAGACTCTCCCTGCTGAGAATGTCTGCTTTTACATTGTCTTTTCCTGCAATATGAGAGGCCGAGATCATCTGTAGATGACCTTCCACCCATTCCATAAGCTGGTCTATTCCCTGCTATACTTGCGGACTCTTGGTTCTTCCCTAGCAATTGAGGTAGGTCACTGTCGTCGCGTTGTCCAACATGGTTGACACTTTTGAGATTCAGGATGGGAAGGAAAGGAACCCTTCTTCTTGGGCACAACAAAATTAATGTAATATCGCCCTATACTTCCTTGAGGTGTGGGCACCGGAACCGCAGCCCTCAGTCTGAGGAGCTTTTGAAGTGTGAACTCCACTGCCTGCTTCTTCTGCAGGGAGTGGCACGGGGACTCCATAAAAACATCCCGAGGAATGCTGCAAAATTCCAGCGCATATCTTTCTCACATCACCTCCCGGACCCACTGATCCGATGAGATCTCAACCCACCTCTGATAAGAGAGAGAGGCTTCCCCCTCTCTCTCGTTTCCAAAGGTGGGTCAGCAAACTTTCATTGGGAAGCTCGGACAGGCCGCCACCTGAGCCTGCTCCTCTCTTGGGCTGTCTGGGACGAAAGGACTGAGACCTACTGAAAGTTCAAGTCCTCTGAAAGGTTGACCCTCTGTAGGGATGAAAACGCTTGGAACCTCAGAGCCAACCCCCTCTTACCAAAGGGGCGCTAAAATAGTTTCTTATCCTCTGTCAAGCGAGTAACTGGAGATTTGTGCCACTTACTGGCCATTTTCTCCAATTCACTCCCAAATAAGAGCGAGCCCCTAAAGGGGATCTTTGTAAGCTTAGCTGTGGATGCTGCATCAGCAGACCAATGTTGCAAACAGACACCTAGCCATTATTACTGAAGCCACTCCTCTGGTCAAGTTCCAGACCAAATTGCAGCCAGAGACTGTCAAAATGTCGACAGCGGGCTTCATAACCGCTTTGGAATTCCCTCCAGAATCATCAACCTCCTAAGAGAGAAGCAGACAAGATCGTGCCACTAGGGCGCAACAGGAAGCAATTTCTACAGTCATCGCCAGGCCTCAAAGGCTTGCTTAAGGATAATATCAATCCTCCTATTATGCACATCCTTCAAGGCTGCTCCTCCCTCTACGGGAATAGTCATTCACTTAGAGACTGCACGTACCAGTGCATCCACATTGGAAAAATGCAAATACCCACGCACAGCCTGATCCAGGTGGTACAGGACTTCCAATGTTCGACCTCCTTTAAAATTGGCCTCCGGGGCATCCCAATCAAGATCAATCAATTCCTGAATGGTGTCCATTTCAGGGAAAAAACAAGAGGCTTTGCGCAAGGAAACCAAAATGGGATTCTTCTTTGGCTCAGACAGGGTATCCGAGCCAGGAACACCCAGCTGCTTCAAAGGCTGGGAAATCAGGGCCAGCAGTTCATCTCTACTAAAGAACCGCAACATGGTTCTATACAGTTCCAGGCCCAGAGGAATTTCCCCATCTTCCAGGGAATCAGGGTCCACCTCATCATCAGTGCCATCCGGGTTCCCGTTGGGAACACCAGCCAGGAGCGGAGGTGAGCTCCGGCGCTTTAGCATAGGACTGGAAAAGGGAGGAGCAACCGGCTGATGTTCTGACTTGACAGGAATGGGTGAAGTGGAGGGCTGCGCTTGAAGAAAAGCTTGTAAGCCTTGAAAAACTTCCACCCAAGAAAAGGCAGCTGGATCCAAACCGAACCCAGAATGAACTGGGGTGGGTCCCACAGAACTGCCCTCACCTGTGGAAGAGCCAGTCAAGGGAGAACCAAGGTCTGGCATTCCTCCAGTCTAGGCCATAACCAACCCATCATCAGAATGGGAAGAGCCAGGTTTAGCAAAATCTGAGGAAGACAACTCTCCCCGAGTGTCCGAACAGTGCTGACACAGGTTAGAAGACAGGTCAGGCTGAGAAGCCCTAAAATGACAGGCAACACTAAAGGGAGGCGTTTAGGCTTCTTGTTTACCAGCACCATCACGCTGGTAAATGTGCATCTGAATGGCTCGCGCTCAAAAAGTTATGCAAACAAAATAAATGCCATAGAAGGAAGCGCTGCAAGGCCCATGCACAACCTGTGTGCCAAGCTAAAGCATTTTGAATAGTTTAAAACTTGTGCACATAAAGGCACGCTCAAACCCAAGGGCAGCAGAACATGCACAGGAACGTGCAAAAAACACCGCCACGGTCTACCACGAAGCATGCAAGGAAAAAGCCTAACTGCGGGGCCTAGCCCACCGGGGGCTGCTCAATGTACCAGGCTGCCCAGTTCCCCAACCCCAATGGGAGCGAACGTTGAGACAGTGCGTCGAGCATGGAGACTGGAGGAAGTCCTGAAATCCCTCTAACTGTCTCTGATTCAAAGTAAAATGTTTTGGTTTTTTTTAAACCTTACCTGAGCTCAGCGCTTACTGGCTGAGTACAGAGACTGTCTCCAGCTGCAGGGGGAGAGGGCATCTGCCATCACCGCCGCGCTTGGCCTCCTGCACTCGCGGCCTTTCAACTGAACTAGCAGCTGAGTCCACATGGGGAAACCCAGCTACTGGAGCAAGGCACACCTCTGAGGGACCAAGGAAATCACCTCAGGAATTCTCAACTGGGGAGGGAACTTTTGGTATCACCGCAGGAGAGCGTGGGCTTTCTTCTCCTTAATTTAGATTTCAATTTTCTCCTTCCAAAAAACTCGAAACAATCCCCATAGGGAGATGTACATTCACCATCTGCTGGAGATACAGAATACTGGCAGGCTGGGGGTCACTGCAGGCGAATATATATACTGTGATATCAGCTTGCTCAGTCTCCATCTGCTGGCAGGAGAGCATAAACCCACTGGTCCTGACAGTCCATCTGTCTACACGCTAGGAAATGGACATATTGTGGCCACAGACACAGTCTTTGAAACCACTGTAGATGGCCTTCTTAGTCAGACATCCTGCAAAACTAAAGATTAGCTATTTGGGGGGAGAGGGTGTTTGTATAGTACTGACAACTGCTCTTTGAGGGGCGGCAGAGGCAGTAAGACTACAAGTTAGTTGAAGTAAGAATTTCAGAAAGAGACTACAAGGTGTAGAAAAAGGGAGGGTACACGTGCGTGCGGAAGCTTGGATGAAAACAGACTGAAGGGTACATAAGGCAGCACATGAGCAGAAACTCCCGCACATTCTCAGTAGTAAAAAAGGAAAAAAAAAAAAACGCCACTGGATGATGTCATCCATGTGGCATTGCTAATTCAGCCCTGCTCGTCGATGGAGAAATCTTGGTAATGCATTCTTTTGCTCATTGTCCTGAGGAAGAGAGTATTAGCTCATCAAGCTAGCCAAGAAATACATTTAGTCCAATGAAAAGGATTCACCTTATATATACTTCTGTGGTTTTATTTGTTAACTTTAATTTCTGTGTATTACATGCTGAAAACATCCAGAAGGAGTAGTAAATCCTCACAAAATTATTTGTGAAAGGAGAAAGCTGTTGTTAATATGTAACTACCTAAATGGTTAGTAGTCTGCCCTCCTGCACCAGAGATGTGGGCCAATTCTTGCACTGGGCTTCTCTCTCTTGGACTAACAGGTACAGGCATGCTCCTAACATTAGTCCCCGTGACGGCTTCCCAGGAGAAGAGCCATGCACTGCTCTGCTGCAAAACAGGAAGAAGATTTTACTGGGCTGAATCTGGCTGTCAACTGCAGAAGGAACAATTATTATCCAGACAGATGAGAGGCTTACCACTCCTTATTTCTAGAAATGTACAAAAGGAAGGGATCTTCCCATTAAGATCTGCCAGGTATTTCCAAGTGACCTGGAGAGGCCACTGTCAGGCACAGGATGCTGGGCCTGATGGACCATTGGTCTGACCCAGTATGGCACATCTTATGGTTCTTAAGGTCACTACAGTACTTAGTTTATAAAGTATATGGAGAAGGAAATAGGCATAAAAAACATAGCAAAATAATAGAGATCACGCCACAATAACCTTCTAATAGGACAGAAGAGCTGCCATGTGACCCAGCTTCTGGCGGGAGATCTTTGGCCAATTCTGCTTTCTAAGGAGTAGAGAGAAATGCCGTAACAGAAAACTAAGGCTCCTTTGCATCTCTAAAAGGTTTGACATTTGATTTTCCCTTCTTGTCATTGCCTTTTAGAAAGTTGGTACCATCAGCACGGTGAGTGATCAATTCACACAGAGACTGGGCAACCTCCCATGCATCTGTTTTCAAAAGGAACTCAGCTTTACTAGGAGACTAGGGGAGAAAAAAAAATGCATCTTCCATTAAACAACAATTATTGGGAACCTTATTTCTGTAAATAAATAAATAAATAAATAAATAGAAGTTACTGAAAGGAAAAATGAAAAAGCAGAATTAAAGCAAGCCTGACAAGTGATTTTCCTTAACCTTTCTATTTTGGTTTCTTTGATGCAGGAAGGGAAATAAGCAATTACAGAGTTACATTACATCCTATATAATGCCTCCTGCTGAGAGCAACACAATTTTTACCATATCAAGTCGTTTCTATGTGCCTTCCTTCCTCCACTCTCACACTGTACCACATTTCAGCTGTGACGCAACAGCTACTGCTGCTTACAGCTGTTCAAGGACTGAAAGCACAGCAATGAGTGCTGTTATTTCCCAGCACCTGCCAGTTTTACAAACTGGTAACATAAGACGTGCTTTGCTGGGTCAGCCCAAGGTCCATTGAGCCCAGCATTCTCTCTCCCACAGTGGCCAGGCTGGACCCGGCAGATCCAAACCGGAAAGTCCATGTCATATTTCTTGTGCCTCTAAGCTGTAGACACACCGAAGTCTACCTAACAGACCTGTCTTTGCTCCAGAAATGCGTGCAAATCTTTTTAAAACTCAGCTATACTCAGAGCCCCCACTTTCTGGCAGCAGATTTTTTTCAAAAGTCTAAAAAAAAAAAAATAAAGAGTTAGCGAGTTTTCTGGCAGACTTCTCAAAATTCTGCAGCAATTTAGCAAATTTGCATTATTTAGCATAAAGGTCCACACCTCTACTGTGCATAAAAGGTCAACTTTTTATTGAAACCATTCACATTGCTTGTTTTTAAACAATATTTAAACTATATACAAGTACAAAATGTACCAAATACAAAAATCAACAATTTATCAAGAAATATATTCCATAATTTTAACTGTGAAAGGTTACTTTTTTGTTTCGAACTGAAATAGTGAACATAACATCATATTTGCCATTCTGGATCAGACCAAGGGTCCATCAGGCCCAGCATCCTGTTTCCAACAGAGGCCAATCCAGGTCACAAGTACCTGGCAGGATCCCAAGGGTTTCCACGCTGCTTATCCCAGGGATAAGCATTGGATTTCTGCTATTTCACCTTATTAATAGTTTATGGATGTTTCCTCTAGGAACTTGTCCAAATCTTTATTAATCTCAGCTACACTAATAGCTTTCACCACATCCTCTGGCAACGAATTACAGACCTTAATTATGTGTTAAGAAAATATTTTCTCTTATAACTTTTAAATGTTATCACCTAATAACTTCATTGTCTGTCCCCTTAATGTTTACTCGTTCCACTCCACTCATTCGAATCATGAATAGAAAGAATGTGTGATTTCTCCACCCTTCTCTTTCCTGACCTAGCCAGCAAAGTTCCTGGCTTATCCTCTTGTTCATAGAACTTTAACTTAGAGTATTTTAAAGCTCGCCCAATCTTCTCTCTCTACGGTTTTAAATTCCCACCAATTGGCCTCCAATACTTTATGGGGCGGATTTTCAGAGCCCTGCTCGCGTAAATCCGCCCAAAACCGGGCGGATTTACGCGAGCAGGGCCCTGCGCGCCGGGAAGCCTATTTTACATAGGCCTCCCGGCGCGCGCAGAGCCCCGGGACTCGCGTAAGTCCCGGGGTTCTCGGAGGGGGGCGTGTCGGGGGGCGGGCCCGGTCGTCGCGGCGTTCCGGGGGCGTGTCGGCAGCGGTTTGGGGGCGGGTACGGGGGCGTGGCTACGGCCCAGGGGCGTGGCCGCGCCCTCCGTACCCGCCCCCAGGTCGCGGCCCGGCGCGCAGCAGGCCCGCTGGCGCGCGGGGATTTACGTCTCCCTCCGGGAGGCGTAAATCCCCCGACAAAGGTAAGGGGGGGGTGTAGACAGGGCCGGGTGGGTAAGGTGAGGGGAGGGCAAAGGAAAGTTCCCTCCGAGGCCGCTCCGATTTCGGAGCGGCCTTGGAGGGAACGGGGGGGAGCGGCCTTGGAGGGAACGGGGGGAGGCAGCGCGGCTCGGCGCGCGCAGGCTATACAAAATCGATAGCCTTGCGCGCGCCGATCCAGGATTTTAGTGGATACGCGCGGCTCCGCGCGTATCTACTAAAATCCAGCGTACTTTTGCTTGAGTCTGATGCGCAAGCAAAAGTAGGCTGATCGCGCTTCTTTTAAAATCTACCCCTATATGCGCATGAGGAACAATCCTGCTTATGCTTTTCCCCCAGTTGTGCAACTTTACCTAAGAGCTGTCTTTCTATGCTCCTTCTGAAGGAAACTAGCACATGCAATAATCCTACCATGCAGGAAAGCCTTAAAGGGCACCCATCCGAGACCTGGCTCATACTCCTTTTCCGGGCTGAACCACCTAACAGCGAGACATTCATCTTCCAGGTAAAACTGCGAGGCTTAGGAGAAATGAAATTAACTTGTATTTGTATTGGGTGATGGTCTGAGAGGATACATGTCAAAAATCGCACTATCCGAGATTCTAGAGTAGAAATTGGGAGTACACATAAAATAATCAATTCTATTGTACACTGCATGCCTAGCGAGTAAAAAGTGTAGTCTCTCCTGCGAATGATGCTGTCTCCATACATCCACAAGGTGAAATATATGAGTAAGATCATTAGTATTAGGGAAACCAGTCAACCCTGACTTGACTTTTTATGTTTTATCCAAGCCAGGGTTTGGACATATATTCCAGTCTCCTCCCACTAATAAATTATCAAAACCAAATGAGGCTATTTTATCTGTCAAATGTAGATAAAAATCTTGCTGCTCAGTTTTCGGACCATACACATTCACAAACATGAAAGTTAAAGAATTTAGTGTACACTCCAAGATCACACATCTATCCCCTACATTTGAGTATGACCTGTGTATCTGCAAGGGCAAGCTTTTGTTAAGATACAACTCTCACAGTCATGGAGTTTGTAAGAGGCATAATATACTGCGCTGACCCATCCCATCTTTAATTTTTTGTGCTCTTGCTTTGTTAGGTGTGTTCCTTACAGAAACAATATTTGAGCTTTATTCTTAAGTGCAAACTGCAAAATTCTTTTCTGCTTAACTGGCAAGGAAATCCCTCTGACATTCAGAGAGACACACCTAACAGAGTGACTCATGATACAAACCTAAAAGCAGCAGAGCAGATGCATTAGATGAGATGAGGACCCTCCCCGGTCAAACTGCACTCAATATCTGTAGCAGCCATACTGGTAGTTTGAAAACCAGTAAAAGAACATCTCAGGAACCAAAGATTCCCAATCTTGCAAAGCTTTGAACAAGAAATTGCAAGCAAAAACAAAATGTTGAATATACCTTTTATCCCCTTTCCATCCCTTCCACGTAACCCACCAAAACTTCCAGTCAAATCCATACCCCAACCAACCCTGGCCAACAAGTCAGCTAACTTTGGAATGGAACCGTGCCTAACAACATTTAAAAAAAAACTCAAAACTTGGCTCTTCTTACAAGCCTTCCCTGATCCATCAAACTTTCACTAGATAACTACTCAGCTTTTGAATATGGAACTTCGCCCCGCCAATATTCACCTCATTTACTAGTTTGGACATATCACAATGTACTTAATTTAATACCCTCTTAAGGCTTCTCTTTTTCCAGCTGAACCAGCTTCCAAGTTCAAGGTCCTTGTTATTATGTAACTTTTTGCTTCTCTGCTTTCGTCTCTTACCATAAAATTTGCTCCTTATGTTATGTTACGTTATACTGATCTACCCCTGTTCGATGTAAACCGACCTGATATGGTATTCAACCTTGAAGGTCGGTATAGAAAAATGTTAAATAAATAAATAAATAAACTTTAACTTCTGGGAAGTGAAACCGTACCACTACCACCACAGGTCCATGGCCCCTCATATGGGATAACCATCAGGATCCAAGGAGTGTGCTCTGAATCCAAAGATCCTCCCCCACCAAAATTCCCCAACCAAACAAGATACTCACACAATACCCCACCCTTACATAATGAGAATTGCAGTACATATCCTGCGCCTATACCCAAGCCATCCCCTCCCACGCCATCAGTCTTACCACAGCTACCCACGTTTACAAAGAAACAATACAGAGTTTTGTGTATGTAGGCAAACTTTAAAAAAACGAGAACTGAACAAATAGGCAACAGTACAGCCGCTAAAGAGATCGAGCACAAGTCAAGACGCGAAGCATCACTCCAACCCCACTCATTGCTCCACATGACGACGTTTATTGCTTGCATCAAGGTCAATAGAAAAAGTAATTACAACACACGCACTATCCTTAAGTGCAAGACTCTGAACTCGAAAGGCTGGATCATGCACTGCGACTCAGGGAAAGCCCCGAGTAAAATGAGTAAAGGCGGCTGTACCTGCAGACACCATTTGACGATCCACAGTTACTTTTACATAATGTAACATTCCAAAAAAAAGCTTTGAAGGCATGCTTGTGCCCTCCTAGCCTGTGACAGTCGAGAAGCATCTGAAAGATATAGAAGCAGCACCTTCATATAGCACACAGCCTTGCACACCACCTCCAGCCAGTGTCAGAGACTATTCCATCAGCTGCAGCTCTTCCCCCATACACAAGGACAAACTGCCAAGACACTGCCGCACCTCCCCTCGCCCCAAACCAAAACCTCATAGCGCCTCCAAAACCAGCAATAATAAAGAAAAATACAACTAGCAACCCCCAACCCCTCACCACCGCTAAATATTATGGAACGCAGGGGCCATGCTAATCTTCTCTGTATCGTTCCAATTTTAGTATATGTGCTGCCGAGGTGAGCACACCTCACATAGCGGAAATCGCCTTAAGAAACCGGCCACAGTTATCTATCCCAGTCCTCCTTAAGGTTCAGCCCTGCAAGGGATTCTTGGTGAAGGAAGGCGTCCCCTCATCCTACTATAAGGAGCCAGGGCGCAGAAGGGTTAGACAGGCCCCAGGGAGCAGGCATTTACATGGAAACTTAAGAATGAAAAAGGCTCCCAGTTCCAGGACTTGAGGACTCAGTAACAGAAATTGCCTCCTGAGTTTGTCTAGCGCTATCAGGATATAGACTAACTTTTTTTTTTTTCTTTTATGTTCAGACCTTTTTATTAGGTATTAAAGTACAGGCAAAACATAACTCTGGAGTACATTGATTTCTGAATACACCAGAGAGGTAACAGACAAATACTACATAACATTTAAAAAAAAAAAAAAGTAAGAAGGTCAGGAAGAAAAGAAAAGGGAAGACTCAAACTTTAAAGTTTAAAAAGGATTCCAAACGGTGACAAAAGAACAATTCTTAAAACCCAATCTTGATACAATTCCAAAAGAAAAAACAGCAGTAGGAGTTTCTGGAGTACCCAAATCGCCCATGAAAGACTCAGACTGCAGTGAGGTTCATACTGGCTGATTTAAGTGGAGACAAGGCTTGCATGTTCTTTTTGTCCGGTAAAGCTTTTTTTTTTTTTTTTTTTAATAAGGGTGACAAATAAACCCTTGAGATCAGGGATTTTGAGAATATCCACTAAGTATTAGTGGATATTCCACAGATCCTTGGGGGGCCACACCAGGATCCTTGGGAAAATTGAGTGAAGACTCTTTCCTCTAAGTTGGTTTTCTAGTTGCTCCAATCGAGTGGAGAGACATTGATTTTCTTTAAGCAGAGTCTGTTGTAATGCAGAAATGTTATCCAAATCTAATTTAAAAATCTCATGTTTTTTTTCACAGTCTCGCCTTCAATTTTGAACATTTTTACCTGAACCTCCACATCATTTACATGCTGCACCAACAGATTAAATGGAACTGCAATGCTATTGTTTAAAATCTTAATGGCCTCCCATAACGTTTCCAAGGAAAAAGTATCAGGTCTTACCAACTCAGAAGGCGGTAAAAGTACTAGCTCCTCTGACTGAGTGGAAGTCTCTCCATAATGCCATTGTACTTCACCTCCAGGCAACTTCCTTGCGCTGCCAATAATATCAAATGGCTCTGAGGTGATTCCAGCCAGACCCACAATTCCAGAACTCAACTCGGCTTCCAAAGCATCGTCAGCCAGCACAGAGCTTCTTCGTGGGTCTAGGGTCTTTGCCTGAGTAGGATTTGCAAGTGCCACTGTCCCTCCGGGGACAAAGTTATCAGCGAATCAAGGAAGGGGTCGGGCACAGCTTCTTCTGACATGCTCTCCAGCGACTCCACTCCCGGAGCAAAAGTCCCCTGCCATACGTAGGCATCCATTGGTCCAACAGCAGGGCTCAAGGAGAGGGAAGCTGGAACATCCCTCTCCTTAGCTCTCCACTTACAACTTGAATGAGACATAACCAGATAAATTAGGAACAAGGAAAAAATGGAGTCTCAACCGTGCTTAGATAGTGGGGCCATCTTGGATCCCCAGTGGTCTTCCCCTTTCACTCTGCCCAGCAAGTTTCTTATGGTAGTAACTGCTGCTCCATGCAGTTTACCCCCAAGCCTTATGTTAAAGATACTAAAATTATCAAACCCAAGCAATTTTCAAACAATTTTCAAACCCATAACAAAATTACTGCTAACAACATTTTTACAAGGTGAGCAGCCTTCTTGATAATTCACACAATGTTACTGCTTGAACGTGCTTTGCTTCTGGTCTTGACCGTAGAAGCAGTCCTGTGCTCTTTCCCTAATGCCTGTGTATCAGTACCCTGTAAAATGTGCCATATTGGGTCAGACCAAGGGTTATCAAGCCCAGTATCCTGTTTCCAACAGTGGCCAATCCAAGTCACAAGTACCTGGCAAGTACCCAAACATTAAATAGATCCCATTCTACTAATGCCAGCAACAAGCAGTGGCTATTCCCTATTGATTAATAGCAGTTTTATGAACTTCTTCTCCAGAAACTTATCCAAACCTTTTTTTTAAAAACTCAGCTATACTAACTGCCTTAACCACATCCTCTGGCAATGAATTCCAGAGCTTAATAGTGTGTCGACTGAAAAATTATTTTCTTCAATTTGGATGTGACAAGGAAGCCCATACAACTGGAAAATATATTGGACAAAAGTTTAGTCAATTCAGGCGTGGATGGGAGGCCTGGGAGGGGAATGAAATGAGCCATCTTAGAAAATCTATCCACTACCACCCATATGGTGGTGTTGCCAGAGAGGGGAAGGTCACTGAAGTCAGTGGCCAAATGGATCCAAGGTTCCTTGGAGGCTGGCAGCATATCTAACAATCCCAAGGTTGTGCTCACACATTTATGGCACAGCTGGGGCAAGAATCTATGTAAAGCTTCAAGTCAGTCTTCATCTGAGGCCACCAGTAGTGTTGAACAATGAATTCCAAGGTTGAGGTGATACCTGGGTGTCCCGCCAAGCAGGAGTCATGGGCCCACTTAAGAACCTTCTGTCGGAGGTGCCGGGAAACCACTGCCTTCCCAGGAGGAATTGTGAATGTGTCAGTAACCACAATCTTTGCTGGGTTGATGATATGCCGTGAAGATTCCAGAAAGCCCTCAGAATCAAAAGGAATGTGAGAGGGCAATAGCTCATCTGTTCTTCTCAGCAGGATGTCACCACAACTCAAAATCAAATCTACACAACCAGCAGGCTTGCTGTGAGTTCAGTCTCTGCACTTGCGCTAGATGCTCTAGGTTCTTGATTTCTGTATAGATAGTTACTGGGTGCTTGGCTCCTTCCAGCAGGAATCTCCATTGGTATAAAAATTCTCTGCCGAAGAGAATTTCTTTGAAAAGTAGGATCAGGTCATGAGTGCATCATTTTGGTTATGCTGTAGGAGGACAGCACCTACCCTGAGGGTAGACTCATCCTCCTCCAAGATGAATGGCATGGACAGATATGGATAGTGGAGGTACAGGGCAAGGATGAAGTCTTCCTTGAGAAGTTCAAAATCTTGGATAGCGTCCTTGGTCCAGTTCATGGTATCAGAACCCTTTTTAGTTAAGGCTGTGAGTGGAGCTGCTAAGAAGGAATAATCATGGATAAATTGGCTATAGTAATGTATGAACCCCAGAAAGCACAGCAGCGTTTTAAGGTCCACAGGCCAGGGCCACTCCAGTATGTCTGTTACATTTATCTGGGTCCATATGGAAGCCTTGATGAGAAATAATATATCCCAAAAAGATGGTACACTTCTCTAATTTGGCATAGAGGTGGTGCTCACAGAGTCTCTGGAGGACCTGCTTCACATGATGATGGTGCTCCAACAAAGACTTTGAGAAGACTAGAATATCAGCCAGGTAAAACTACCACATGAGAGTAGAGAAGGTCCCAGAAAAACTAGATTACTATAAATTGGAAGACTGTGGGGGCGTTACATAACCCGAAGGGAATCACTAGGTATTCACAGTGTCCATCAGGGTGTTAATGGTCTTCCATTTGTCGCCTTCTTGGATTCTGATCAGGTTGTATGCCCCTGCATGTCCAGCTTGGTAAATATTTGCCCTCCCAGAAGGCAGTCAAAGACCTTGGAGATAAAAGGAAAAGAATAATGATTTTTCTTGATAATAGAGTTAAGACCATAATAATCAATGTAACTATCTGTCCTTCCCTATGAAAAAGAATCCAGCCCCTGCTGGTGAGTAAGAGGGGCGAATGAAGCCTCTATCCAAATTCTCTTTAATTATTTGGTCATGGCCTCTGTTTTGCGAGCAGAAAGCAGATATACTCTGCCTCAGGGTGGAACCTTGCCAGGAACCAGGTCCATGGCACAATCATAGGAATGATGAGGCAGCAGGATCTCTGCTTGTTGTTTCCTAAAAACATCTGTGAATTTGGTATATTGTGGTAGCCACCCCGGAAGCTCTGAGGTAACTGTTCAAATCACAGGCATCTCAGGAAAAACACCTTTGGCAAGGCATTGTTCATGACAACTGGGACTCACATCTGGTGATTTGCAACATTGTCCAATCGATATGGGGCTGATGTAGCATGAACCATGGCAGGCCCAAGATAACTGTATTGACTGCCTTCGGCAACACATAGAGACTAATATGCTCCACACGCAGGATCTCAGTTTGTATGTCAGTAGCACTGTGGCTTTTGTGATATGTTCAGGTAAATGTTCTTTGTAAACTGAGGAGGTCAACACTACAGCATATCCAAGGAAACCATTAATATGCAGTAGTGTTGGACCAGAGCCTCATGGATAAATCTTCCCCCAGCACCAGTATCCAGAAAGGCAAAAGCATTGGCAAGAATGTTCCCAAGGGATAGACATACTAGAACAAATAGTTGTGGAGAAGTGCAAAGATGACTTAGAGCAGAGCTTTCCAAACTGTGTGTCGCCTGCAGTTTGCAGGTGTATCGCGCAAGTCCGGTCAACTCCGACGCGAAATTGGGCTTTTTTTTCCTAGCGATTCACTTTTTTTTTTTCAGTTCGTGAGTTGCTTATTATTGGGCGATTTTTGCTGTCAATTGCGGGTTTTTTTGGGCTTGGTGGGTGGGACTTGAGCCCAGCTGTCCCTGTCATTGGTTGCTGCTGATGATGAGGCTTGGCTACGAGGAGTACTGACTGCAAACAACAGTGTCTGGTGATCCTGGAAGGTTTTATGCAGCACGGCAGGCTTGAACCCTGAAGGGAGTGAAGCACTTAACTGGCAACAATCAAAAAGAAGAGGTACATGAGTGTGGGGGTGGAGAAAGATGAGTGTGTGGGGGCCAGACATGTGCTTCGGGTGGGGGGGGGGGAGAGAGAGATGAATGTGTGGGGGACAGACAATTTGTTTTATTATTGTTACTCATAAATTATAACAATAACATTAATCTTGGAATATTATATATTTTTAATATAAATGAAAGGTTTTCATGAGATAGGTTGTGTTGTGAAACATTTTATTTATGTATATATTTAAGGAAACATACATAAATTGTCAAAATATATTTCGTTCATTTAACCTTTAACCTCTGGTTTACTAGTAGACTGAATTACTGTGTCGTGAAATTATGTTTGTCTAAAAAGTGTGTCACCAACATGAAAAGTTTGGAAAGCATTGATAGAGTGATCTCTCCCACCAGGCCTAGGTCTTTGAATGTCCCAGCTTATTCAGGCAGCAACTTGAGAAATGCCCAGATGCAGAACAGTATGAACACAAGTTCAGCTTACAACATCTCTGCTTCTCTTCTGCTGATATCTTGAAGCAATCTACCCACCTGCATGGCTTCCAATGGTGCAGGTTCCAGCTTCAGAGGGGACTGGGAAGTTAAAGGACACTGGAAGTTTGAGGCGAGGCGAATGGGGTGGTGATCTAAGCCTCTCTTTTTGGTCCGTTCCTGGAACCTCAGGTCTAGCCATATGGCTAGGCTAATCATGCCTTCCAAGGTGTCCGGCAGGTCTCGGGCAGCCAGCTCATCCTTAATGCGCTCTGACAGTTCTTGTCGGAAAATTGCAATCAGGCTGTCACTGCTCCATTGAAGTTCAGAGGCCAGGGTGCAGAAGTGCACACATTACTCTCCCAAAGACCGGGAGTTTTGAAGCCTTGGAAGCCATGCGACTAGACTCATCAAATATTTGCCAGAATTCTTGTAGGAAGCACGCCAGGTTCCCCAAAAGCAGATCATCCCTTTCCCAAAGATGTAAGGCCCAAGCCAACGCAGTGTCACATAACAAGGAGAGACACTTTGATTTGGTCCGTCGGAAACAAGGGTAGCTGCAATTCAAATTGCATCAGACATTGATTAAGAAAGCCTCTGCACTAACTAGGTCTCCACTGTACCTTGGAAGTAGAAGCAGGTGGACTATGGGAGTAGCAGGCCGCAAGAAGAGTGTCAGAGCCAAAGCTGGAGCAGGCCAGGTTGCAATGCCTTGAAGATATCCAGCCATAGTATTAAGCTAATCCTGCTGCTGCTGGAGCTGTTTTGCTAGGCCGGTGATAGAGGAGGTCAGAGAACCGTCCACTGAGATCATGGCCTCAGCAGTCTGTGAATGCTAGTAAGTATGTGAGCCCTTAGTGCTGTGATATAGTTGACAGAGCCTCGAGGGCAAACCCCCGAGGTCTGCACTGGCAGCTGGCAAACATGCCCTGTAGCGGGACAGTCTGCAGCTTCACCTTTACTAGCTGCCTCCTCTGCAGGTTGAGCCCTTGGGTTCTGGTGGCCAACTGGACTTAGGCAGATCTGTAGGACAGTGAAGATATTGGAAGTCCAAGAACACATCAGCATCAGGGCAGACAGCAGACTATCAGAGTCAGAGACAGGCTTAAGGTCAAGGTGGGCAACTAGCAAGGGTGGTCAGGTCAGGCAAGGAGTCAGATCCAGGTGGCAGGCAACTGTAGTCAGGTCCAAGCATGAAGTCAACATCAAAAGAGTCAGGCCAAGGGAGGACGAAGACACACTGAAGACACTGGACAAGACAATTAAGAGAAGATGAGGCAAGGCAAGGCACAGGAATGCAGGAAACAGGAAAGCAAGGCAACCTGCACTGCAAGGCTGAAGACCCATTGCTGAGGCAAGGTGGTACTGCAAGGCCCTTGCTTAAATTAGGCCACTCGGCCTGACATCATCAGAGGGCACCACTCAGTGTTTGCCACCATGGGGACTTTATTATGTATGCACATGCACAAGTTCACACCTAAGGGAAGGCTGTGGTAACATCAGTCGCAGCATTTAGCAACAGCAAGGTTCCACTGTGACAGGAGGTCCTCGGCAGCGTGGGTCAGCGACGGGGACGAGTGCAGCAGCTCGCAAGCCCTCCTGCGAACCGCCAAACATAACAGGTAGATTACAGATTCCTAGCAACAATTTGCAAATTCAAGTTTGAGTTCTTTCAGAACTATGAGGAAGATGCCATCGGTCCTTGTGATATGTTAATCTTTAGTTTGTCTATTTGATTTATCACATCTTTCATTATCACAGATATTCATTTTATTTCCTCAGAATCATCACCATTAAAGAATATTTCAGGGATGATCCCAACATCCTCCTCAGCAAAGACTGGGGTAAAGAATTCAATGTTTTTATTTATTTATTTTTGCTATTTCCTTGTTCTCCCTGAGATTCTAAGGTAGGTGTGGCTGTTTCTTATGCAATTTAAGAATTTTTTTAAAAATCTGGGAAATCCCTAATTAAATTTATGAGTTTTTCAAATACCGTAGTTACGGAATTTAGTTGGCGAGTTGGTGTTCATATAACTATTATATTAAGCTCCCTCTTATTTATATGCTTATATCATTTGGTACACTATTGGATGGCTTTTTTTCTCTAATATTCAGTATGAGACTATCATTGTTTTGAGTTTTTTATGGTACTTAATGTCTTCCCTGCAGTGATCAAATTTGATTGCCTTATGATCATTATTGCTTAGTGACCCCACCACAGTAACCCCTTGCACCATGTCATGCATTCCACCGAGGACTAGATATAAATAACTCCAACTCTCGTCAGTTCTAGGAGAGCTGCTCCATGAAGCAATCATTTAAGGCTTTTAAAAATATATCTTCTAGCATTTCCCAATGAGTTTCTGACCCAAGCAATACTGGGATAATGTAAATCTTCCATTATTATTGTGTTGTCAAATTTATTTGCTTTTCTAATTTCAGCTAACATTTCATAGTCTGTTCCTTCATCTTGGCCAGATGGTTGGTGGAATACACCCACTGTTATACCCTTCAATCTTGGACTTTCTATCCATAAGGATTCCAGTGTATTCTGTTTTCCTGCGGGATTTTTAATCATGCTTGACTCTGTCATTCATCCTTTACATGAAGTGTCACCCCTCTGTAAGGATCGGCAAGGAAGTGAGGTCTTTGTGCTGCAGTGCAGTTGACGCAACCTTGTAGACTAACCTATGAGGCCCTCGCTGGCAGTTGGCAAATGCACTTTGTGACAGGACAGTCTGGAGCTTCACCAATACCAGCCGCCTCCCCCACTGATTGAGCCTTTGATTTCTGCCAGCCGGCAGAATTTAGGCAGGTCCTTAGGGTGGTGAAGAGAGTGGACGTTCAAAGGCACACCGGGATCAGGACAGGCAGCAAATGGGAGACACAGAAACATACCAAGGGTTGGGGCAGGTAGTGGGCAAACATGGTTATCGCCAAACAAGAGGTCAAGTCCAGGTGGCAGGCAAGCATGGTCAAGTCCAAAGCAAGAGGTCAGAGTTAGAAGATCAAGCAGTAATGGACGAAGACACTGGACGAGATAAGGAGAAGGGGGAAGAGGCTGGACAAGAGAAGCAGGAAAAGATAGGGCTGGATGAGGCAAGGATGAATGACGAACAACTGGAACAGATGAAAAGATGCTGGAGCAATACACATTGCAGGATGCAGGAGACATGTTGCTGAGGCATTGGTAGGCAGTCTGAGAAGCCCTTATGTAGAAAGGGCTTGCTCATGTCATCAGAGGGAACTGCGGGGTATCTTCCCATTATGGACCTTTTAAAGCAGAGAATGGTGTGCACACCTTAGGAGAAGCCAAGAGGATGGCTGCATATTAGACTGCCAGTGGCATCAGGGTGAATGCAGCAACTTCCGGGGCCAATCAAAGTGACTTGATCTACTCTGCCATCTGTGGTGTTTTTCCTCCCCCCTCCATTAAGATTCCTTTATGTTTATCCCATTATGCTTGAATTCTACCATTGTTTTGGCATGTAAAACCTCTGCTGGAAGTCTATTCTAGCTTTTCTATTATCCTCTCATTGAAAAGTATTTTCTCACATTCCTTGTGAATGTCTCTTCATTCATCTTCATATGACAACCCTTGTCCTTGAGCTTTTCATTCTATGGAAAATGCTTCCTTCAGAGCATGAAAAGCTCAAAGACAAGCGATCATCATATGAAAATGAAGGAAGGGAGGCTCAAAGGGAACATGAGAGAATACTTTTAGTCCATCTAAGTAAAGATCAAAATATGAAAATATGTGATTATTAGAGGGGCAGCATTCAAGACGGGACCTCAAACATTTTCGACATATTTTAAAATAAATGAATGAAGTAAGGTTGGTGATTTCTGATTTCTTTATTAACTAAGGGGACTTACAAAACAGGCTAGTGTCACATTAGCTTTAAATTTAACCCTGCTACAGATGGTGTTAATTGATTTTTCTTGAATCTGCCACCACCTCCAGCTATACCAAAGCAGAAAAATAACTTAAGAATGAAAAATTACGTCATCTTGATTATATTTCAAGGTGCGATAGGCAAGCCCTCATAATTTTCAATTATTTTCCACTGAATTGGGTGGTTCTCTGCAGGAAAGACTAGGAGGTGGACATTTTAGGTTTTGGGATTAATACTCAAAGCGTCTACAGATTTGGGATTCAGTTCCATTTTTTTTTTCAGGCCCTTCTGATTATGATTTAGATGAAGGGTCATGGATCACAATTTACATTATGGAAACTAACATTTGGGTGTATATGGAAGGGTTAATCCCCGCTCTTAATAGGGAAAGATAACCAAATCAAGGCCATTGGATTTCAAAGAATATATCTATGCATAGAAGCAGAAGCAAAAACAATCAATCTCATGTTGGCAGCATAGGGGGGGAATCTGATAAGTTTTGATGTAGTGGTTAAATACATTGCTGAACTGTTTTATTGTTATTGTATTAATTTAGATTACATAAACATTTCTTAGAATTAAAAAATAGATGGGAGCCCCTGCCTCCTATATCTTTTGACATAGCTAAGAATAATGACAAAAATGGTATCTTGTTTCAAGTTGGCATTGGTATTTCTCCTGCATTAGGTTTTATTCTCTAAATTATATATTTTTTTTTGCATTGAAACAGCTGTCAAACAAGCAACCACTCTTCAAGCTTTCTTAGATCATTTCTCATTCTGTCAAATCTCTCAAGGGTATGTAACCTGTTGCAGATCTTTGTGTCATCCACAAAAGGACAAACTTTTTCCACTAATACTTCCGCACTATTGCTCACAAATATATTGAACAGAAGCAGCTGCAGGACAGATTCCTGAGGCACTCCACTAATCACCCTTCTTTCTTCAGAGTGAATTCCACTTAACACTTCTCTATCACTCAACAGAGCTGTAGCGTGCCTATGGCCAATATGGCCACGGCCACAGGCTCCACTACCAAAAGGGGCCACTACCACTGCTATGTGCCAAGAAGAGCCAGCAGGTCCTCAGCAAAAGAGAAAGCAGCGCAGCCCCATCAAAATCGACGGTGTGGTCGGTACAGCCTTAGTAAATGGAAAAGCAGCATAGCCCTATTGCTGATTCTGGTGGGACCGAGCTGCTTTTCTACTTACTAAGGCAGCGCTGCTGAGCAGGAGGAGGGGGAGGGGTGTGCCCTACCGGAAGCAGTCCAATGCCCCATGTCCGGAAGTCGCTCCCTTGGCCATGGGGTCTGAAGGAAACCACTGCTGCCTGCTAAGTCAAGGAGGAAGTGAGTGAGAGTGCATGTGTACAGGAAAGTGAGAGAAAGCATGTGTGTTTGAGCATGGAAGAGTGAGAGCGTGCATGTATGGGGGAGAGAGAGCATGTGTGCTTGGTTGTGGAAGAGTGGAGAGAGAGCACATGTGTGCACAACTACCCCAGTTACTCTCTGCCTGCCAATCCATGACAATTTCAAGGCATCTGGAAATCAACACTTCCAAAGGTATGGATAATGAGGAAATTTTTTAAATCCTTATTTTAATTGTTGGGTGTTATTTGATGCATCTGTTTTGAAATATTTTATTGATATTTGGAAAATTTTTATGAGTTTTTAATTATTGAATGTTATTCTATTTATTAAGTGTTTTGAATTATTCTTTTTATTGCTATGGTTTTACTAATTTGGTTTTATAAGGAATGGTAATGTTTCTGCTTTTTACATTGTTGAAGTGCATACAGAATTTGGCTTGTTGCGATTTCGAGTTTAGTTTTTGTCTGTACATTTCTATTTATAATATTTGGTCTCTTTATTCTGTATTTAAGGGTCTATCTATGTTTTGCAAGTGTGACTGAAGTGAGTTATTCCATTAGTGTGTAGTTTCTATATAAGGATCTACAGCAGCTTGGCTTGTTCTGTTTTCCTAATAGGGGATTTATTACTATTTTAGGCCTGGTGTAATATTTGTAGTATTAACTTTCATAGGTAGGGATGTTTCTGTTTGAGTGGCTCTCTGAGGGACATGCCCATGCCCAAGATGCATTACAGTACGCTTAATACCATATAGGTGCCAAGTGTCTCTTGCTTTTTTGCAGGGTTTTCTAGTTGGCATCTCAGCAGTGCATATAAATATAATATACATATTGCAAATAATATTTTTAACTCAAAAGACTGTGCTTCGAACATCCTTTTTCATATTAAATCTGTTATAAATGCATTATTTTTAATTGTGTGTGAGGAAGGTGTGATGGGGTGGGGACTGCAAGGCTGTAAAGTATTCCTAGGACACCTAATACCCTTGCACTGGCCATGGGCATGGCTGTTTATTACCTGGCTTCAGCTCTGTCACTCAACCAGTTTCTAATCCAGTCCACTACTTTGGAGCCCACCATCAAATTTTATTTATGAGCCTCCTATGTGGGATAGTATCAAAATCTTTGATGACATCCAAGTATACCACATCCAGTATACTTCATAAGAACATGCCATACTGGGTCAGACCAAGGGTCCATCAAGCCCAGCATCCTGTCTCCAACAGTGGCCAATCCAGGCCATAAGAACTGGCAAGTACCCAAAAACTAAGTCTATTCCATGTTACCACTGCTAATGGCAGTGGCTATTCTCTAAGTGAACTTAATAGCAGTTATTGGACTTCTCCTCCAAGAACTTATCCAATCCTTTTTTAAACACAGCTATACTAACTGCACTAACCACATCCTCTGGCAACAAATTCCAGAGTTTAATTGTGCGTTGAGTAAAAAAGAACTTCCTCCGATTAGTTTTAAATGTGCCACATGCTAACTTCATGGAGTGCCCCCTAGTCTTTCTATTAACCGAAAGAGTAAATAGCCGATTCACATCTACCCGTTCTAGACCTCTCATGATTTTGAACACCTCTATCATATCCCCCCTCAGCCTTCTCTTCTCCAAGCTGAAAAGTCCTAACCTCTTTAGTCTTTCCTCATAGGGGAGCTGTTCCATTCCCCTTATCATTTTGGTAGCCCTTCTCTGTACCTTCTCCATCGCAATTATATCTTTTTTGAGATGCGGCGACCAGAATTGTACACAGTATTCAAGGTGCGGTCTCACCATGGAGCGATACAGAGGCATTATGATATTTTCCGTTTTATTCACCATTCCCTTTCTAATAATTCCCAACATTCTGTTTGCTTTTTTGACTGCCGAGGCACACTGAACCGACGATTTCAATGTGTTATCCACTATGATGCCTTGATCTCTTTCTTGGGTTGTAGCACCTAATATGGAACCCAACATTGTATAACTATAGCATGGGTTATTTTTCCCTATATGAATCACCTTGCACTTATCCACATTAAATTTCATCTGCCATTTGGATGCCCAATTTTCCAGTCTCACAAGGTCTTCCTGCAATTTATCACAATCTGCTTGTGATTTAACTACTCTGGACAATTTTGTGTCATCTGCAAATTTGATAACCTCACTCGTCGTATTTCTTTCCAGATCATTTATAAATATATTGAAAAGTAAGGGACCCAATACAGATCCCTGAGGCACTCCACTGCCCACTCCCTTCCACTGAGAAAATTGTCCATTTAATCCTACTCTCTGTTTCCTGTCTTTTAGCCAGTTTGCAATCCACGAAAGGACATCGCCACCTATCCCATGACTTTTTACTTTTCCTAGAAGCCTCTCATGAGGAACTTTGTGAAACGCCTTCTGAAAATCCAAGTATACTACATCTACCGGTTCACCTTTATTCACATGTTTATTAACTCCTTCAAAAAAGTGAAGCAGATTTGTGAGGCAAGACTTGCCTTGAGTAAAGCCATGTTGACTTTGTTCCATTAAACCATGTCTTTCTATATGTTCTGTGATTTTAATATTTAGAACACTTTCTACTATTTTTCCTGGCACTGAAGTCAGGTTAACCGGTCTATAGTTTCCCGGATCGGCCCTGGAGCCCTTTTTAAATATTGGGGTTATATTTGCTATCCTCTCAGGTACAATGGATGATTTCAATGATAGGTTACAAATTTTTACTAATAGCTCTGAAATTTCATTTTTTAGTTCCTTCAGAACTCTGGGGTGTATACCATCTGGTCCAGGTAATTTACTACTCTTCAGTTTGTCAATCAGGTCTACCACATCTTCTAGGTTCACCGTGATTTGATTCAGTCCATCTGAATCATTACCCATGAAAACTTTCTCCGGTACGGGTACCTCCCCAACATCCTCTTCAGTAAACACCGAAGCAAAGAAATCATTTAATCTTTCCACGATGGCCTTATCTTCTTCTAAGTGCCCATTTAACCCCTCGATCATCTAACGGTCCAACTGACTCCCTCACAGGCTTTCTGCTTCGGATATATTTTAAAAAGTTTTTACTGT